>NC_041381.1:565216624-565293805 GCF_002162155.2 Triticum dicoccoides | reverse complement strand
TGGATGAACAGGACCCGTGGCGTTGCCTCTGGATGAACATGAACCCGATCGATCGAGCCGGTTGGGGCTGGATGAACAGGACCCCGTGGAGGGCTAGATGAACAGGACGACCCCGTGGAGGGCTGGATGAACAATAGAAGGTGGAGGGGTGGATGAACAGTAGCCCGTGGAGGGGTGGTTGAACAGGAGCCTATGGAGTAGCGCGCGGTGGAGGCTAGATGAACAGGAGCCCGTGGATGAACAGTCGCAGGTGGAGGCTAGAGGAGGTCGACGGTGTATGCCGTGGAGGCTGGAGGAGGTCGACGGTGGAGATGAACAGTATCCCGTGGAGTCCCGTTTTGCGGTACGCCACACCCCTCCCGATGAACAGGACCCCCGTTTCTACCGTAGCGCTCCAACACAAGTCTGTGTTGTCCGTTTTGTGGTACGCCACACCCCTCCCGATCAACAGGACCCCCGTTTCGACCGTAGTGCTCCAACACAAGTCCGTTTCGTCCGTTTTGCGGTATGCCACACCCCTCCCGATCAACAGGACCCCCGTTTCGATCGTAGGAGGTTCGTTTCCTCCATTTTGCGGTACGCCACACCCCTCCCGATCAACAGGACCTCGTTTCGAACGTAGGAGGTCCGTTTCCTCCGTTGTGCGGTACGCTAGGCCTCGTTTACATCGCCTGTTCCATCCAAGCCCTTCCAATGAACACGACCACACATTCCATTCCGACCCAGCCGGTTGGCTCCCACGCGTTCCGTTGCCTCCCGGTGAACACGATGCATTCCGTTGCCTCCCCATGAACACGACACATTCCGTTGGCTCCCCATGAACACGAGCTCTCGCCGTACGTATGCGCGAGTAGGCGTTCGAGACCCCGCCCATATGTACACACACGTGGCCATATTTTCTTTCTTGCACCCTGGCTGTTGTACGTACGTGTACATGCTACATGCGCACCTCTACTACGACACGTGCGCGCCTCTATATCCACTAGTATATATGTACGTACACGTTCGCGACCAGAATGACAACGCTACGTATGCTTCGACCAGGTGGGTCCTGAATGTCAGGCACTTCCTTGCCTGCGAAGATGTAGCTGGTGGGTCCCAGTAGTCAGGGGGGCGAATCGTTTTTTTGCCCGGACGCACTTCCTTGCGTGCAAAGATGTAGCTGGTGGGTCCCAGCAGTCAGGGGGAAACATTTTTTTCGTGAAATACGGTGGCCTGTCCCGTGGGTCCCCCTGTCATGTGGAGGAATAATTATTTTGCACGTAATAAGGAGGCACTTCCTTGCTTCGGCCGTGGACCCAACTGCCAGCATCTCCATGTACAGTCCACGTTCGATGGAAGCCGTTCCTTGACCACGTTGACCACGCCACGCTAAGAGCACCAAGGCGATGGACGACGGCGAGGCCTAGGAAGGGGACGACACGGACCCGAGGAAGATGCGGCAGTGGATGCCCACGCGTAGAGGAGTACGAGGGTGAACTGGTTCGCTGCGGTGTGAGGGTGCCGTCGTCGCAGAATAACAGGGGGTGTGGGTGAGTAGAGGGATGGCCTGGCCAGCGATAGGAGTAGTAGGGGGCGGTGAGGCCTCCGCCGCATCGCAGCCGGCCACGGGAGGCAGGAGCACGAGGCACGACCGGCGCTGGTTTGGGCGGCTGGAGGAAGAAGACCAGAGGTTGAAGAAGCACTACGGTCATTGGATGGACATCGTACGGTCACTGGAGCTAGAATCGTGCATATTGACTAAGTTGACAAAGCCCTCCGTCCCCGTCAACTTAGTAGGCCCACAAGTCAGCCTGCCACTATACTGGGTCCCAGCTAACAGGGGGAGTATTCACTTTTTTTGTGCGTAATAAGGAGGCACTTCCTTGCGTGCGAAGATATAGCTGGTGGGTCCAAGCTGTCAGCAGCGGTAACATTTTTTTTGCAAAATACAGAGGCCCTTTCGGTGGGTCCCTAATGTCAGGTGGAGGAATCATTATTTTGCGCGTAATAAGGAGGCATTTCCTTATGTGCGGCCGTGGACCCAGCTGTCGGCCTCTCCACGTACAGTCCACTTCAGATGCATGTCGGTCGTTGACCATGTTGACCAGGCCACGCTGAGAGCACCATGGCGGTGGACGACAGCGAGGCCTAGGAAGGGAACGAAACAGAGGCAGGGAAGACTCGGCAGTTGTTTCCCATGCGGAGGGGAGTATGACTGTACGAGGGTTTACTGGTTCGTCTGCCGTCGCCAGAGAATAACAGCAGGTGTGGGTGAGTAGAGGGATGGCAAGGCCATCGATGGGAGTACGATAGGGCGGTGAGGCCTGTGCGGCAGCACAGCCGGCCGCGGGGAGGAGGGAGCAGGCAGTCCCGCCGGCGCTTGTTTGAGCGGCTGGAGTAGGAAGAGCAGAGATTGAAGAAGCACGACGGCCATTCGATGGACATCCAACAGTCACTGCTTGTGCGTCAACCTTTTTTTGGAAAGCCTCAAATTTGTGGAAAACAACATACAACCCATCTGCCATTATTTCTAATAATTTACAGCCCATTTGCCAATTCTTAAGGTTTTTTTGGAGCCCATATTCTTTTTGTTAGCATTATAGCCCATATTGTGGCCATGGTTAAAAAATTATACGAAATTTTGCATATTTCGATGCGGTCCGAACTGTTTTTAATCCCGAAATTTCGACTCACATTCAAACTGATTTTAAAAATAAATGTATATCGATATAAAATCCATCAAATTCTCCACGCATAAAAATTAATGTAATTTAAAATCTCAAAATGAAAAAAAGATTTTTGAAACTAATTGCCGGTTTGATGTGTTTTAAAAATGTACAGCCCATTTCTCATTATTGATAGGCCATTTTCTAGGCCAGCCGAATGAAGCTCTCCTCATCTTGAATGATTTGCAGCCCAACAGGCCTGACAAAGCGACTTACTTGGCAAATCACAAAAAAACTAGGCTGTGGCCATGGACCCAGCTGTCAGCCTCTCCACGTACAGTACTCTTCCGGTGGAAGTCGGTCGTTGACCACATTGACCACGCTGTGCCGAGAGCACCAAGGCGGTGGACGACGGCGAGGCCTAGGAAGGAGATGACGTGGAGCCAGGGAAGACACGACAGTGGATGCCCACGCAGAGAGGAGTACGAGGGTTCACTGGTTTGGCTGCGACGTGAGGCTGCCATCGCCGCAGAATAACAGAGTGTGTGGGTGAGTAGAGGGATACCCTGGGCCAGCAGTGGGAGTAGTAGGGCGGTGAGGCCTCCGCGGCATCACAGCCGGCCACGAGAGGCAGGAGCACGCGGCATGACCAGCGCTGCTTTGGGTGGCTGGAGCAAGAAGACCAGAGGTTGAAGAAGCACTATGGTCGTTGGATGGACATCATATGGTCACTGGACCTAGAATTGTTCATATTGACTAAGTTGACAAAGCCCTCCGTCCTCGTCAACTTAGTAGGCCCACAAGTCAGCCACCCACTATGGTGGGTCCCAGCTAGCAGGGGGTATTCATTTTTTGGTGCGTAATAAGGAGGCACTTCCTTGCGTGCGAAGATATAGCTGGTGGGTCCGACCAGTCACCGGGGGGAACTTTTTTTCGCGAAATACAGAAGCGCTTCCCACGTACAGTGCGTAATAAGGAGGAACTTTCCTTGCGTGTGACCATGGACCTTGTGGGTCCCAGCCATCAGGCTCTCCACGTATAGTCCTCTTCCGATGACTCTCGCATGTTGACCACGCCGCGCCGAGTGCACCGAGGCGGTGGACGACGGCAAGGCCCCAGACTGGAACGACCCGGAGATGGGAAGATGCGGCAGTGGAGTCGCAGATAGAGAGGAGTGGGAAACTTGACTGGTTCAGGTGCGGGGTGGGCCTACACTCGGCAGAGAATAACTGGAGGTTCGGAGTGGAGGGATGGCCTGGCCGTCGGCGGGGTAGCGTTTCGCTGTGGAGCGCAAAACAACACCGCTGGACGCCGAAGGCTGGAGCAGGCGGTTCCGGCAGCGCTGGGGGAAGAAGAGGAGAGATTGAAGAAGAATGTCGGCTGTTGGATGTAAATCCAATGCCTTCTTAGGCTTCGACCTACTGGCCCACATGTCAGCCAGTCCATTTGTTTTTTTAGTCCGTTTGGTGGGCTGGGTGAAACAATGATGTAGCATCTATGCAACCCGTTTAAATCCCATTTGCATTTTTCTCGAAATCCACAGACTTGCTGGGCTGGGTGAAAATATCATGTTGGGCTAGACGGAGAAATGTTATAAAAACATAAACACATGATTGCACGTTAGTAAAATCTTTGCAAGCTTATGTACGCACTCACTAGGAGTTAACTTGCCAAGTTATATATAAACAATTATTATTATTATTTTGTAAGAACTTTCAACTTACGAAATAAAATATCATTTTAATTTTATGAGTTAATAGTACGTGGGGTATTATTATTTTTTAGGCTAGACGTGGGACAGTTGAGTTGGTTCTAGGGGAAAGTACTGGGAGAAAACTCAGTTTACATCGAAAAATAAAGTGGGAGAAAATTCAGAGACCTGCTGGGTCCACCTGAGGAGGCGAATATGTTGGGAGGAAGGAGATTCAAAGCACGACAGCCGAGTGAACTAGTTTTTTATGGACAAGTGAACTAGTTTACATACATAAGCAAATAGCCACTAAAAAAGCAATCAGGTTAATGGGTTCTTAAAAGAAATATTTCGGACAAAACAGATAATTACGACACATAGGCTAATGCATGAAACACTCAGATGATAAAGGTGCTTATAAATAGATAAAATACAACATCTAGACCTTCCTGGCATGCTTGATCATGACGCTGCGGCTGTCTGTGTACTCGTCAGTTATGGGAAGCAGACACGCCCTCGTGCCAAGATCTGCCTGTACATGTCGTAGCATGTGTACGCGTCCTTGGCCGCGTAGGTTATATAGGCTAGATTCAGAGGTACCTCCCACGTGTTCAGCTCGTCTTCTTTCATGTTGGCGTATCAGGGGTCGATGATGGTCTCAGCGAGGTCAACCACGGAGTCCTTCTCCTACCCATTGCTGATGATCTTGTATTGCTTCTGGATGTCGACAAGCTTGTTGCACCAGATGGCCAAATCATAGCGTTCTTCCTTCTCTCCATCGTAGCGAAGGTGCAGTCGGCGCTGCCGATGAAACAGGCGAATGCTCCAGAACCTGGTGCAGCCATAGGACTGAGGCGAGGCAGAGCTTCACCGAGAATGTATCGTTGGTGTACATCACATTCAACTTGGTACAGCTATAGGACTAAACGGCGAACTCAAAGGGGAACTCCTTGCTGAAGTCCTTATCCAGCAGGCTCACCCCTTGGATCGATATTGGAGTCTCTTCGAGTGAACGAGTGTGTAGGCGGTGGCAACAGTTCGTTTTTAAGCTTTTGGGGAAGTGGATTCAACAGTAAGCTGAGTGTGTACAGGCAACAACAATTACTACCCCTCCCTTGTCCGCTGCACGCCCGGCAGAAGATGCACCCTCGGTGCATTGAAACGCCTCCATTAAGAAACCTACTCCGGCCACACGTCGGTTCACGAGCAGGTCTGTATTGGTACTGTAATAACAGGAGTTAGTGGTCACTTTACTTAAATTTAATTAGCTTTAATAAAAATTTATACTTAAAACAAGCAATGCATTCGCTCATTCTATCAGTGCCATAGGATCAACATGCACAACAATTAGAATTATTATTCTCAGGACGCACACGATCAGCACATTTGTCGCACTTTCACAAAGATAATACTACCAAGTTTGAACTATTTGTTATGGTTGTTGTCCTATGCATCATCATGCCGTGTTTCCCAGCTTGCAAGATTCAGAACCAACAAATAAGATCCAAATTATAAGTACAACAAAGATGCCTACACATCTCATTGATTCCCAGCTTGCAAGATTCAGAACCAACAAATAAGATCCAAATAATAAGTACAACAAAGATGCCTACACATCTCATTGATTCCCATCTTGCAAGATTCAGAACCAACAAATAAGATTCAAATAATAAGTACAGCAAAGATGCCTACACATCTCACTGATTCCCAGCTTGCAAGATTCAGAACCAACCCATTAGAGCCTTTTGATAAAGTGAATATTGGGATTAAATCCATCTTGGCTAGCCATGTCATACAATCAAAGAACCTGGCGAATGCTCTTGACCGTCACCACATCTGTAGTTGAGTATTCCTGTTTGCACAACATGTTTGCACAGCACAAACAAGGAGACAGGAGAGCATGATTTCGCTTTAATAGCGGCCTCCTTGAACTCAACCTCCAGCTCTAGTTGGATGAGGTCTGCCTGGAGTTCCATGATTCAATTCATGCGCCTTTTTCTGCAGTTCACTTGAAATGAAGCAAAGATTGCATCATTCAGCTAGCAAGAAGTACTTGCTCTTGTGAGCTGGCAGGTTCTTCTTTAGTAGTTGCACTAAAATTGAGGAACATTAAGGTTGGCTGTCCGGCTCATGTAGGATGCAACTATAATTTTCTTATCCTTTTGCGCAGTTCCACTAAAATAAAGTGCCATTGTGGTGACAGTGACGACTCCATCTTGCAAAGGCTAATAAAATGTTGCACGAGATTACTGGCAGAACTTGACGGAGATTTTGGAAACTCCAATCACCATTTTGTGCAGTTCCACCAAAATTGAGAGATGTTGCCCACGTGACATTTTAGTTGAACTTCACAAGACACTCATTCCAAAAAAAGTGTTTTGTGCAGTTCACCAAAAGGTCACAATAGCAACAAGGTGAAATGGATATCCCTATCTGCACAAAAAGATAGAAAGTAAACAATTGCTGGTCAATAAGAATATACGAAACATATACAAAATGAAAAGAAGCATCTTAATTATGTTCATGGCAATCACGCAAGGACAGTAGAAATTTTAAAACGTTAGCAATGCTTCATGTTACCAGAAGCATTACGATCAACAATGAGATTCCTCAAATATGGGATTACTTTAATTGTGGCATTGCTTGTTTACCAGACACAGTAAATCAACAACAGCTAAAGAGTTTGTTTAAGGGCATGGGATCGTGGGGACACCAGGACACTCAGCAGCGTAAAGGAGCAACTTACTTATCATACTGGGGAAAACAGCAGGAGTGCCATTTGTAACACAGTTTAATTGCATCTTATCACTGGAGGCATTAGATTAACAATAACACTGGTTAGACATGTCCCTAAGGTAGCAGTGTGATCGCTTCATTTTACATGCGCCCTTACATTAACAACAACAAAAGGTTGGTATAAGGACATGCGACAGTGGACGCATCAGCGCAATGTACCTACAAGGACGCATAAAGTGGTGATGCCAAGTTTGTTCATGCTATGTGAGGGCAGCAAACCTAATCCCGGAGACCTTGTACTATGTGAGGGCAGCAAATCTCATCCTGGAGACCTTTTACTATGTGAGGGTAGCAAATCTAATCCTGGAGACCTTTTACTATGTGAGGGCAGGAAATCTAATCCTGGAGACCTTTTACTATGTGAGGGCAACAAATCTAATCCCGAGACCTTTTACTATGTGAGGGCAGCAAATCTAATCCTGAGACCTTTTACTATGTGAGGACAGCAAATCTAATCCTGGAGACCTTTTACTATGTCATGGCAGCAAATCTAATCCTGGACATACTCTGTTGACTTGTCCACCAGCCGCCACTTTCTATCATTTTTTCAACCAATAATAGATATGTTCCTTATCCAGTTTGTACTGCGTTTTCCCATTATTTCCCTTTTCAACCAAGAGACCGATTGGGTATTCGGTCTCTACTACTTTCACCATATTATTTCCTCTTTGAATCAAGTCCTAGATTCATGCTACAACTTTCCCCCCATTCTTCGTCGTTTTAACAAAGCCCTAGATTCGAATGCATGAAGTAGTTTTACCTCTAATAATACTAAAAATTTAGGTGGCTTTGGAAGAGCTAATGAGAGTAGAAAAAGATGCACATGCAGACACGTGGGGAGCTGGGGCAGTAGAGCAAAGCCGCTTTCGAAGAACTTATACCTGAGGGTCGTCGGGATGTCGGCGGCGGCAGGTCGGATCTGCGGACAATACGACAGGGAGGAAGAAGGGTCAGAGGACCTCCCGAGCCGGCGCTGTGTCGAAGAGAGCGACACAGGCAGAGGATCGGGCCCCTCTGGCAGCTGTGGGTTTCCTCCCTCGGCGATGATGACTATGTGAACGATGCACCTTTTAGTCCTCTACACACACGGGCCGAAGGGATCCGGCCGGATCTGTGACCAGCGGTGAGCAGAGAGAAAATGTCGCTACCGCCGTCTTGTTTATATCTGGAGAGGATGAGAGAATGAAGAGAGCAACCCTAGTAAAGCAAGCGCTCAGGCCCCTGCGTCCACATATAGTGGAGTGATTATCATTTTTCTCTCCACAACAAGCGTTTCAATTTGTGTACGTGGCATTAAAGGAAAGAAACTCTCTATTTAAGGTGACTACTGTACGACTCCTACTTACTACTAGTAGTACTACAGTATTGTTCACTTGTGCTCCCTGTCCCTCCATTCATTGAAAAACCCCATGGGTGAATAAACATACAGTAAGTACTATATTTATATAGAACGATAAAAGCTCGAACTATTTTCGCGTAGTTAAAAGTTGAGGGCGGGGCTTTTCCCGGGCAGTACGCGCGGCAGTTTTTGGGTAGGCGGTTTGACAGAGAGGCGAGGAGGGTGAGCGAGTGGGGCTGTGTGATTTGACGCACGTTACTGCTAGATAGACTTGTGATATGACCACTCATTATAGTCATGAATTACTGGCGCTCCGACTGGAGTGATGCCCCCCTTCCGTTTCGCGCTCTAATCTGGTGCATGACACATCGACCCGGATGCTGGCTCTCCCACATGTCGGAGTAGTAAGAAGGAGCAAAGAATGATGCGGTATATACTAGTACTATACTACTCCCTCCATTCCTAAATATAAGTCTTTGGAGAGATTTCACTATGGACCACATACGGAGAAAAATGAGTGAATCTACACATAAAGTGCATCTATATACATCCGTATGTGGTCCACAGTGAAATATCTACGAAGAATTATATTTAGGAACGGAGGGAGTACTACTCAGGTCGGAGGAGTGCAAACCATGGCAGCCCAGTGAACCAGCAGTGCGAACCACGGTAGCCCAATGAACTAGCAGTAGAAAATAATGGGGTGATATGGCCATAAAAAACAATGTGCTACGGTCCACACTGCAGCATGTACGGTAACACTCCTCTTTCTTTGGATCCCTGAGTTAGAGCTAGTTTGGGTCGAAATAGCCTCAAATTATCAAAATAAGAGGGGTTAGTTTGAGCTAGTTTGCTCTAACCCAACTAAAGAAACTAGCCCGGTGGAGAGGTTCTAATTGGGTTAGTTATCCTCGGGCCCATTAAAAGAGAACTAAAAAAATCTCCCCTGCCCGCACCAGATCACTCCCCCTCTCGCACAACTCCTCTCTGTTCCCCATAGGGCCGCCCGCCCAAGCGCCTCCTCCGGCCACCCTCTCCTTCCAGCCTCCGCCGCCCTACTCCGGCCGCCCTCTCCCTCCGGCCTTCGAAGGTCGCCCCGCTCCCCTTCACCAGTCGTTTTTCTCGCTCTATCGCGTGCGGCGGCAGCGCATCTACCAGGGAGGTTGCGAGAGGGGCGAGTTTGTTCGTTCCTTCTTTATCTCATGGCCATATCATTGATCTTGCTTGCTCTAGCGCTAATTCTGATTTGGAAAAGTAGATCCTGATCAAACTTGGTATAGATTTGTGGTGCACGCATGGAATTGTTTGATGCTGCTTGAGGAGGTAATAAATCTTTCTAGAGGCCCAAAGATTCAGGTCACCTTTCTAGGTATTTCAATTTCAGGCTTGCATTATTTCTAGAGGCCCAAAGATTCAGTTCACCTTTCTAGGTATTTCAATTTCAGGCTTGCATTATTTCTAGAGGCCCAAAGATTCAATTCACCTTTCTAGGTATTTCAGTTTCAGGCTTGCATTATTTCTAGAGGCCCAAAGATTCAGTTCACCTTTCTAGGTATTTCACTTTTAGGCTTGCATTATTTCTAGAGGCCCAAAGATTCAGTTCACCTTTCTAGGTATTTCAGTTTCAGGCTTGCATTATTTCTAGAGGCCCAAAGATTCAGTTCAGCTTTCTAGGTATTTTAGTTACAAGCTTGAATTATTTCTAGAGGCCCAAAGATTAAGTTCCTAGTCGACGGCAAGCGGCCCTGCTACCCATGCTGGTGTCGACCTCAACTCACAAGGGCTGGCGTTGGAGGGGTTCCCGGGGCTTGGGCTCTACAGAGCCTTCCTCCAGAGCGACGATGGCGAGATCCTCCCTCGGTGCGTGAGGGGCTCTGGGCTCCCTCCCTATCGTGAATGACTTCCGTGATGAGTTAGCTCATTCTTTGTTTCATGAAGTGTTTTTTTATTTTGTGAAGCTTGATTGACGACTTGTATGTTTAAGTGGGATATCTCATTTGTATTGACAAAGTAAAACTTATCATGTTTTGCATGCTTGATTTGTATAGATGGTTCGTTTATGTCAGTTGTGAGCGGGAGGAGGCCACAGAAGAGCCGGCCACACCAAGAGGGTGCTTGGATCCAAGGGACTTATTTTAGTCTGACTAAAAATAGTCTCTTTAAGAGGCTAAAGTTCCAAGCACCCCTGACTAAATAGGGGCTAAAACTAGTCTTGAGACTAAAAATTTTTAGTCAGGGGTACCCCTACTAAAATGTGGATGAGTCCTCTCTCTCCTCATTTAACTCGTCTCCTTTAACACATGCGAGTTCTGGATTGGAGGGTTTGGAGGATAATAAATGCTCATTAACTTGATTTTAGTCTCTTTAGTATTTGGATCCAAGCATGGGTGAGGCTAGAAAGTTTTAGTCCCACTACTTTTAGTCATGGAACTAAAACATATCCAAGCACCCTCCAAATCCGGCAGGAAATAGGGTCCAAAGTACTCAAATGATTGAGATAGAGCATTTATTGCCAATCTAACCCCGCCATCCATACACCTCTTTGGTTTAGAGTTAGTTCAGGGTTAGAATCTAACTCTAACCTCTAACTGAGTTAGAGTTCTCCTCGTCTTGGTTCATTGCCATCATACTTTCCCCATTCCTGTGTTTTCAGTATCCTGCAAATCAAAGAGGCCCTTTTTTTGCGGGAAAAATCAAAGAGGCCCTTAGACTGGTTTAGGTCCGGTGATTTTTTATAAACGTGTTACGTCCAAAATTTAATGAACGTGCTCCGGTTTCCACGAAAATAATCCGGTTTCATGTAGTAATTCATTCATTCATTTATTCTCCTGTGGGGGGTTTGCATGTAATTCGTGAGGTCTGAAATGTAAAGTACCCCGACATATGCTTCGAGTCGTGCATGCACTACGACCCACATGCTCTATGTCCCACATGTCGGCGAATGGGAGCACGTGGAAATAACCTAGGAGTACATATAGGAGGATAAATGCGTGAAAAAATATGTACTGTGAAGCATAGCCGTGGTTCGAAAAGGAGACCTAAAGTGATGACAGCTATAGGTCGCACGCACCCAACTAGTGGTCTACGACTAATTTTTCCCTCAAAAAAAAGAGGCACGAGTGCTCAGTACTCCTATTCTATAAACACGAGTCCCATCTGACAACAGCGTCCGTGCTACAGCTAGCTCTACTCCCTCGTTTCTCTCTTCTAATTCTATACTCGGCCGACGCCCGGTGGGCGGGGTGGGTTTGCTCAACTGCGGCCCCACCTCACAGTGAAAACATTACGAATGGAATAAAAATGCCATATACCCCTCCGTTCATAAATATAAGCCTTTTTAGATACTATTTCAAATGGAATACAACATACAGATGTATGTAGACATAGTTTAGAGTGTAGATTCACTCATTTTTCTCCGTATGTAGTAGTCACTTGCTAGAATCTTTAGAAAGACTTATATTTGGCAACGGAGGGAGAACTATACTAATAAAACATTAAGGCCACGAGGCGATGCAGTGCTGGTTATATGAGGCAAGAAGAAGAGATGCATCCATCGATGATGTCCACCTCCTCGACTTAGGGCGCTGGCCCACCGAACGGTGCCTAAGTAGCAGCGGCTTTCGTGGCCAGGTCGACATGCTTCTGAACAATGGCGTCCAAAGATTCTAGCCGCTGGAAGAAGGCCAACGTATTTCTGTCCTCGCTTGCCTTGTAGTGGCCTATGTAGACGATTTCCTCGTAGACGTGGATGTGCAGGTTGACGGTTTCTTGCATGGCGAGGGGCTGCGCTGCGAGCGCGGCCTCGAGGTGCACATTCTTCGTCGCGACCTCCGGCACCTGCAGGGCCACCAGGGCTTGAAAGAATTTGTCACCATGGAGGCCGATGAGGGTGGCACGCAATGAGGAGCCTGGGTGCGCGGGCTTGAGCAGTACGGCAAGGTCGTCCACGCGCTTCTTGACGATGGTGAACTTGCGAATGGAGTTGACCATCATGTCATCCATGTGAGAGGTGAAGCCGGCGTCGGCAAGGACTACAATGCCTGCGGTCGCCAGCACCGTCTGGAAATGTTGCGCGGTGCGGGGCCGCAGGCGACACCTTGGATGATTTGGCACAGCCGACTGCCGCTCGCGTCCATCGCCTCCATGGGTGCTTGTGGCTTCTGGTCACTTGGTCTTGGATTGGAGCGAGCAGTGTTGCACAGAGACTTGGGAGTAGATGGATTGGAGTGGTCGGGCACCTTTATTATATGAGAGTCCAAACTCTGTTGCATTCACATCATGCTGGCTCTATTCTGCTTCTCCAATTAATTCCCTCTGCATGTAATGGAGGATGCATCATTGACCGTTCAATATCTCGGGAACCGCTACCCTCTCCCTCCTTGGCATTCAAGCACCTATGGACCCATCGACGACGAGGTGCCTATGGTGACTTCGTAAATTTCAAGATGATAGTGCCATGCGTGTGTGCATTCATAGGGGTAAGTGTATGCACGTGTATATGAGCACTTGCGGCTGTACTGTGTCAAAAAAAACGTAAATGCGTGTCAAAAAGAGACTAGTCAGTATACTCAATATTGTGCACCTCGGAGAGGAAAATGATAGAACTAGTACGTATTTATTTACGGTGCAGATTCACTCATTTTGCTCCATATGTACTCCGTCTCGGTGTAGTCTAGTCACTTGTTGAAATCTCTAGGAGGGCAAATACTCCTTTCTGGTTTACAGGGCAATACTAGCAAGTAGTTGTACGTACTAGTACAATAGTGGGCTCACATAGCAATTTTGTCTCATGCAACATTCGGTTTGCGCTTGGCTCTTCGCCTCTTCGAGAAGACGACCAATGATGTTACTACTACTGCTTCTACAGTGTCGAATCCACTGTTGCATGTCCGTCCACCGCGAGCGGGATGGATAGCTTGTTGTAGAAGCCTGTCCTTGTTTGCGAGCAACCGCGTGCATGGGCGAGGGAGAAGGCGTGTAGTAAAATCAAGCTTCTCCTCGTTGTACGAGTTGACGTGACACATCATAGCACTGGCCCCACATGATTGCCTCTAAACTTGGCTGAAAGACCCGCAGTGTACAATATATTTGCTACAACCTCTAACATTTACCCATCACAAATTAAAATATATGTGGCTGTATGCATCGTTCTGATGCACAGGCCGGGGAGTCCCCCCTTTTAAAAAAACAAATTAAAATATATATTCCTGTCTTGACCAGATGAGCGTGCAAACTACAATCACTAGGGTGATAGGTAGGGCCAGAAGACTATTTTTTTTAAAAAAAACTTCGAGATGGCCACATAGCATGGAGCCGACCCCAATGATTTTAAGCTTACAGGCACGGTACATGCTATCCTAGACTACTCTACGCATGAAACTGCCACACGAGCGTCCGGGCTGCGCTTGGCTCTTCGCCTCTTCGGGAAGTCGAACAATGATGGAGTACTACTGCATTGGAGGAGTACTACAGTACGCTTCCGACCATCTGACACCGATTGAACTGCTGCATGTCCACCGCGTGCGGGAGGGAGAGCGTGTAGCGAAAGCTTCTCCTAGTCTTGCCAGCCACCACGCTCATGGGCGAGGGACGGACGCTCCTGCCTTTGCGTGTATGATGTGTGGGCCTGACAGGTGGGTGGCCAACCTGTCATACAGCCAAAGGCAGGTGCAGTTAAGTCTGCGAGGGAGAGGATAATCAAACTTCTCGTTGATGTACGAGTTGACGCGACACATCAAAGCACTGCACTCAATATATTTCAATAATTTGCGGTTACCGATGCATTAATTACAATGCATGCATGCATGCCGTGACTCTCCTTTTGATACTTTCATCTTTTGATTTAATGCACCTTGAAGTAGTACTCCCTCTGATTTCTAAAACTTTCTCTTGTTTTTCTCAGATTAGTCTGCACGTCCGCGTTGGTTTCCATCTGTGCCCCCGCTTGATTAATTCTGCCCCCATTAATTGCGCCAGTTTCCAAAGCAGAAAATGGCTACAGGCAAACGCATGCAGCCGGATGCGGCTTGACCGCCTGGGGAAGCCAACTCAAGCGAAAAGGAAGGAGGACCAGCCAACCATTGCATGCGCATTTACTGTCGATATTTATGCAGCTTACTCATGCGCAGGGGAAAATTTGTCCAGAAAACTCAAACTACTGCCTTCCTTGGTATGCGGGAGGAGAGTTATGCATAGTGTATAAAATATGTGACGGTAAAGCTTTGTAATGCCCTGGCCCAAGCGAGAGATGGTTGTGCACGAGGAGGGCGAGATCGTGCAGACAGAACAGGAACCGATGAGGGAGGTCACTAAGGTCCCGATGGACCTCACCGTGCTCCACTGCCCCTTGTGCCTCCGCCCCTTGACGCCTCCAGTGTATGAGGTTCGAATACACCTCGTCCGTTTGGCTGACTGAGCAAGCTGCAGGTTTCTTGATTGATGTGTTGTTCGATTGATTTCTGCAGTGCAAGGGAGGGCACATGGCCTGCACGTACTGCCGCGTCGAGCGCCCCGGGAACCAGCGGCAGTGCCAGAAGTGCGAGCACGACGGTGGCTTCGACGTGCGGAGCACGGCGGTGGAGGCCGTCGTTTCGTCGCTGATGGTGGAGTGCCCGCACGAAGGCTGTGGGCTCTACGTCACTTACCACAAGCTCGCCGATCACCAGAGCGTGTGTCCGCTCGCGCCTTGCAAATGCCCCGTGCCCGTCTGCGGCTATGAAGGCCCGTCGCCAGCGCTCTACCACCACATCAGCAATGCGCTTCCCATGCCCGTGCACAGGATCCAGTATGGCAAGGTGCTCCAGCTTCAAGTGCCACTATCGGAACCACGGCTCTTGTTGTTCGTGGAGGAGGACGGTTGTGCGTTTTTCTTGGTTGACGGCATGCTAAACATCGGCACCCCTATCGCCGTGTCGATGGTCTGCATCAGAGCGGGGGCGTCCCCACAGCCGCACTACGTGGCCAAGATGTGGGCGAACGGCCCGACGGGGGAGCCCAAAGGCACGACCGACACTGTCAAGGTGGAAATGGAGGTGACAAGCAGCAAGGATCACGGCGATGTCGACGTGCAGGAGCTGACCTTCTTCACAGTTCCGCCCAAGCTGCTGGCCGGGGCTAAGCTAGTGTCCCTCCACATTCAGATTGACAAGCTCACGTCCTAAATGTTTCTACAGTGCCTTCTGTTTATCTTAGTAATATGCTAATATAGGGATTACCTTAGTCTACTTTAGCTTAAGAAATGGTGGGTTTTGGTGGCGATGCAGCAATTACTTCGACATCAGATCAGTAATTTCCAACAGTCGAACGGATATTTTGTGTCTGTTGGATATAAAGTTCCTTTGGGTAAGAAGTACTAGATAAAAGGAGATGTATGTAGACATATTTAAGTTCTAGATACGTCCCTTTTTATCCATTTTGATGACAAGCACTCCCTCTGTCCCACAATACATGCCTTCCATTTGTCAAAATATAGATATATCTGGACATGTTTTACTATATAGGTACATCCATGATAGAGCCAATCGGATGGTTGAGAACACTACAATTCGTAGCTATAGATGCATGTGTGACTCCCAGATGCAGAGGCCGGGGGTTATCATCCTCCTTTTCGAGAAAAAAACAGATGCATGTGTGAGAGGACGAGTGCGTGCGTGCACCTCTTCTCTTCCTGTATAACGTACTAAACTCAGAGTACAAGTTTTTTTGGGTGGCACGATGGTGCATGCGAGAAGTCCCGAGAGATAGGTTTAATGCGTCTAAAAAAAGACTAGCCTATAGCTCGCCACGTGGCTATTCCTGTCGAACGCCCCATTAACCGTAAGATATGTATACGACGGTGCGAGTTATTGCACGTACACAGCAGTAGAAAAAGAACTACTACACCACGGTCGAGAACACGTGCCCACGTAACGCCATCTGGGAATAGTGATGCACTTCGAAACTAGAACCGTCAATAAATTTTGAGCTTGCGTCTCGTCACATTCCAAATTACTCCATGCTATATTGAATTGCAAACCTGTTCACACCGATCACAACCTAAACGGTTTCTCACTTAGGAGCGTATTAGTACTCGGTTATAAATACTAGTATGCCAAGATGACTGCACATTCCTTCTCAACTCCTCATCCACAAAAACAAACAAGTCATTCAGCATCCTTCCCTTGCGTTTGCCATGGCCAGTGTGAGTTCTGGGTTGAGAGATTGCCACCAGGGAGAGGCGAGTATGGATGCGGAAGCACGAGAGATGTCCCGCCTCGCTATGAAAGCAGCCGACATGTCCCACCGCACGGAAGTAGCAGCACAGAGGTCCCACCGCGCCGTTGAAGCAGCACGGAGGTCCCGCCACACCGTCGATGCAACAGACTGGTCCGGCCACGCCGCGGAAGCAGCAAAGATGTCCCGCCATGCCGTGAATGCAGCAGAGATGTCCCGCCGCGCCACACCGGCCTGGGAAAATTTCTCGCGGGCAGGAGACGACTGTTACAGGCGCATGCATGCGATCGTCCATAGCCAGATGGTTCAGATCTCCGGCTGGGCGAGGTTATAGGACGACATGAAAGCCTCATTCGAACAGGCTACTGGCTTCATTCGGCAACTAAGTGAGGGCAATGAGAGGCTCCAGGTCGAGCGCGACCTGCTGAGGGCGAAGATCGTCCGAAGTGCAGACCAGCAGGAGGAGACCAGTGCCTTGTTGAAGACGACCGGCGTCATCGTCAAGAAACTTATGGACGAGAATGACATGCTCCGCATCGATCGCCAAAGGCTGGTGGAGGAATCCATGGATGTTCTCAAGGAGCATCTTGAGGACATGAAAGAGCTCATCGCCGCTCGTCACGGAGACTAGTTCCGGTGGCCTGCAACAACGCATCAAGAAAGTAGGTATCAGCGAGCCAGATCCTTGTCTACCTTCTTCTTTTGCCCTTGTGTATTTAGGGCGTAGCCGCATGTGGCTTTTTTAATTATTTTTCTAATTATGTAAGACAATTAATTGTCCTTATATATTTATCAGTCTTGCTATAAGTCACAGTAGTTGCTATATAGGTCCGTTAGATCTTACATCAAGATCCATGCTTTCAGATTTTCTTTTTTCTCTCTTAAATCTCAGTCGAGTGAGACATAGCCACGCCTTTAAACAGAGGCTCGGGCGCCATTAATGGAGACCTTGGGAGAGAGGTAGACAACAGTTGGAGGTCAAAGGGCTCTCCTCCCGATAAGCACGCGCAAGGGTCTAATCGCACGCCTCTCGTACTCAAATAGCTACCCTGCACAGTGCCTCCTAGCTAATAAAAAATGGGGATGTGTGGCGGCACGTAAATGAGTAAATAGAACGCCCACGATTTCAATAATACTTGTGTTTCCGATTGTAATGTGACAACACTTGTTCCAATATGACTTCGTTGATTGTTAATGTGTGCGCCTTCGCAAATCGGACATGGCACCAAGCCAAGTTTCATTATTTTCATGTGTGTTTTCGATTTACATGAATTAAACAACTAAGTTTCTCAATGTTTCCAGCCTAGCCACGACGCCCAGAATTTTGAATTTCATTCCCATTTCTTGCATGGACCTAGAAATTTACCCGAGGACACACATGTGATTTTTCAACCAACTTTGGTGCACTGGAACATGTGCTTGTATTTCAAATTTGAATTATGCACACAAAGGTGACACGTTCCCTCTCAGAACCACGAGCCTTCTTGAGAGAAGCTCCGATTTGCAAGAAGCTTATACCCAAATTTGTTCCTATTTGGCCAAAAAAATTTACCACGGCATGGTACTACCATGACATGACACCATGCCAAGTATCATGATTTTAAAACCAAGTTTCTCAATGTTCTCGACCGAGCCACGATGCCCAGATGTTTGAATTTTATTCTCATTTTTTGCATGGGACCTAGAAATTCACCCGAGGACACAAATGTGATTTTTCAACCAACTTTGGTGCACGGGAGCATGTGCTTGTAGTTCAAATTTGAATTATGCACATTAAATGACCAAAAACTCAATTAATGTGTAAAAAAGGCCAAACGAAGCCGGAATGTTTTCTAAAATTTGACAGGGCACTCATGTAGATCTATGTTGCCTTTGTAAATAAACTCAAGGGGGACAACGTATATCATTTCGCACTCAAAGGTGGCACGTTCCCTCTCAGAACCACGAGCCTTCTTGAGAGAAGCTTCGGTTTGCAAGAAGCTTAGACCAAAATCTGTTCCTATTCGGCCAATTCTTTTACCATAGCATGGTAGTACCATGACATGACACCCATGCCAAGTTTCATGATTTTCAGACGTTTTTTGGATTTACAAGAATTTAAAAACCAAGTTTCTCAATGTTCTCGGCTGAGCCACGATGCCCAGATGTTTGAATTTTATTCTCATTTCTTGCATGAGACCTAGAAATTCACCCGAGGACACAAATGTGATTTTTCAACCAACTTTGGTGCACGAGAGCATGTGCTTGTAGTTCAAATATTACTTATGCACATTAAATGACTAGAAACTCAATTAATGTATAAAAAACTACAAATGGACCCGGAATAATTCCAAAATTTAACATGGCACTCATGTAGTTCTATGTTGCCTTTGTTAAGAAACTCAAGGGTGGGGGGCAGCGTATATCGTTTCACACTCAAAGGTGGCACGTTCCATCTTAGAACCACGAGCTTCCAAATCGGCCCAATTTTTTACCACAACATGTTAGTGCCATGACATGACACCATGCCAAGTTTCATGGTTTCCAGACGAGTTTTGGATTTACATGAATTTACAATCTAAGTTTCTCGATGTTCTCGGCCAAGTCACGATGCCCAGATGTTTGAATTTCATTCTCATTTCTTCCATGGGACCTAGAAATTCACCCAAGGACAAACATGTGATATTTCAACCAACTTTGGTGCACCGGAGCATGTGCATGCAGTTCATATTTAGATTATGCACTTTAAAAGTCCAGAAACTCAATTAGTGTATAAAAAGGCCGAACGAACCCGAAATAATTCCAAAACTTAACAGGGCGCTCATATAGTTCTATGTTGACTCTGTAAAGAAAATCAGGGGGGAGGCGACGTATATCGTTTCGCACACAAAGGTGACATGTTCCCTCTCGGAACCACGAGGCTTGTTGAGAGATTCTCCGGTTTTGCAAGAAGCTTATACCAAAACTTGTCCCAATTCAGCCAAAAGTTATACATATGAAAACGGGGTTTAGATTATCCTGAACATCTCGCTACCTAGACCAATAATGTACTATGATTTGAATTCAACATAAAATGGATAACAATATTTGAATTGGAGAGCGTATGGTACATGTAGTTCATAATGAAATATGATTACTGCTATATGCATGCTTTTTGTTATCAAGATAATATTTAAATTATTGTATAACTTGACAACAATCGTATTCAAATAAGGAGAATTGAGTCAAATTTAGTCCATATGGTAGACGACAATATATATGTTCACATGGTGGAGTAAAATGTTCATATATGATGGAAGATCAAAATGTACGACTACATCAATTCTAAACCGCAAGGTCACCTAACGATATATTCGAATTCAACATACCATGGATTAAAAAATTGAAATTCGAGATCCTGGCATTTGTAGTCATATAAAAAGGGACAGTACTCTTTCTTTTGGTGGGAATTGATTTGTTTTTTGTTGTTGTTGAGGGAAGTGCGAATCGATCTGGTACTGCGCAGGGCAATCTTGTTCTCCTGTTTTTTTTTACATTTTTCTTGTAGTTTTTTTAATGGCATCTATAGCAATATAGTAAAAGGGGACATGACTCTCTTGTGTCTTGTATGAATTGTTTTTTTTATAGGTTAAGTTTGTTCTTCCAAACAAGGAATCCACACCTTGTTATCCCAAAATTTTCAAGCTCGAGTATCTTTTGTCTCACCTGCTTTGAAACTCCCACCTCTTCAACCCGCGCCGCGCCTTGTTATCCCGAAGTTTCAACACGCGCAAAAACTGCCTCCTCATCCGAAATCGGTCCCACAACCCATACACGCGAAATCCCCCTTCTACCCCTCAGCCGGAAATGAAGCTCCATGTCGCGGTGTCAAAACCGGTGGGGGTACGCTGGTAACATACCCTACATTTCAGACAAGCGCGTCCCTAAGCTTGGCTCCCCCCTCCTCCTTCGCCCCCCATTCATACACCGAGGCCGCGAAAACCCACGCTCCTCCGTTGGCCTCCCGACCGCCGCCCAGCCGGAGACTCTTCCCCGACTACATCGTCTACCGCAACAGCTCGCCTTCCCTCATCCACCGCACCGGATGACGATCCGTCATTGATCTCGCCGTCCCGTCGGATCAGCCGCCCTGTCCTCCACCTCCAAGGAGCTGCCCCGATGTTTGCCTCGTCTATCGCGCCACCTCAATCCCCATAGCACCGTCTTGACCTGCCTCACCGGAACTGCAGCACCCTCACCAATTCCTCCGATGAAGCCGAGGCCAACTCGGCGCCACCAAGGAGGTTCTGCACTCACCGCTGCATTTTATCTTTTATTCGATCTCACGGGGTTGCCGGTGCTCGATACCCAGCAAACATGGCGGGTCTCCATCGACGACACTGTTCCGGCCACATCATCCACGACGTCTCTCCCCCATGTCGTTGCTTCCTCGGCAGCGACTTCCACAACGGCACTAGCTGCAGCTGCTCCGGATCTAGCTCGCGATGCGGCTCTGTTCTTGCTGTCGGTCGCGCTGCTGCACTGCTCTTGCTTTCGTTTGTGCTGCTGCTCTGCTCTTGCTCTCGCTTGTGCTGCTGCTGCTGCTGCACGACCTCCGGCAGCTATAGGAGTTGCTGCTTTAGCACTCGCTCGTGATGCTACTGCACGACTTTCTCTCTGCTAGTGCGTTCCCTGCTCGAGCATCTGCTGATTTAGATCACTGCTTATCTTCTACTAGTGCTCGAACGCCCTAAACATCTATTGCAATGCTCTGCTACTAGTTCAATTAGTTTTGACAGTAAAATTCAGTTTTGACTGTAAAGTTCATTTTCTTCAGTTAAGTTCAGAGTGAACAGTACTTACAGCATTTGTCGGAGCGGCCATGGCACGGCTGATGCGTTTTACATCTAGCACTTTTTGGTGATGTATTTTACATCATCTATCGTAGATGATATTAGGGTCCCACTTCAGATTAACATTGTCTGTCTTGTCCTGCTTCAGCCTCATCGCCGTACACCTCACTGGGGCTGCTCCAACGACGGAACCGTCCATCACAGTGGAGCAGTACCCTCAGTGCCATTTCTAGAGGCCTTGGATCTTCTTCCCCGCGTCCGACAGTCACACGAGCATCACCATCCTCCACGTCCAACCCAATGACGCTGAGGTCCACAAGGCTATGCCAAAGAGGTTGTACACTCGTCATATCACTTTGTTACTCTGCATTCATGTCGATCCCTCAGGGATCCTTTGCTATGGAACTACTATTCGTGCAAATCTGTTAGAAGGAGTGGAGCAAAGCAAAACTGGTGGATTTTTTTCCTTTGGTGTCACTTTTGAAGAAAAAACGTAGGAATTTTATTCACTTGGACGTCCTTTTCAAATTAATATGCATGAAGAACAGAACTAATTGCATTACTGGCATAATAAGATGCTTATTTTTTCATTTTCACGTGGTTTGACTTTAATTTGACCACGTTTCTCCATTCCTGTGTTCTTCCAATTCATGTGAACCAAACACCTAGGTTGACTGAGATCCTATGTTTCCAAATGCCCTGTTTTACACGTGCATTCCTATCCTATTCCTGTGGTTTTCATGTCCCTGCGTTTATAGAATCCTTCAATTCTAAGGAGCCGTTACAGATTTACTTCATTTTCAGATAGGCGTCAAAGAAAACTCTCTGTGTTATGTCCTGCTCCTGCCGTGCCGTCATCCACCCCACCTGAGGTGCACCGTCGACAGAAGTGTTCACAGCAGCAGAGATCCCCCCTGCAGACTTTATTTCGCCGCCTCAGATCATCTTCCCTATTGCCGGCAGCCACGCCAACTGGATTACCATCATCGACTGAGCAGATGAACCTGAGGACTACACAATTCCGGAAGAGAGGTCGCAGTCTTTCGTGTTTGCTTACGTTATACATCGGTTATTATTACCTGCTACTTTATCATTCAAACTTGAGTTTTGAAATTCCCATGGGTCTCATATCAAGTCAGCAACGAATAGTATCTGTCTACTATCTGGTTCATCCGGGGTCTTCTACGTGTTTCATGTTGGGTGGGCAACAAACAATAGATGATCCATTGTCTATCTTTTTAAACTGAAGCTATAATCTACCTGCTATCATTAGTTTTGGATCCATCCACTAGTTTGCTACCATCAGTCTTGATTTTTGCATGCACCCCTTAGGTCTTACAAAATCTAACTATTTTTTTATTATGCATGTCAGATATTGTACACAATCGTACTGAACATGTAGAGAAAAAGAGAAGACTGTTGCGTGGGTATATAATGTCATGCAGACGCCGCTCCATGGTGGGCGAAGCGCCCCCCCTCCTGCATTTCCAGATTGTATTCCAGAGGAAGATAACTGTTCAGATGGGGATTCAGAAGGAGCCGACCACGCCTGTTTACCACCTGAGGTATTTGCTCTAACCTGGCATGCTGATGTTGGTCATATCATGCATATGGCGCCTTGCATTGCTTACATTATACCTCTTATATGTCATCAGCTTAGTTTAGATTTGCTTTGTGTGGATGTCACCTGTTTGGTTTCTATATCATACTCCCACCATTCCTAAATATTTGTCTTTTTAGAGATTTCAACAAGTGACTACATACGAACAAAATGAGTGAATCTACACTCTAAAATATGTCTATATACATCCGTATGTGCTAGTCCATTTGAAATCTCTAAAAAGACAAATATTTATGAACGGAGGGAGTATATGGGAATTATGCAATGCCATCTTCTTTAGCCAGGCATCATATACGTGAATCATGCAATCCCATCCTATTTAGCCAGTCATCGTATATGTGAATTGTATCGTGCCATATTTTTTTCCATAATTTATTCCATTTGTCAACAATGTTTATACATTCATCTACTGTTCCTGTGCATCAACCATTTGAGTCAGTCATGGGAAAATCTGGAGTGAAAACTAGGTCTTCTGAGCAGTCAGTGCTACCTGTCGATGCAGATTTCTTGCTGGTTACAGATAGCTCCTCAGAGGAGGATTTAGAGATAGATGACTAGTCGTATCCCCCCGCCCCAGGTGCATGCTCTAACTTGGCTGGGTTATATTGCTCATATCATGCATATGGTGTCTTGCATTGCCATGCCATCTGCTTAGATTAGACATGCTTTGTGTGAATGCCTCATGTTTGCTTTCTATATCAGATATGTGAATTATGCAATGCCATGTTTTTCAGCCAGTTATCATATATGTGAATTATGCACCGCCATGTAGCCAGGCATCATATATGTGAATTATCTGATGCCATCTTTTTTTATTACGTATTCCATTTGTCGACAATCTGTGTATATTGAACTACTCTTCATGTGTATCAGCCATTTGAGCCTGTTATGGAAAAATTTGGAGTGAAAACAAGGTCTTCAGAGCAGGCAATGGTACCTGTTGAAGCATATATCTCGATGGTTACAGGGAACTCCTCAGAGGAGGATTCAGAGACAGATGACCAGTCCTATATCCCACCTGAGGTGTATGCTCTAGGTTGCAATGTTTTATATTTCTCATATGATGCATATGGTGTCTTGCATTGCTTAGTTTAGACATCATATGCACAATATTGAATTCCATCTGCTTAGTTTAGAGATCATACATGCGAGTGCCAGCTGCTTAGTATATGAATCAATTATGTCAATTATATCATGCCATCATGTATTCTTAGACAACATCTATGTGAATTATTTCATCCCAACCTATTTTAGAAAGACATCATATAGTTTTTTCATGTCATCCTGTTTAGGTACTCATCATATGTTGAATTGTGTCATTATATCCTGTTAAGTTATCCATCATATATCTGAAACTGTGTCATGCTATCCTGTTTAGTTAGGCATCATATATGTGAAATTGTGTCATGCTGTCCTATTTGGTTAGACAACATATATGTGAATTACCACATCTGTCTATCATACAATGTTTGTACGTTCAATTTCTTTTCTTCTTTATCAGCCATTTGAATTGGAGGGGGTGATGGCAGTATCTAAGGGAGCAAAAACCCGTTCTTCCCAAAAGACAGTGCTACCCGTCGATGTAGATAGAACCATGGTTGTACTGGCCCACAAACTAGCCCCACCACACATAATCGAGACTCTTCCAGATTGCACACTTACAACGTTGGGCAGAGAACCAGCTACAACCCATCTAGCCGCAACCCCAACGGATACTAACCCACTTCTAGTTGACAAAGCACCATGTCCACCATAGAGTACCCCCACACGAGCAGTTTGTAAAGCTACTGTAGTGCCCAAAGCACGAAGACCACCATAGCTAATCCAAACTCCACGTTTAAAGCAGAAGAGAAACTATTCTCAGGTCACATTCCGTAGCTATGGTCCATACTCCTTTGCTATTGCATCACTGTATTTACTCATACCAACTACTTTCGAATTTGAAGGATCCAATTGAAATACCAATGGTGGAACAGATATGTTTTAAACCTATTTCTTTAACTAGATTGCTGTTCTAACTTCTTGCTCTATGTTGATTTTAGTTTAAGTTGTATAAACAATTATGTTCTCATGTGACACACACTACAAGTGTTGCCAATGATGTGTAGTTTCTCACACTTATATTCTGTCTATGCTGCTGTGTCTTGAAAATATATGAGTTGAACCGTGTCTCTATCTTGATTAGGAAACATAAACAAGAATGATATGGACAATACAATGACCATACTACATAGATATATGTTTGTTTCATGCTGTTATCTTGTCCACCTTACTACTGAACCGGTTTACCAAAATGAGTTTCGTATACTACAAGCTAAACCTGTGATGTGTCTGCTTGTTTCTCTTGTAGTATGCAAACAGAATATTGGAGAAGAGCACCCCACTATGCAATGGTAGAGAAAGTAATGCAGATAAGGTTCAAGATAGTGAGTCAACCCTGTTGGTCTCCAAGAAAGGTGATAAAAACGATCTTGTAGACAGTGAGAAAACCCCACAGTCCTGCGTTGATGTAGTGTTCGAGTTACTGGCCAGTACCGCTGGCACAAGCTCTTCGAACTCGCTGCATGAATCACTTTGGCTTCTTCAGTCTCAGCTACAAGCTGAAAGGCATCAGTCAGCTGTGCTGCGGCAAGAAGCCGAAGGACTGAGAAAGTCCCTGCAGAATTCAGATGCGTACTTGCTTGTGCAACAGCAAGCGCTGGAGGATTTAAGCGCCAAACAAGAGAAAGTTAATAAGCTTGCTAAGCATCTTGCCAGCATTATGGGTACCCAGGATATTTTTTCTTGAGCTCTTCTGAAGTGGTTTCAGTTTGGGACTTGTTTTGCTGCGGCGTTTATATGCTGCTTTATTCCCTATATTTGCACTGGTTGCGAACTTTGATGCCCAGTGGATGTAATATGTGTAATAGCCGTGATAGCCTAACATAAGTTGCTTACTTATTTATTTCCTTGTTGTCTTGTTTATTTGTTTGCTTGTAGTCAGTGCAGTTCCATTTCTGTGCTTTGCTAGTGTCCGCAATAACCTATTTTTTAAAACTAGGCCACAATAACCATGGGCTACATATTTACTGTAGTGGCACTGGGCCTCCTACCGGCCGTAGAAACAATGGGCCTTCTACGGGCCGTAGAAACAATGGGCCTTCTACAGGTCGTAGAAACAATGGGCCTTCTACGGGCCGCCGTATCATCAATGAGCCTTATATGAGCCGGCCTATCGATCGGCCAAACATGGGCCAATAACAGACCGCATTATGGCCGTAAACGGGATAGAGTTGGAATCGTCAGTTCATGGGCCGACCATAACGGGCCATCGTTAATAGGCCGTATTTGATGATGCTATGAAAACGGCCCAACGTATTAACGGGCCACAAATGGGCCGACTATAACAACAGGCTTAATTTGGCCCACAAGCAGAAAATGACAGTAACGGACCGTAAGTAACCGAATGCTGGAAATGAGCCCAAGAATAAATGGGCCCTGAGAAGGCCAAAAGATAACATGGGCTGGAAACGGCCCAATGGAATAATGGGCCGTTAATGGGTATAAAGTGATACACTGTTCATTACGGGCCAAATCCACCATGACCTGTTAATGGGTATAAAGTGATGCACTGTTCATTGCGGGCCAGTTTCACCACGTGTCGTTAATGGGCCAAGAGTTACAAAGGGCCTCATATGGGCCGAAAGACGTCTTGGGCCATACATTGGCCAGAAGTGAAAACGGGCTGGAATCATATTGGATGGCCCAGATGACGCTACTAGGCCTAATTCGGATAGGGCATAACGGGCCTTGGGTTAGCGGGCTGTAAATGGGCTATATGCAAACATGCCGTTAACAAGCTTTCCATGGGCCAGTATGCCACCTTTTGACCAAGTCAAACGGGCCGGCCTTTTCATAGGAATGGGCCTCTGTTGGGCCGTGCCACGTGTCGACGTATCATAGGCGCCTTCTGTCCAATGAGTGCGTGACATCTGTCCCAATGATGAGCCGACATGTGTTTCCTCCAGCCAATGATGATTTTACACGTGGAAAATCCCCATTGGTCGGGGCTGTTAACGGGTTATCGGATCCAAAACCCGACCCAATAGCTTAACGGAGTTCCATTACGGTGGATGCCACGTGTCGGTCACCCTTGACGAAAGCAGTTCTGTGATGCGTGATTTATCGTCATGGAAGTGGAAACTTCTGTGATGATAATTTTGGTAATGTCATGGAACACTTCTACGACAGCACAGGTATGACTATCTTGATTCTGTCATAAAATCGTCATGGATGTACATGCATGACAAAAAACGTGACCTACTGTGACAAACACGTATCATCACGGAAGTGTATTTTTTTGTAGTGGGTGTACCGGGATATGCAATGAATCAAGAGTGACATGTATGAAAGAATTATAATGGTGGCTTTGCCACAAATACGATGTCAACTACATGATCATGCAAAAGCAATATGACAATGATGGAGCGTGTCATAATAAACGGAACGGTGGAAAGTTGCATCGCAATATATCTCGGAATGGCTATGGAAATGCCATAATAGGTAGGTATGGTGGCTGTTTTGAGGAAGATATAAAGAGGTTTATGTGTGATAGAGCGTATCGTATCACGGGGTTTGGATGCACCGGCGAAGTTTGCACCAACTCTCAAGGTGAGAAAGGGCAACGCACGGTACCGTAGAGGCTAGCAATGATGGAAGGGTAAGTGTGCGTATAATCCATGGACTCACATTAGTCATAAAGAACTCATATACTTATTGCAAAAGTTTATTAGCCCTCGAAGAAAAGTACTACTACGCATGCTCCTAGGTGAAGGGTTGGTAGGAGTTAACCATCACACGGTCCCGACCTCCACACATAAGGAAGGCAATCAAAAGAGCACCCCATGCTACAAATTTGTCTCACAACTTTTACCATACGTGCATGCTATGGGACTTGCCAACTTTAACACAAGTATTTCTCAATTTCATAATTACCAAACTAGCATGACTCTAACATTACCACCTTTATATCTCAAAACAATTATCAAGTATCAATTTTATCATAGTATTCAATGCACTTTATATGATAGTTTTTATTATACCCAACTTGGATGCCCATCATATTAGGACCAATTTTATAACCAAAGAAAATTACTATGCTGTTCAAAAAGACTCTCAAAATAATATAAGTGAAGCATGAGAGATCGATAATTTCTATAAAATAAAACCACCACCGTGCTCTAAAAAGATATAAGTGAAGCACTAGAGCAAATGACAAACTACTCCGAAAGAAATAAGTGAAGATTAATGAGTAGTTGAATAATTATGTAACTATGTGAAGAATCCTTCTCATAAATAAAACTTCAGATCTTAAGTACTTTATTCAAATAGCAAGCGAAACAAAATAAAACAAAATGACGCTCCAAGCAAAACACATATCATGTGGTGAATAAAAATATAGCTCCAAGTAAAGTTACCAATGAACGAAGACAAAAGAGGGGATGTATTCCGGGGCATCCCCAAGCTTAGGCTCTTGGTTGTCCTCGAATATTACCTTGTGGTGCCTTGAGCATCCCCAAGCTTAGGCTCTTGCCACTCCTTATTCCATAGTCTATCGAATCTTTACCCAAAACTGGAAAACTTCACAACACAAAACTCAACAGAAAACTCGTAAGCTCCGTTAGTATAAGAAAATAAATCACAACTTTTGGTACTTTTGTTAACTCATTCTAAATTCATATTGGTGTAATATCTACTGTATTCCAACTTCTCTATGGTTCGTACCCTCCGATACTACTCATAGATTCATAAAAATAAGCAAACAACACATAGAAAACAGAATCTGTCAAAAACAGAACAGTCTGTAGTAATCTGTATCAAACGTATACTTATGAAACTCCAAAAATTCTGAAATAAATTGTTAGACGTGAATTTTTTTCTATTAATCATCTGCAAAAATAATTAACCTAAAGTCACTCTCCAGTAAAAAATGGCAGCTAATCTTGTGAGCACTAAAGTTTCTGTTTTTTACAGCAAGATCATAAAGACTTCACCCAAGTCTTCCCAAAGGTTCTACTTGGCACAAACACTAATTAAAACATAAAACCGCATATAACCAGAGGCTAGATGAATTATTTATTAAAAAACAGTAACAAAAGCAAAGGACAAAAATAAAATTGGGTTGCTTCCCAACAAGCTCTAATGTTTAATGCCCCTAGCTAGGCATGATGATTTCAATGATGCTCACATAAAACATAAGAATTAAAACATAAAGAGAGCATCATGAAGAATATGACTAGCATATTTAAGTCTAACCCACTTACTATGCATAGGGATTTTGTGAGCAAACAACTTATGGGAACAATAATCAACTAGCATAGGAAGGCAAAACAAGCATAACTTCAAAACTTTAAGAACATAGAGAGGAAACTTGATATTATTGCAATTCCTACAAGCATGTGCTCCTATCTCATAATAATTTTCAGTAGCATCACGAATGAATTCAACCATATAACCAACACCTAAAGCATTATTTTCATGATCTACAAGCATAGAAAATTTACTACTCTCCACATAAGAATTTTTTTTCTTCTCATTCGAAATAGTGGGAGTATCATAAGAGACTTGAATACTATAAATTGTTTCCATATTAAAAGAGTAATGTTCAGAAAAAGGGTAATCATAATCATGACAAGTTTTATAAATATAATCATCACTACTTTTTATAGCATAGGTTTCATCACAATAATCATCATAAGTAGCAACTTTGTTCTCATCATAATCAATTGAAACCTCTTCCAAGATAGTGGATTCATCACCAAATAAAGTCATGACCTCTCCAAATCCACTTTCATAAATGTTATAAGATTCAACACCCTCCAAAATAGCAGGATCATTACTTCCTAAAGTTGACACTCTTCAAAACCCACTTTCATCATAACCATCATAAATAGGAGACATGCTATCATCATAATAAATTTGCACATCAAAACTTGGGAGGCTAAAAATATCATCTTCATTAAACATAGCATCCCAAAGCTTGGGACAAACATTAATTTCAGCAAATATATTCTCAAATATTTCATTCTCATCAAACATAGCATCCCCAAGCTTGGCCCTTTTCATATCATAAGCATAATCACTCTCATCATTAGTAGTATGGATAGCACTAATAGTATAGCAATTATAATCATCACAATGAGTAATAGGAGCAACATCACTTGGGAAGGATACCTTTCCACCCTTGCTTCTCCGTCTTTTCTTTTTCTTCTTCTCATCATGTGTGGGTTTAACCCTCTTTTTTGAGCTCCTTATTAATGAGATTGGTTGAATGAAAATCTCCTCCTCGTTACCTTATTCATCATAAGAAATCATAGGAGGAAATTGGGAAGTCTCTTCCCTTTCATTAGTATTCTCTTGATATTTTATTTGCTCTGTTTTCTTTATGTAATTGGCAATATAAGGATTTTCAATGCAATTCACCGCACAATACATAAAAATTTCTTCTAGATCAAAATCAAGAACTTTATCAAGGACAAATTCTGGCATATCTTTAGTTATACGTTTTATTTCTCCATAATCCAAAAGCAAACTAAGTTCATTATGATGTGCAAGGGAAGTCAAGTCATCACAATTTTTGGACATGATACGATCATGAAACAATTTGCATTGGAGATTTAAATGATCACATTCATTGCAAAGTTCACAAGGATGGCAAAGAAACTTTAAATTTTTAGCACAAGCATCTAGCCTTTCTCGCAACTATTTGGTTTCTAAATACTTATACCTCTTGCAAAATCTATCTTCCCTATTTGGTGTGTACTTGCAAACTCTATGCACTCCACAAAAATTGACATGCTTATTAGAGACATTTTCATCATGACTAGTGCAATCATCATTAGTACCATGGGTATTCAAAGAGTTCATACTAATAACATTGCAATCATGCTCCTCATTCAAAGATTTAGTGCCAAACATTTTATAGACTTCTTCTTCTAGCACTTGAGCACAATTTTCCTTACCATCATTCTCACGAAAGATATTAAAAAGATGAAGCGTATGAGGCAAAATCAATTCCATTTTTTTGTAGTTTTCCTTTATAGATTAAACTAGTGATAAAACAAGAAACTAAAAGATTCGGTTGCAAGATCTAAAGATATACCTTCAAGCACTCACCTCCCCGGCAACAACGCCAGAAAAGAGCTTGATGTCTACTACACAACCTTCTTCTTGTAGACGTTGTTGGCCCTCCAAGTGCAGAGGTTTGTAGGACAGTAGCAAATTTCCCTCAAGTGGATGACCTAAGGTTTATCAATTCGTGGGAGGTGTAGGATGAAGATGGTCTCTCTCAAACAACCCTGCAACCAAATAACAAAGAGTCTCTTGTGTCCCCAACACATCCAATACAATGGCAAATTGTATAGGTGCACTAGTTCGGCAAAGAGATGGTGATACAAGTGCAATATGGATGGTAGATATAGGTTTTTGTAATCTGAAAATATAAAAACAGCAAGGTAGCAAGATCTAAAGATATACCTTCAAGCACTCACCTCCCCGACAACAACGCCAGAAAAGAGCTTGATGTCTACTACACAACCTTCTTCTTGTAGATGTTGTTGGCCCTCCAAGTGCAGAGATTTGTAGGACCGTAGCAAATTTCCCTCAAGTGGATGACCTAAGGTTTATCAATTCGTAGGAGGCGTAGGATGAAGATGGTCTCTCTCAAACAACCCGGCAACAAAATAACAAAGAGTCTCTTGTGTCCCCAACACGCCCAATACAATGGCAAATTGTATAGGTGCACTAGTTCGGCAAAGAGATGGTGATACAAGTGCAATATGGATGGTAGATATAGGTTTTTGTAATCTGAAAATATAAAAACAGCAAGGTAGCAAGTGGTAAAAGTGAGCGTAAACAGTATTGCAATGCTAGGAAACAAGGCCTAAGGATCATACTTTAACTAGTGCAAGTTATCTCAACAATAATAACATGACCAGATCATATAACTATCCGTCAACATGCAACAAAGAGTCAGTCCAAAGTCACTAAAAGCGGAGAACAAACGAAGAGATTATTGTAGGGTACGAATCCACCTCAAAGTTATCCTTTCTGGTCGGTCTATTCAAGAGTCCGTAGTAAAATAACACGAAGCTATTCTTTCTGTTCGATTTATCATAGAGTTCGTACTAGAAAAACATCTTAAGACACAAATCAACCAAAACCCTAATGTAACCTAGATACTCCAATGTCACCTCAAGTATCCGTGGGCATGGTTATACGATATGCATCACACAATCTCAGATTCATCTATTCAACCAACACAAAGTACTTCAAAGAATGCCCCAAAGATTGTACCGAAGAGTCAAGACAAAAACGTGTGCCAACCCCTATGCATAAGTTCACAAGATCACTGAACCCGCAAGTTGATCACCAAAACATACATCAAGTAGATCACATGAATATCCCATTTTCACCACAGATAAGCACATGTGAGACATACATCAAGTGTTCTCAAATCCTTAAAGACGCAATCCGATTAGATAACTTCAGAGGGAAAAGTCAATCCATTACAAGAGAGTAGAGGGGGAGAAACATCATAAGATCCAACTATAATAACAAAGCTCGCGATACATCAAGATCGTGCCAAATCAAGAACACGAGAGAGAGAGAGAGAGAGAGAGAGAGAGAGAGAGAGAGAGAGATCAAACACATAGCTACTTGTACATACCCTCAGACCCGAGGGTGAACTACTCCCTCCTCGTCATGGAGAGCGCCGGGATGATGAAGATGGCCATCGGTGATAGATCCCCCCTCCGGCAGGGTGACGGAACAGGGTCCCGATTGGTTTTTGGTGGCTACAGAGGCTTGCGGCATCGGAACTCCCGATCTATTGTCATCCTCGATATTTTCAGGGTATATGGATATATATAGGTGAAGGAAGTCGGTCAGGGGAGCCACGAGGGGCCCATGAGGGTGGGGGCACGCCCAGGGGGTAGGGCGCGCCCTGGACCCTCGTGGCTTCCGCGAAGCTTCCCTGACGTCTACTCCAAATCTCCCGGATTGCTTCCATTCCAAAAATAACTCTCCCGAAGGTTTCATTCTGTTTGGACTCTGTTTGATATTCCTTTTCTGCGAAACACTGAAATAGGCAAAAAACAGCAATATGGGCTGGGTCCCCGGTTAATAGGTTAGTCCCAAAAATAATATAAATGTGTTTAATAAAGCCCATTAAACATCCAAAACAGGTAATATAATAGCATGAAACAATCAAAAATTATAGATACGTTGGAGACGTATCATGGCACACGGGGCTCCTCCACCACCTCCGACCTAGGGCGCCATCATCGAGCCAAGGCGTGTGGCGCCATGGCACAACCCACCTCGCCCTGCACCTGCTCGGGATGACGTGTGCTGCCAGGTGGTGCAACGTCCCCAAGGAGAAGGACGCGTGCTTCCAGCACCCCGGCACCAAGCCCGCGTACCGCCACAGGAGGTGGCGGTGCGCACGCACCAGGATCACATTCCACCCCCTCTAAGACCTCCGGTGGCCACGACAGGATGCCGCGCGTTCACTCCGGAGCTCTGCAACATCGTCTGGCCAAGCAAGTACAAGCCCGACCTGCCTCCATGCTAAGACGGCACCGCCGATCCCGCCGAGTTCCTGCAGCTCTATGAGCTGAGCATCGAGGCGGCCAGCGTAGACGAGAAGATCATGGCGAACTGGTTCCCGATGGCCCTCAAGGATGGCGCACATTCTTGGCTACTGAACCTGACTGAGAGGTCGGTTTCTTCCTGGGAGGAGATGCGCAACCATTTCATCGCCAACTTCCAGGGCACTCGCGACCGTCTGCCGTCCGCGGGTGACCTGCGTCGCATCAAGCAGCAACATGGAGAAACACTGCAGAAGTATATCGAGTGCTTCAACAATGTTCGACTCAAGATCCCACAGGTGTCGGACGAGGCCATCGTTTCAGCATTCACTAATGGCGCCCGTGATGTCAAGATGAAGGAAGAGCTCGCCATCCATGAGGATCTCTGCACCGCTTCGGAAATGTTCAACATGGCGAACAAGCGCGCAAGGGCTGAGGAGGGACGCCTCTCCCTCCTCGAGCTCCCCGATGCTGATCCAGAAGACAAGAAGACCAAGACCAAGGACGTGAAGCGCAATGGGCCAGCTGTGCTTGCGGCCGAACCAGAGACGAAGCGCGGCTGCGACCACCCCAAGTCATCCAAGAGCAACTGACCCTTCTTCGCCTTCCACAACGTTCACAACCACAACACCAGCGACTATCAGGAGCTTAGGGCTCTCCGAGATGGGTGCCTCGGTCGATGCCCCGAATGCAATGATCGGGGCTACAGTCGAGGAGGCGGCCGAGGTGGAGGACGCTGGGACGGACGCGACTACAGGAGTGGCGCGATCAGCCTCGTGAGGACCACTGGCAGGGCCAGCCTTGCAAGGGCGCCTGGAAGGAGTAGCCTCGTGAGGAGCGCCCTTAGGGCAACGCTGCTCTGCCTCCTCTGCCTCCACCACCAAGAAGGAACGAAGATCACCACCAGGATGAGGGGCTGGGGGCTTCCAAGAGCCTCGCACCATCGCCTGCATCTTGGGTGGCTCACAGGCCACGGCTTCCCACCACGTCTTCAAGAAGTTTGCGCGCGAGGTGAACGCAGCGCTCCCCAAGCCTGAAGCAACTCGCCCTCTCAGGTGGTCCAAGTGCGCCATCACCTTCGACTCCTCAGACCATCTCAAGTGCGCGGCCACTACCGGCGCACTCCCTATGCTCTGCTCCCCCGTCATTAGCAACGTGGTTGTCACCAACACTCTCATTGATAGCGGAGCAGGGCTCAATGTTCTGTCTGTTCAAACGTTCGACAGGCTCCAAGTGCCATACTACCAGCTTCACCCAACCATGCCATTTTCAGGAGTGATCGACGGTTCTACAGACCGGTTTGGTCAGATTCTCCTCCTTGTCACCTTCGGCGAGTGGAACAACTACCACACTAAGCTCATCGACTTCGACGTCGCCGACATCCGCCTATCCTACAACGCCATCCTAGGGTACCTAGCACTGGCCAATTTCATGGCAGCTACGCACCAGGGCTACAACATCCTCAAGATGCCTGGAAGCGGCGGTGTCCTTACGGTCGCGTGCCAAGAGAAGGATGCGGTGTGCTTCCTCGAGCGCGCCTTCCAGGCTGCAGCGGTCGAGAACCCTGAAGACGAAGACGGCGCCCTCCCTCCTGAGGTCGCCCCCAAGACAAAGAAGCTGCAGCTGGGACAGGGGTTTGTGAGGAAGCATCGCTCGAGGACGCCGCGCTGAGCCTCGCGTCTCTGGACACGGAACCTTCACCCATCGCATAGGAAGGCGCGCCCGGCGCCCCTCTCGGATTAGGCTCGGCGGCTCTCCTTTGGAGGGCCTCAGACCTAGCCAGGGCCACGAGGGAGGCGCTCGGGCACCATGTGGAGGCGCTCTTCAGAGCACGCTTCCTAGGAGAAGGCAGCAGGCGTGAAGCACCAGGCGTTCAGGAGTTCATGAGCAAGGCAATCGAGGAGATCCAAGAAGCAAGGGTTCTGCAAGGAGATCGTCGCCTACCACGAGGCGCAGCTCACTGCCTCGACAAGGGTAAGGAGTTCCGCGTCTGCATCGACGTCCCGGGGCTCAACTAGGCCGCGTCTCGACAACTCATCTGAGCGTCTCGTGTCGGCCGATGCATGGGACCACCTCACAGCTACATCTGCATGCCCTTCAGCCTGCCGGGCGCGGCTGAGGTGTTCCAGCGCTGCATGAGGGATGCTCAGACGGCTTGCGAGGCTAGGCATCAGGCGATCCGGGCGGAGATGGAGGAGCACCTTCAGGAGCCTCCCGGGTCCTCTGAGCCTCCCGAGGCTCGGCACCAGAGCGGCTCATGAGGAACGACTCAAGCGGCGCGCATTTTTTGGCTACTTCACCACCTCTTCACCGATGGTACCAGGTGACATTCTCTAGTTCGTTCAGTCTGGGGGCGCCCCTCGGGCTGCATCATCCCCAGGCCGTGTTGGTCTGTTCCTGCGGCATGTATCCATTCAGCATATATCAGAGCTAGTTTACAATCCTCCGTGAGATACTTTTAAATTATTAATTGCCTGATTGGCGCTTCGTCACTAAGAACTTCTCGCGCCCTTGCAAGCCCTCCTGCGACCGACTCATGATTAAGGACTGGCACGGCGTCTGTGCTCGGGTTCGTCCCTGCAGTGTCACTAAACCCAACAGTCTAAGCTCTGGCTCATGGGCCAGTCCCCATGTACGTCACCTCCCATGGTCCTTGGTGCCTTGTTCTTGCATGAGCTAATCGCGGGTGGACGAGTGAGGGCGCGCGACCTGGTGCCCCCGTGGCCACGGGAACTGCGCGCCGGTTGTTTTTCTTCAGGATCTTTGCATGAGAAGACTGGGCACGACATCTGTGCTCGGTCCGTCCCTGCAGCGTCGATAAACCCAACGTCTGAGCTCTGTCTGGCGTGCCGGTCCTGTTCACGTCACCTCCTAGGGTCGTTGGTGTCTCGCCTTCTCATGCAATAACCTCAGGAAACTCATTCGGTGCAGGCTGCCTAACCATCTCGCATGACCAATTCAAGCATCCCCAATCAAGACCAGGCGCAACCTGCCTTGAGGTAGGGCCTCGTGAGTCTCGTGCTGGCTCACGGGTGCCCATATACACCTCCTCTAGCCCTACCGTGCAAGCCACGTGTCAGGGCGGGGTTGTACACGCCCCGGGGGCTGCCCTCAGAGGGAGCCCCCTCCCACGCACCAGTGGAAGCACCATGCTCCGCGCTGTCCATTGACACTACCGAGGAGCGGCTATACCTGTGCAAGAGCAGAAGCGCTATGCTCCGCGCTGGTGATACACAACTAGGGGTGGCCTCACAGCCGCATTAACCTTAGGGAGCCTCCGGGCTCAGTTGCTAGCCTCACCATGCTGCTCTCCCTCAGGAGGGTAGCGTGACGGGGCTGGGCATGGGGGCTACATTCAAGTCACGCCTGGTGTACCCCACCTCGCCGGGCCTCACGGGCATGGTCTTTGCGCACCCCTCCCAAGCGAGATCTTGGCGAGGGGAAGGTATGATGGTCTGTTCGTACGTCAAGGGGGACTCTTGAGCATCGCGTCTCAAGATCCTAACTGGCCACGTAGCCCCTCACCCCTTGGCCTCGTCCTGGTGATCCGGACAACCCAACGGCTGCTGAGGCATGTGTGGGGCCTGTCGGTATCAAAACCGGCGGATCTCGGGTAGGGGGTCCCAAACTTTGCGTCTAAGGCTAATGGTAACAGTAGACTAGGGACACGATGTTTACCCAGGTTCGGGCCCTCTCGATGAAGGTAATACCCTACTTCCTGCTTGATTGATCTTGATGATATGAATATTACTTGAGTTGATCTACCACGAGATCATAGAGGCTAAACCCTAAGAGCTAGCCTATGATTATGATTGTTGTTGTCCTACGGACTAAACCCCTCCGGTTTATATAGACACCGTAGGGGGCTAGGGTTACACAGAGTCGGTTATAGAGAAGGAGATCTAACATCCGAATCACCAAGCTTGCCTTCCACGCAAAGGAGAGTCCCATCCGGAAACGGGACGGAGTCTTCAATCTTGTATCTTCATAGTCCAACAGTCCGGCCAAAGTGTATAGTCCGGCTGTCCGGGTACCCTCTAATCCAAGACTCCGTCAGTAGCCCTCAATGACGATGAGTTCGGCGTGCAGATTGTCTTCGACATCGCAAGGCGGGTTCCATCTCCGAATACTCCAATGTAATTTTCGAACACTTAAATCGTGTCCGGCTCTGCAAGACAAATTTCACATACCACCACAGAGAGAACAATATTCCACAAATCCAATCTACTTACAACTTTAGATAACGTGACATCACACCATGGTCGGGCTTTCATTCAAACCGTTTTCTCACAGCCAGCCACCGCACATATTGCGAGGCGGTTTCCTCGGCACGCCTTGTCGAAGCAGAGATCGTGTCCCCTTATCACGGGATTCTCATCAATACGGGTACGGGTAACCCAACCGTGCCATTTAATGTGGCGCTTGGAAAATAAGCGATTTTAACAGGCAAGTGGGGAGGCGCACAGTTTTCGCCGCCTCTATAAAGAGACAAGGATCCCCCATTCTTACCCATGCCTTCTTCCTTCTTTGCTCATCCATTCTCGCACTCTCGAGCCCCGGCGCCCAAGTTCCCACCTTCTCCGTAGGACCATTCACAGAATGTCCGGAGCGGGAGGCCAGTGGATGGCCTCCTCCGTCACGGAGGAGGACATTACCAAGCTTCGGGCGGCCGGATACCTGGCCGCAAATGTCGCACACAGGCTTCCAGCGGAGGGACAGATTACCCCCACCCTAAAGTCTCGGGAGAGAGTAGTGTTCCCCTCTCATTTCGTCCACGGACTGGGATTTCCACTTCACCCATTCGTCCGTGGGTTCATGTTTTACTATGGGCTAGATTTTCATGATCTAGCTCCAAATTTCATCCTCAACATCTCGGCGTTTATTATCGTGTGCGAGGCCTTCCTCCGTATCAAGCCCCACTTCGGCCTATGGCTAAAAATCTTCTGCGTGAAGCCGAAGATCGTGAGCGGCCAGCAAGCAGAGTGCGGAGGCACCATGGTGGGTAGGATGCCCAACGTTACCTGGCTGGACGGCTCCTTTGTGGAGACCGTGAAAGGGTGGCAATCGGGGTGGTTTTACATCACCGAGCCGCGCGACGCCAACAGGGCGGCGGCCCCCAAATTCTGATCCGGCATCCCCATGCGGCTCACTTCCTGGGAAAAGAAGGGCCTGGCCTGGGGTGTACCTGCAGAGCTGACCGGACTCCAGACCTGCATCAAAAGTATGAGGGACAAGAAGATCAAGCTTGTCAACGTGGTCCAGGTCATGCTCGTCCACCGGATCCTCCCGTGTCAAAGACGGGCATTCAATATGTGGGAGTTCGATACGGCCGAACACCAGATGCCGCGAGAGCTCTTCGACACGATGCATAAGGACGTCTAGAAGGTGTTGTTCAAGGCCGGCGAAGCTCCTCCTCCCGCTTCCGAGGACCGCGTACTCAGTGCAAAGCGCCTCACCAATCTGGTAAGTCCTCTAAATATCACAAGATGTGTCTTTCCCAACATATTCGTGGGAGGATTTTAAGTCACCATGCTGACAAAACAGGATTACGTGGCGACGGCAGAGCGGATCGACTGTCCGGCTCCGCTACCTGAAGATCCAGCAACCGCACTCCTGACGGAGATGCTGGTTCTGGCGCCTTACAAGGTGCTGGAGAAAAAGGCCGAGAAGAAGGCCACAGGGACCAGGAAGGGTCTCCGGTGCAAGGTCGCACCGGACACCTCATCCGAAGACGACAAGGGGCACTCCTCCCACGAAGACGAGGTGGAGGAGAAGAAAAGGAAGACTGCCCCATCTGGGGAGGCCGAAGGGTCCAAGAAGGCAGCCACGGGTGTTGGAGATATGCCCTAGAGTCCTTCGGCATCTGATGAGCGAAGCAGGATGAGTAGGATTCCGTATGCCTCGGCAATTGGATCCATTATGTATGCCATGATATGTACAAGGCCTGATGTTGCTTTTGCAATAAGCCTAACAAGTAGATACCAGGCCAACCCAGGTGAGAGTCACTTTCCAGCGGTAAAGACTATTTTGAAGTACCTGAAAAGGACTAAAGAGATGTTCCTAGTTTATGGAGGTGAGGAAGAGCTCGTCGTAAGGGGTTACGTCGATGCTAGTTTCCAAACCGACAGAGATGATTGTCGATCACATACCGGATTCGTGTACGTCCTGAACGGAGGAGCAGTGCACTAGATGAGTTCCAAGCAGGATACGGTGGCCGATTCTACCACAGAAGCCGGATACATTGCGGCTTGTGAAGCTGCAAAGGAAGGTGTTTGGATCCGGCATTTTCTGGATGATCTTGGTATTTTCCCAGCCTCGGTGAAACCGTTGGACCTTTATTGTGATAATTCTGGTGCCATCGCACAAGCCAAGGAGCCGAGAAATCACCACAAGTTCAGACATATAGATCGGAAATATCACCTGATATGAAAGATAGTAAAGAATGGTGATGTAGAGTTATGCAAGATTCACACGCATGCAAATGTTGCAGATCCGTTGACTAAGCCGCTTCCACAACCCAAGCATGAGGGGCACGTTAGAGCTATGGGCATTCGATGTCTATTTGATTGACTCTAGTGCAAGTGGGAGACTGTTGGAGATATGCCCTAGAGGCAATCATGTATGATGATATTTCCTATGTGTTTATGAATAAAGATAGTCCTTGGACATTATCAATGATGTGTATCAGCAAGTACGTGACTTGTTTGTGGGACTATGCATTGTATGATGACTGTCCTAAAAGGTCCCTAGTCGAAAGGGCTATGTGGATGCGCAGCCGACTAGACTAGCATATGACACGGTCGATGGCTTGGTCTCACTAGCCATGGAGCATTGGATGCTACCTGATAATATGGACTTAGAAAGGTCTGGTCGGATTCGACGTAGTCGGATCCGAGTCGAGATAAGGACCAAGTCGGATAGACCCAACTATGAGACGCAGCGATATGTCATCTGTGAGCTCTAGTACAACATACGTTCTATGTCCTAAGACCTGAGCTGACGCATGTACTTGGGATGGTGATAGACTTGCTTTGGGCCGACCAAACGCTACTCTATGACTGGGTAGTTACAAAGGTAGGTTTCGGGCTTGTCCAGACCCATGCTGCGAGACGTGGTCGAGCAAGATGGGATTTGCCCCTCCTAACAGGAGAGATATACTCTGGGCCCCTCGTGTGATCCGACCAGGATAAGCATGGCCATGCGACAGGGATTATGAGATAATTCGGTTTGTGGTCGGTATCACTAGAACGAGAAAGAGGTCGGGCTAGCACAAGGATGACAGTCTCGCCTTGAGCCCGATAACATATATCGTGAGGCAAAGGGAATAGAAGTGTGACACGTTGTACAGGTTCGCCTAACCAGCTTCATAGTCTGCTTGGTGGTTGGCACGCCTTGCTAGAGGCCGCTACCAACCGTGCAGGTCGGAGGTGATCCAAACTGTGACCAAGCTGACTTGAACCTAAGGGGTCGCGCGCTTAAGGGTAGGAACCTACGAGGTTGGTTCGTAGGACACTGGTCAGATGTGATCCGAACTGGACTAGGAACGTGACCGAGTAGACTTTGGGCTTTAGGGTCCGTGCGAGGCCCAAGTGTTGAGCCCGTGACGGACGCCTATATAAGGTGGAGGTGTAGCACACTTATTTGGTTGATCGCTTCGGCGTTGCGACTATGGTTTGCATGTGTTGAGAATAGCCACCTCCACTCGCTGCCGACTGTGTGATCGGACCTAGCAGTCTGCCGCACAGTGTTCCTCCTGCACGCGCGGATACCGTTAGAGGTGGTGCACTTGCGCCGCTCCGATGAACTTGTACGTGGGATCAGACGACCGGCTGTTTGAGGGAGATCGGACGAGGAGGAGACGATCCACGCGGACGTGCTGCCCTAACTCTTCTTTCGCTGCACGGCACTGCGCGTCTAGTGGTAACGAACTGTGATCCATCTCCCGTAGCATGTTCCTGGATGTTCTGCGCGTAGGAAAATTTTAATTTGCAGCAGACGAACCCTACCGTAGACCCCAACAGTGGTATCAGAGCTTCTGCTATAGGATTTGGATTCAGATCATATGCATATAAGATATGTGGAGGCGGCAGATTATATCTGTTGTTGTTTATGAGATCGGCTATGTGCATGGTTGATACGATCAACTGCACATTGGGATCGTTGAGGCTATGTTTTCTGTCAATCGGAATCGATGAGGTCGTAACCCGATCTACCCCTACCGGTCGGTCATCCGCCATCGGGGTTAACAGTGAAACGTAAACCCGAATCGGATTCACGATGATCGATAAGATCGGTCAGATCAGAAAAATCGGCGTGATCGGAGTTCAGATGTGATCGGAGTTCAGATGGGACCGCCGTATGCGTAGCGCCGTGTATTTCGTACCCGACACACAAACCGGTAGAATGCGATTCTATGCATAACTTTCTTTTGCAGGTTTGATGTGAATAGTATGGCTCATGTGTATGTGATGCATGTGTGTAATTTATACATGGCCTGCGTGTCATGTTTGTCAGCCGGCAGGAGCCAAAGTGCTATCATTATATTGTATAACGACCTGCGTGTCGACTTGTGACTCTATGTAAAATTCATTACTAGTTGTAGTAGTTTGATAACAGAGATCAGGTTGGTGGCTTGGCGTCCCGGCGTGACAAACAAAATGGAGTTCGTAGATGGTCATCGGAGTCGGAGCCAACCTGGAAGAACATCCATGAAGGAGCCATACTATTTCAAAATATATGTTTATATGTGATTGTTATGCTTCTTTGATTCTATGCATGTTAGAATGGTAGAATGATCCCTCATGAATATCAAGCGAATTGCCATCGCCGATGTTGCACCTTCGCACGTCAAGTACGTCTAGTAGTGGGCTCATAAAATTGAGGTGCTGCTGGGTGTCCTTGAACTTAAGGGCTCGTGTCGGACACGGACATGCACTGCGCCAGGTCAACTTGACAAGGCTATCAAAACGGTTTTGGGCCTTGTGGCAAAGAAGGTTGGGAGTCGGGGTATGAGATACCTTCCCGACCGACATGAGTCCTATAGAGATACGATTAGCAAAGAGTTGCTTACCGGATAGGTATGTTGGCTAGCAGTGATGCTAAAGCTCACTAGTCGCATGCGCTAGTCGGATCTTGAATCACTGAGAGTTTGCGGAGGGATGCTGACTTGAGTGGGAGTATTTCTTTTTAGGCGAATTACTCTACATAAACACATTGCTTAGTGATTGCATATTTTCTGTTGTAGATCAATGGCACCACCTGCTCAACCCAACTTTGCATTGAAATCAATTCTGGAAAAGGTTAAACTGAATGGAACAAACTTTACCACCTGGTATAGGAATCTGAGAATTGTTCTAAAGCATGATGAACAGGAACATGTTCTAGAGGATCCACTTCCAGAGGAACCTGCCAATAATGCTAATGCCACCACTAAGAATGCCTACCATAAACTCGTTGATGAATCAATGGAGATCAGCTGTCTGATGCTGGCTTGTATGGAGCCCGATTTGCAACATCATTTTGAAAATGTTGAGGCTTACGATATGATCGAGAGTCTCAAGAGCATGTTTCAGACACAGGTAGGACCAAAAGGTTCAACGTTTGGCGATCCTTGATGGATTGCAAGCTGAAGGAAGGTGGTCCACTGAGCCCACATGTGATCAAGATGACCGGATATGTGCAAGCTTTGGATCGTTTGGGCTTCCCGCTCTTGGATGCGCTTGCTACAGATGCAGTTCTGGGTTCTCTTCCGCCCAACTATGGGACGTTCATCTCGAACTATCATATGCATGGCATGGATAAGAAGCTCACTGAATTGCATGGGATGCTCAAAGTGGCAGAGCAGGATATTAAGAAAGGCACGCATCAAGTGTTGGTGGTGCAGAGATCGGCTAAGTTCAAGAAGAGTTGGTCCAAGAAAAAGGCTAAGGCAAAGGGCATGGAGATGGTAACCTCTGCCGCTGCGCCAAAGTCTGGGCCGGACTCAAAGACCGTTTGCTATCATTGCAAGGAGACCGGTCACTGGAAGAGGAACTGTAGCAAGTGGCTTGCAGAGCATGGCAAGAAGGCCGGGAATGCTGCTTCAAGCAAAGGTACACTTGTTACATATGTTATAGACATTTACCTTGCTGACATACCTAGTAGCTCTTGGGTATTTGATACCCGATCGGTTTTTCATATTTGCAACTCGATGCAGGGGCTGGTAAGAACTAGACGTGTGGCACAAGGGGAGATTGACATCAGGGTCGGCAACAAAGCAAGAGTTGCTGCATTGGAGGTCGGCACGATGCAGCTCCAGCTTCCTTCTGGATTCATTATGGAATTGAATAATTGTTATTACATTCCTGCACTTAGTCGGAACATTATTTCTGCCTCATGTTTGATGAGTCAAGGTTATGAATTCAATTTAAAGGACAATGGTTGTTCAATATTTTTGAATGGTATATTCCACGGCTATGCACCCATTATTGATGGGCTATTTATATTGAATCTAGAACAGGAACCAGTCTATAATGTGAATGTCAAGAGGCATAAGCCTAATGAGATAAATCCGACATACTTCTGGCATTGCCGGCTTGGACACATTAGTCTGAAACGCATGAAGAAGCTCCATGATGATGGGCTCCTAACTTCGTCCGACTTCGGGTTGTTCGAGACATATCAATCATGCTTGCTCGGCAAGATGACTAAGTCTCCTTTCGCAAAGAGTTGCGAGAGGGTGTCCGAGATGTTGGAGCTTATACACAGTGATGTGTGCGGTCCAATGAGCACAACTGCCAGAGGTGGCTATCAGTACTTCGTGACTTTTACCGACGACTTGAGTAGATATGGATATATCTATTTGATGAGGCACAAGTCGGAAACTTTTGAAAAGTTCAAAGAGTTTCAGAACAAGGTTGAGATCAGCTCGGCAAGACTATAAAGCTTCTGTGATCTGATCGTGGAGGTGAGTACATGAGCCAGGAGTTTGATGATCATCTGAAAAGTCAAGGTATAGTACCCCAGCTCACACCTCCGGGTATGCCACAGAGAAACAACGTGTCAGAACGGAGGAATAGGACCATGTTGGACATGGTCCGGTCTATGATGAGCAAATCAGATTTACCCTTGTCATTTTGGGGATACGCTCTAGAAACTGCAACTTTCACACTTAATAGGGTACCATCAAAATCCGTAGACAAGACACCACATGAGATATGGACCGAGAAGAGTCCCAGTTTGTCTTTTCTAAAGATTTGGGGTTGTGAAGCATTTGTCAAGCGACTTATGTCAGACAAGCTTACACCTAAATCGGATAAATGCATATTCGTGGGATATCTGAGGGAAACCTTGGGATATAGCTTCTACAACCAGGAAGAGAACAAAGTGTTTGTTGCTCGGAAAGGGGTTTTCCTTGAGAAAGAGTTTCTCAGTCGGGAGGCCAGTGGGAGGATGGTCCGACTCGAAGAATTCGAGGACCACTCGGGGACGGCTCGGCTGGTGATGAGATCATACCGGAGTCAGTCAAGGAACCCGTAGTGGAAGCGGCACCGGAACCACGGAGGTTGAAAAGATTGCGCAGAGTGCGCGATGTATTGTTGCTAGAAAGCGACGATCCGGCCACATATGCGGAGGCGATGGTGAGCCCAGATTCCGAGACATGGCTGGAGGCCATGAGATCCGAGTTCAAGTCCATGGATGAAAATCAAGTCCGGGACTTGGTTGATCCGCCGCCTAGCATAACAACCATTGGTTGCAAATGGGTCTTTAAGAAGAAAACCGACGTGGATGGAAATGTTCAGATCCACAAAGCTCGGCTTGTTGCTAAAGGTTATGGACAAGTTCAAGGAATTGACTACGACAAGACTTACTCGCCGGTAGCGATGCTAAAATCGGTGAGGATCATACTAGCTATAGCTGCATATTTCGATTACGAGATATGCCAGATGGATGTCAAAACGGCTTTCCTTCACTGAAATTTAACCAAGGACGTGTATATGATACAGCCCGAGGGTTTTGTTGATCCGACTAGCACTAGTAAGGTATGCAAGCTCAAGAGATCCATTTATGGGTTGAAGCAAGCATCTCGGAGTTGGAGCATTCGTTTTGATGAGGTCGTCACTGGTCTCGGTTTCATCAAAAGCAAAGAGGACTCTTGTTTATACAAGAAGTTAAGTGGGAGCTCGATAGTGTTTTTGATCTTGTATGTGGATGACATATTGTTGATCGAGAACAATGTTTTGATGCTAAACTTGGTCAAGGAATCATTGAATGGCAAGTTTTCGATGAAGGACCTTGGTGAGGCAGTCTATATTTTAGGCATTAAGATCAATAGAGATAGATCGAGGAGGCTGCTCGGCTTAAGCCAGAGCACGTACATAAATAAAGTGTTAAAGCGGTTCAACATGAGTGACGCGAAGAAAGGGTTCTTGCCACTCTCACATGGTATAAGGCTAAGCGAGACTCAGAGTCCTTCGACATCTGATGAGCGAAGCAGAATGAGTAGGATTCCGTATGCCTCGGCAATCAGATCCATTATGTATGCCATGATATGTACAAGGCCTGATGTTGCTTTTGCAATAAGCCTAAGAAGTAGATACCAGGCCAACCCAGGTGAGAGTCACTGGGCAGCGGTAAAGACTATTTTGAAGTACCTGAAAAGGACTAAAGAGATGTTCCTAGTTTATGGAGGTGAGGAAGAGCTCGTCATAAGGGGTTACATCGATGCTAGTTTCCAAACCGACAGAGATGATTGTAGATCACAGTCCGGATTCGTGTACGTCCTGAATGGAGGAGCAGTGCACTGGATGAGTTCCAAGCAGGATACGGTGGCCGATTCTACCATAGAAGCCGAATACATTGCGGCTTGTGAAGCTGCAAAGGAAGGTGTTTGGATCCGGCATTTTCTGGATGATCTTGGTATTTTCCCAGCCTCGGTGAAACCATTGGACCTTTATTGTGATAATTCTGGTGCCATCGCACAAGCCAAGGAGCCGAGGAATCACCACAATGTCAGACATATAGATCGGAAATATCACCTGATACGAAAGATCGTAAAGAATGGTGATGTAGAGTTATGCAAGATTCACACGCATGCAAATGTTGCAGATCCGTTGACTAAGCCGCTTCCACAACCCAAGCATGAGGGGCATGTTAGAGCTATGGGCATTCGATGTCTATTTGATTGACTCTAGTGCAAGTGGGGGACTGTTGGAGATATGCCCTAGAGGCAATCATGTATGATGATATTTCCTATGTGTTTATGAATAAAGATAGTCCTTGGACATTATCAATGATGTGTATCAGCAAGTACGTGACTTGTTTGTGGGACTATGCATAGTATGATGACTGTCCTAAAAGGTCCCTAGTCGAAAGGGCTGTGTGGACGCGCAGTCGACTAGAGTAGCATATGACACGGTCGATGGCTTGGTCTCACTAGCCATGGAGCATTGGATGCTAACCGGATAATAAGGACTTGGAAAGGTCTGGGCGGATTCGACGTAGTCGGATCCGAGTCGAGATAAGGACTAAGTCAGACAGACCCAACTATGAGACGCAGCGATATGTCATCTGTGAGTCTCTAGTACAACATGCGTTCTATGTCCTAAGACCCGAGCTGACGCATGTACTCGGGATGGTGACAGACTTGCTTTGGGCCGACCAAATGTTACTCCATGACTGGATAGTTACAAAGGTAGGTTTCGGGCTTGTCCAGACCCATGCTGCGAGACGTGGTCGAGCAAGATGGGATTTGCCCCTCTAAATAGGAGAGATATACTCTGGGCCCCTCGTGTGATCCGACCAGGATAAGCATGGCCATGCGACAGGGATTATGAGGTAATCCGGTTTGTGGTCGGTATCACTGGAACGAGAAAGAGGTCGGGCTAGCAAAAGGATGACAGTCTCGCCTTGAGCCCGACAACATATATTGTGAGGCAAAGGGAACAGAAGTGTGACACGTTGTAGAGGTTCGCCTAACCAGCTTCATAGTCTGCTTGGTGGTTGGCACGCCTTGCTAGAGGCCGCTACCAACCGTGCAGGTCGGAGGTGATCCAAACTGTGACCAAGCTGACTTGAACCTAAGGGGTCGCGCGCTTAAGGGAAGGAACCTACGAGGTCGGTTCGTAGGACACTGGTCGGATGTGATCCGAACTGGACTAGGAACGTGACCGAGTATACTTTGGGCTTTAGGGTCCGTGAAAGGCCCAAGTGTTGAGCCCGTGACGGATGCCTATATAAGGTGGAGGTGCAGTGCACTTATTTGGTTGATCGCTTCGGCATTGCGACTAGGGTTTGCATGTGTTGCGAATAGCCACCTCCACTCGCCGCCGACTATGTGATCGGACCTAGCAGTCCGCCGCACGGTGTTCCTCCTGCATGTGCGGATACCGTTAGAGGTGGTGCACTTGCGCCACTCTGGTGAACTTGTACGTGGGATCGGACGACTGGCTGTTTGAGGGAGATCGGACGAGGAGGAGACAATCCACGCGGACTTGCCGCCCTAACTCTTCTTCCGCTGCATGGCACTGCGCGTCTAGTGGTAACGAACTGTGATCCATCTCCCACAGCATGTTCCTGGTGCAGTCGACGCACCCTATCATAGACCCCAACAACGGGGACCAGGAAATATTATGATGGCGTTATGAAAGGCGCTCGCCTCATGGCCGATGAATGTACCAAGGACATAATTTTTGAGTGAATGTACTCATGTCGTCTTTGTAATATGAAAACGAGTTTGTTTGCGCTTATATGATGCTTTGTTGATTTAAAATATTACCTTCTGTGCGGCTGCTTATAAAATTCTAAAAGTAGGCCAATCGTCGGCTTCCGCCCCCACGTAACTAGTACTGGGGTGTTCGTGGAAAACCCAAACACTCTTTATCCAAATTTGCGGTCCTTTAAGGAGGTGTTTAGCACAGCGAACAAGGCAATCGGACTATGCGGCTTTATAACTCTCACTTAGCCATAGAAGTCTACAATTTTAAATTTCGGCGAAGCCCCTAGTATTCAGAAAGCTGAATTGGGGCGCTATATACGCCTAAATTGGACAAGGCCGATTCCTCGCCTGAAGCAGAAAAAATCTTTAAGGATTTAAGACCTCTCGAACAACGACCAGCTCTCGCCGCATCATGACAGTCAGTTTTCGGCTTTCTCTACTGAGGTGCTCGTCCGGAAGAACCGGGACACAATCGCAGTAGTTCTCCCTGCGCTACCTTAGCCGATATAACGGAATGTAAGGCACCAAAACAAGGGAGCCGGGCTAACCCAACTATTGACCCAAGACATGATTCGGAGCTGATGCATATAATGCTATAAGTTTGGGGTGCCGCACTGTCGAAAGTGTCTGGACTTATCTTGCCGTATTGTGGGGCACAATAAGAAGCCCCTGGCAAATTGAACGTACCAAAGTGTACGGATGCAATATTAAATAAACATTCAAGCGAAAACATGAAGACAGAAATAATAAGCTGACGCTGTATATTGTTTCCGGTTTGAATAATACGTCAAAGCGTATGGGTATAATTAGTGCGTTAAGCAGAAACAAATAGGACTATTTGACATGTCCTATCCAAGGGCAGGCCGCATGCGGGTATGTAAAACAGGTATAACGATCATTAATCAGAGACCACCTGGGTATTCCCTTGTGCGCAAAGCCTCTTGCCTCCTTGGCTTTCCCTCCTGTGATGAGTCCGATGATCAGGCTCTTTGAAGGGGCTGCCCGAAAGTAGGGTCCTGAAAGAGAAAGAAAGTTACAAAGGTATGTGGGCCTTGTGGCGGTTGAACCGCACTGTGGACCGCTTCGTCATCGCGCCTCCGCCTATGCCCATGGTATTTTGAGTGTGTAATTGTGTACGCGTGGCACAAATGCCGCCTGAACAGGGCGGGGGCGAAGGCCGGATTGCTAATCCCGCTCTTGGCATGTCGGAAGGTCCTGTTGCAGGGGACTCCGGGCTCGCTTGACGGTGTTCGGGGTTGTCATTGCCGAATTGGCGGTCTGCCGAAGAAGGCTGCTTTGTACTTCTGCAGCGAGGGCCGCAGTGTGCTCTTCCATACAGAGAGAGCGGTTTGTGTTTCCATTGACTGTTATAACCCCGTGAGGTCCTGGCATCTTGAGCTTGAGGTATGCATAGTGTGGTACCGCATTGAATCGAGCGAATGCGGTTCGTCCAAGCAGTGCATGATAGCCACTACGGAAAGGGACGATATCAAAGATTAACTCCTCGCTTCGGAAGTTATCCGGAGATCCGAAGACCACTTCCAGTGTTATTGAGTGTTGGAAATATGCCCTAGAGGCAATAATAAAATGGTCATTATTATATTTCTTTGTTCATGATAATTGTCTGTTATTCATGCTATAATTGTGTTATCCGAAAATCGTAATACACGTGTGAATACATAGACCACAACATGTCCCTAGTGAGCCTCTAGTTGACTAGCTCGTTGATCAACAGATAGTCATGATTTCCTGACTATGGACAGTGGATGTCATTGATAATGGGATCACATCATTAGGAGAATGATGTGATGGACAAGAACCAATCCTAAGCGTAGCACAAAGATCATGTAGTTCGTTTTGCTAGAGCTTTTCCAAATGTCAAGTATCATTTCCTTAGACCATGAGATTCTGCAACTCCCAGATACCGTAGGAGTGCTTTGGGTGTGCCAAACATCACAACGTAACTGGGTGACTATAAAGGTGCACTACGGGTATCTCCGAAAGTGTCTATTGGGTTGGCACGAATCGAGACTGGGATTTGTCACTCCGTATGACGGAGAGGTATCTCTGGGCCCACTTGGTAATGCATCATCATAATGAGCTCAAGTGGATCATGCATTACGGAACAAGTAAAGTGACTTGCCGGTAAAGTGACTTGCCGGTAACAAGATTAAACGAGGTATTGGGATACCGACGATCGAATCTCGGGCAAGTAACGTACCGATTGACAAAGAGAATTGTATACAGGATTGATTGAATCCTCGACATCGTGGTTCATCCGATGAGATCATCGAGGAGCATGTGGGAGCCAACTTGGGTATCCAAATCCCGCTGTTGGTTATTGACCGGAGAGGCGTCTCGGTCATGCCTGCATGTCTCCCGAACCCGTAGGGTCTACATACTTAAGGTTCGGTGACGCTAGGGTTGTAGAGATATGAGTATGCAGTAACCCAAAAGTTGTTCAGAGTCCCGGATGAGATCCTGGATGTCACAAGGAGTTCCAGAATGGTCCGGAGGTAAAGAATTATATATAGGAAGTCAGGTTTCGGCCATAGGGAAAGTTTCGGGGGTCACCGGTATTGTGTCGGGACCACCGGAAGGGTCCCGGGGGTCCATCGGGTGGGGCCACCTATCCGGGAGGGCCCCATGGGCTGAAGTGGGAGGGGAACCAGCCCCTGGTGGGCTGGTGCACCCCCCCCTTGGGCCCCCCTGCGCCTAGGGTTGGAAACCCTAGGGGTGGGGGCGCCTCCACCTGGCTTGGGGGGCAAGTTCCCCCCCCCCCCAGGCCGCCGATCCCCCTTGGAGATTGCATCTCCTAGGGCTGGCGCCCCCCTAGGGGGACTATATAAAGAGGGGGGAGGGAGGGAAGCCGCACCCATGCTCTTGGTGCCTCCCTCTCTCCACGCACCACCTCTCCCTCTCGCTGAAACTTGGCGAAGCCCTGCCGAGATCGCTGCTGCATCCACCACCACACCGTCGTGCTGCTGGATCTCCATCAACCTCTCCTTCCCCCTTGCTGGATCAAGAAGGAGGAGACGTCTTCCCCAACCATACGTGTGTTGAACACGGAGGTGCTGTCCATTCAGCACTAGGATCATCGGTGATTTGGATCACGACGAGTACGACTCCCTCAACCCCGTTCTCTTGAACGCTTCCGCTCGCGATCTACAAGGGTATGTAGATGCGCCCCTCTCTCTCGTTGCTAGATGAACTCATAGATTGATCTTGGTGAAGCGTAGAAATTTTTTATTTTCTGCAACGTTCCCCAATAGTGGCATCATGAGCTAGGTCTATGCGTAGTTCTCTTTGCACGAGTAGAACACAAATTTGTTGTGGGCGTAGATGTTGTCAACTTTCTTGCCACTACTTGTCTTATTTTGCTTCAGCGGTATCGTGGGATGAAGCGGCCCGGACCGACCTTACACGTACGCTTACGTGAGACAGGTTCCACCGACTGACATGCACTAGTTGCATAAGGTGGCTAGCGGGTGTCTGTCTCTCCCACTTTAGTTGGAGCAGATTCGATGAAAAGGGTCCTTATGAAGGGTAAATAGAAGTTGGCAAATCACATTGTGGCTTTTACGTATGTAAGAAAACGTTCTTGCTAGAACCCTATTGCAGCCACGTAAAAACTTGCAACAACAATTAGAGGACGTCTAACTTGTTTTTTGCAGCATGTGCCTTGTGATGTGATATGGCCAAAAGTTGTGATGAATGATATACATGTGATGTATGAGATCATGTTCTTGTAATAGGAATCACGACTTGCATGTCGATGAGTATGACAACCGGCAGGAGCCATAGGAGTTTTCTTAATTATTGTATGACCTGCGTGTCAATGATTAAACGCCATGTAATTACTTTACTTTATTGCTAAACTGTTAGCCATAGTAGTAGAAGTAATAGTTGGCGAGCAACTTCATGGAGACACGATGATGGAGATCATGATGATGGAGATCATGGTGTCATGCTGGTGACAAAGATGATCATGGAGCCCCGAAGATGGAGATCAAAGGAGCTATATGATATTAGCCATATCATGTCACTATTTGATTGCATGTGATGTTTATCATGTGTTTGCATCTTGTTTACTTGGAACGATGGTAGTAAATAAGATGATCCCTCATAATAATTTCAAGAAAGTGTTCCCCCTAACTGTGTGCCGTTGCGAAAGTTCGTTGTTTTGAAGCACCACGTGATGATCGGGTGTGATAGATTCTAACGTTCACATACAACGGGTGTAAGACAGATTTACACATGCATAAACACTTAGGTTAACTTGACGAGCCTAGCATGTACAGACATGGCCTCGGAACACAAGAGACCGAAAGGTCGAACATGAGTCATATGGAAGATACGATCAACATGGAGATGTTCACCGATGATGACTAGTCCATCTCACGTGATGATCGGACACGGCCTAGTCAACTCGGATCATGTATAACTTAGATGACTAGAGGGATGTCTAATCTGAGTGGGAGTTCATTAAATAATTTGATTAGATGAACTTAATTATCATGAACTTAGTCTAAAAACCTTTGCAAAAATGTCTTGTAGATTAAATGGCCAACGCTCATGTCCACCTCAACTTCAACGCGTTCCTAGAGAAAATCGAGCTGAAAGATGATGGCAGCAACTATACGGACTGGGTCCGATACCTGAGGATCATCCTCATTGCTGCAAAGAAAGATTATGTCTTAGAATCTCCGCTAGGTGAAGCTCCCATCCCAGAGAACCAAGACGTTATGAACGCTTGGCAGTCTCGTGCTGATGATTACTCCCTCGTTCAGTGCGGCATGCTTTACAGCTTAGAACTGGGGCTCCAAAAGCATTTTGAGCAACACGGAGCATATGAGATGTTCGAAGAGCTGAAAATGGTTTTCCAAGCTCATGCCCGGGTCAAGAGATATGAAGTCTCCGACAAGTTCTTCAGTTGTAAGATGGAGGAAAATAGTTCTGTCAGTGAGCACATACTCAAAATATCTGGGTTGCACAATCGCTTGACTCAGCTAGGAGTTAATCTCCCGGATGACGCGGTTATTGACAGAATCCTTCAGTCGCTTCCACCGAGCTACAAGAGCTTTGTGATGAACTTCAATATGCAGGGGATGGAAAAGACCATTCCTCAGGTATATTCAATGCTGAAATCAGCAGAGGTAGAGATCAAAAAGGAATATCAAGTGTTGATGGTAAATAAAACCACTAAGTTCAAGAAAGGCAAGGGTAAGAAGAACTTCAAGAAGGACGGCAAGGGAGTTGCCATGCCCGGTAAGCCAGTTGCCAGGAAGAAGCCAAAGAATGGACCCAAGCCTGAGACTGAGTGCTTTTATTGCAAGGGAAGCGGACACTGGAAGCGGAACTGCCCCAAATACTTAGCGGATAAGAAGTCCGGCAACACCAAAGGTATATGTGATATACATATAATTGATGTGTACCTTACCAGTACTCGTAGTAGCTCCTGGGTATTTGATACCGATGCGGTTGCTCATATTTGTAACTCAAAGCAGGAGCTGCGGAATAAGCAGAGACTGGCGAAGGACGAGGTGACGATGCGCGTCGGGAATGGTTCCAAGGTCGATGTGATCGCCGTCGGCACGCTACCTCTACATTTACCTACGGGATTAGTTTTAAACCTCAATAATTGTTATTTAATGCCAGCTTTGAGCATGAACATTGTATCTGGATCTCGTTTAATACGAGATGGCTACTCATTTAAATCCGAGAACAATGGTTGTTCTATTTATATGAGAGATATGTTTTATGGTCATGCCCCTATGGTCAATGGTTATTCTTAATGAATCTCGAACGTGATGTTACACATATTCATAGTGTGAATACCAAAAGATGTAAAGTTGATAACGATAGTCCCACATACTTGTGGCACTACCGCCTTGGTCACATTGGTGTCAAACGCATGAAGAAGCTCCATGCTGACGGAGTTTTAGAGTCTGTCGATTATGAATCATTTGATACATGCGAACCATGCCTCACGGGCAAAATGACCAAGACTCTGTTCTTCGGAACAATGGAACGAGCAACCAACTTATTGGAAATCATACATACTGATGTGTGCGGTCCAATGAGCGTTGAGGCTCGCGGAGGATATCGTTATATTCTCACTCTCACTAACGACTTGAGTAGATATGGGTATGTCTACTTGATGAAACACAAGTCTGAGACCTTTGAAAAGTTCAAGGAATTTCAGAATGAGGTAGAGAATCAACGTGACCGAAAAATAAAGTTCTTACGATCAGATCGTGGAGGAGAATATTTAAGTCATGAATTTGTTACGCACTTATGGAAATGTGGTATCGTTTCACAACTCACGCCGCCTGGAACACCTCAGTGTAACGGTGTATCCGAATGTCGTAATCGCACTCTATTGGATATGGTGCGATCTATGATGTCTCTTACCGATTTACCGCTATCATTTTGGGGATACGCTCTAGAGACAGCTACATTCACTTTAAATAGGGCACCGTCTAAATCCGTTGAGACGACATCGTATGAATTATGGTTTGGGAGGAAACTTAAGTTGTCGTTTCTCAAAGTTTGGGGATGCGATGCTTATGTCAAGTAACTTCAACCTGAAAACCTCGAACCCAAGTCGGAAAAATGCGTCTTCATAGGATAACCTAAGGAAACCATTGGGTATACCTTCTACCTTAGATCCGAAGGCAAGATCTTTGTTTCCAAGAACGGGTCCTTTGTGGAGAAAGAGTTTCTCTCGAGAGAAGTAAGTGGGAGGAAAGTGGAACTTGATGAAGTACTACCTATTGAACCGGGAAGTAGCGCAGCTCAGGAAGATGTTCTTGTGGTGCCAGCACCAACTGAAGAGGAAGTTAATGATGATGATCAAGGTACTTCGGATCAAGTTACTACTGAACTTCGTAGGTCCACAAGGACACATTCCACACCAGAGTGGTATGGCAACCCTATCCTGGAAATCATGTTGTGAGACAATGGTGAACCTTTGAACTATGAAAAAGCGATGGCGGGCCCAGATTCCAACAAATGGCTTGAAGCCATGCAATCCGAGATAGAATCCATGTATGAAAACAAAGTATGGACTTTGACAGACTTGCCCGATGATCGGCGAGCGATAGAAAATAAATGGATCTTTAAGAAGAAGACGGACGCGGATGGTAATATTACCATCTATAAAGCTCGACTTGTCGCTAAGGGTTATCGGCAAGTTCAAGGGGTTGACTACGATGAGACTTTCTCTCCCGTAGCGAAGCTGAAGTCCGTCTGAATCATGTTAGCAATTTCCGCATACTATGATTATGAGATATGGAAAATGGACGTCAAAACGGCATTCCTTAACGGCTATCTTAAGGAAGAACTGTATATGATGCAGTCGGAAGGTTTTGTCGATCCCGAGAATGCTAACAAGGTATGCGAGCTCGAGCGATCCATTTATGGGCTGGTGCAAGCATCTCGGAGTTGGAACATTCGCTTTGATGAGATGATCAAAGCGTTTGGGTTTATGCAGACTTATGGAGAAGCCTGCGTTTACAAGAAAGTGAGTGGGAGCTCTGTAGCATTTCTCATATTATATGTGGATGACATACTTTTGATGGGAAATGACATAGAACTTTTGGACAACATTAAGGCCTACTTGAATAAGTGTTTTTCAATGAAGGACCTTGGAGAAGCTGCTTACATATTAGGCATCAAGATCTATAGGGATAGATCGAGACGCCTCATAGGTCTTTCACAAAGCACATACCTTGATAAGATATTGAAGAAGTTCAATATGGATCAGTCCAAGAAAGGGTTCTTGCCTATATTGCAAGGTGTGAGATTGAGCTTGGCTCAATGCCCGACCACGGCAGAAGATATAGAAGAGATGAGTGTCATCCCCTATGCCTCAGCCATAGGGTCTATTATGTATGCCATGCTGTGTACCAGACCTGATGTAAGCCTTGCCGTAAGTTTGGTAGGAAAGTACCAAAGTAATCCCGGCAAGGAACACTGGACAGCTGTCAAGAATATCCTGAAGTACCTGAAAAGGACTAAGGATATGTTTCTCGTTTTTGGAGGTGACGAAGAGCTCGTCGTAAAGGGTTACGTCGATGCTAGCTTCAACACAGATCTGGATGACTCTAAGTCACAAACCGGATACGTGTATATTTTGAATGGTGTGGCAGTAAGCTGGTGCAGTTGCAAGCAAAGCATCGTGGCAGGATCTAAATGTGAAGCAGAGTACATGGCAGCCTCGGAGGCAGCGCATGAAGCAATCTGCGTGTAGGAGTTCATCACCGACCTAGGAGTCATACCCAATGCGTTGGGGTCGATCACACTCTTTAGTGACAACACTGGAGCTATTGCACTTGCCAAGGAGCCCAGGTTTCACAAGAAGACCAGGCACATCAAGCGTCGCTTCAACTCCATTCATGAAAATGTTCAAGATGGAGACATAGATATTTGTAAAGTACATACGGACCTGAATGTAGCAGATCCGTTGACTAAACCTCTCCCTAGAGCAAAACATGATCAACACCAGAACTCTATGGGTGTTCGATTCATCACAATGTAACTAGACTAATGACTCTAGTGCAAGTGGGAGACTGTTGGAAATATGCCCTAGAGGCAATAATAAAATGGTTATTATTATATTTCTTTGTTCATGATAATTGTCTGTTATTCATGCTATAATTGAGTTATCCGGAAATCGTAATACACGTGTGAATACATAGACCACAACATGTCCCTTGTGAACCTCTAGTTGACTAGCTCGTTGATCAACAGATAGTCATGATTTCCTGACTATGGAGATTGGATGTCATTGATAACGGGATCACATCATTAGGAGAATGATGTGATGGAAAAGACCCAATCCTAAGCGTAGCACAAAGATCGTGTAGTTTGTTTTGCTAGAGCTTTTCCAAATGTCAAGTATCATTTCATTAGACCATGAGATTGTGCAACTCCCGGATACCGTAGGAGTGCTTTGGGTGTGCCAAACATCACAACATAACTAGGTGACTATAGAGGTGCACTACGTGTATCTCCGAAAGTGTCTGTTGGGTTGGCACGAATCGAGACTGGGATTTGTCACTCCGTATGACGGAGAGGTATCTCTGGGCCCAGTCGGTAATGCATCATCGTAATGAGCTCAATGTGACCAAGTGCCTGGTCACGGGTCATGCTTTACGGTACGAGTAAAGTGACTTGCCGGTAACGAGATTAAACAAGGTATTGGGATACCGACGATCGAATCTCGGGCAAGTAACGTACCGATTGACAAAGGGAATTGTATACAGGATTGATTGAATCCTCGACATCGTGGTTCATCCGATGAGATCATTGAGGAGCATGTGGGAGACAACATGGGTATCCAGATCCCGCTGTTGGTTATTGACCGGAGAGGCGTCTTGGTCATGTCTGCATGTCTCCCGAACTCGTAGGGTCTACACACTTAAGGTTCGGTGACGCTAGGGTTGTAGAGATATGAGTATGCAGTAACCCAAAAGTTGTTCAGAGTCCCGGATGAGATCCTGGATGTCACAAGGAGTTCCAGAATGGTCCGGAGGTAAAGAATTATATATAGGAAGTCAGGTTTCGGCCATAGGGAAAGTTTCGGGGGTCACCGGTATTGTGTCGGGACCACCGGAAGGGTCCCGGGGGTCCACCGGGTGGGGCCACCTATCCGGGAGGGCCCCATGGGCTGAAGTGGGAGGGGAACCAGCCCCTGGTGGGCTGGTGCACCCCCCCCTTGGGCCCCCATGCGCCTAGGGTTGGAAACCCTAGGGGTGGGGGCGCCTCCACCTGGCTTGGGGGGCAAGTTTCCCCCCTGGCCGCCGCCCCCCCTTGGAGATTGCATCTCCTAGGGCCGGTGCCCCCCCTAGGGGGCCTATATAAAGAGGGGGGAGGGAGGGCAGCCACACCCATGCCCATGGAGCCTCCCTCTCTCCATGCACCATCTCTCCCTCTCACTGAAGCTTGGCGAAGCCCTGCCGAGATCGCTGTTGCATCCACCACCACGCCGTCGTGCTGCTGGATCTCCATCAACCTCTCCTTCCCCCTTGCTGGATCAAGAAGGAGAAGACGTCTTCCCCAACCGTATGTATGTTGAACGCGGAGGTGCTGTCCGTTCAGCACTAGGATCATCGGTGATTTGGATCATGACGAGTACGACTCCCTCAACCCCGTTCTCTTGAACGCTTCCGCTCGCGATCTACAAGGGTATGTAGATGCACCCCTCTCTCTCTCTCGTTGCTAGATGAACTCATAGATTGATCTTGGTGAAGCGTAGAAATTTTTTATTTTCTGCAACGTTCCCCCAACATTGAGCCCGTACAATGGGCCTCTACCCCTAGAATTACACCTTTGAAGGTGGTTTTGGTGGGTTTGATCCTTGAGGGATCGATGCCCATTTTGTGCACTGTGTCCTGATAAAGTAGGTTCAGGCTGCTGCCACCGTCCATAAGGACTCGCGTGAGGTGGAATCCGTCGATGATTGGGTCCAGGACCAATGCGGCTGAACTGCCGTGACGGATGCTAGTGGGATGGTCCCTACGATCGAAAGTGATCGGGTAGGATGACCATGCGTTGAACTTTGGGGCGACTGGCTCCATCGCATAGCGTCCCTTAGTGCACGCTTTCGTTCCCGTTTAGGAATGTGGGTGGCATAGATCATGTTTACCGTTTTCACCTGGGGAGGAATTTTTTTCTGTCCCCCAGTGTTCAGACGCCTGGGCTCCTTGTCATCATTACTGTGCAGCCCCTTGTCCTTGTTTTCAGCATTCAACTTGCCGGCCTGTTTGAACACCCAGCAATCTCTGTTAGTGTGGTTGGCTAGCTTATCAGGGGTGCCGTGAATTTGGCATGAGCGGTCGAGTATGCGGTCCAAACTGGACGATCTCGGATTGTTTCTTTTGAACGGCTTTTTCCGCTGACCGGATTTCGAGCCGCTAAATCCGGCATTGACTGCCGTGTCTTTGGCGTTATCGCCATTGTTTCGACGCTTATGTCTATTGCCCTGTGGCTTGCCGTTACTGTCGCGAACATCTGAAGTGCCAGAGTTTCTGGGCGTGGTGCTGCTGCGAGCCAGCCAGCTGTCCTCACCCGCACAAAAGCGGGTCATGAGTGTCGTGAGGGCCTCCATGGACTTCAGTTTTTCTTGGCCGAGGTGTCGGGCGAGCCACTCATCGCGGATATTATGCTTAAAGGCCGCCAGGGCTTCGGCATCCGGACAGTCGACAATTTGGTTCTTTTTGGTTAGGAACCGAGTCCATAATTTCCTGGCTGACTCTCCGGGCTATTGGGTAATGTGACTTAAGTCATCAGCATCCGGTGGTCGCACGTAGGTGCCTTGGAAGTTGTCGAGGAACGCGTCCTCCAGGTTTTCCCACCTGCTGATGGAGTTTGCCGGCAGGCTATTCAGCCAGTGCCGGGCCGGTCCTTTGAGCTTAAGGGGAAGATACTGGATGGCGTGTAGATCATCACTGCGGGCCATGTGAATGTGGAGGAGGAAATCTTTGATCCATACCGCGGGGTCTATTGTGCCATCGTATGATTCAATGTTTACGGGTTTAAACCCTTCTGGAATTCATGATCCATTACTTCGTCAGTGAAGCAGAGGGGGTGTGCGGCGCCTCTATGCCGGGCTATGTCACTGCGCAGTTCGAATGGTCGGTTATGTTCAGCCCGGCCGAACTTGTTATTAGTGTAACCAGCATGACGGTCATCGTCATGTGTTGGGGCGCGCCCCCGTGATCCGTAGATTGATCTTGGCGGTCCTTCTTTGTTTTTCAATATGTCTCCCAGGTCCTGCGTATTGCCCCGGGCCGTAGTGTATTGGCGTCGGGGTGCGGGCTGGTATTCGGGCTGATACGCCGTTTTATCCCGGCCACGAGGTGGCCGGTCAGCCTCGTCCTGTGCTAGTAGTGTAGGCTCTATGGCCTCCTCCTCGAGTTGAGGTACCAACTTGTGCTTTGGGTAACCTTTGGTGGGGCGCTCGAGTCCGTATTCCTCGGCCGCCAGGACCTCGGTCCATCTGTCTGTGAGCAGATCTTGGTCAGCTTGGAGCTGCTGCTGCTTCTTTTTCAGGCTTCTTGCAGTGGCTATAAGCGGGCGCTTGAAGCGCTCCTGCTCTACGGGATCCCCAGGCACGCCGAATTCATCATCGCCGAGGCTTATCTCGTCTTCAGAGAGAGGCATATAGTTGTCATCCTCCAAGTATCCGTTCGTCACCTGTTCATCTGGGCTAACCTGCCCGTCTTCCTGTTCGGCCTGCTCGAAGGTAGGCTGATCGGGATTGTATTCCTCTTCGGCACCATCTAGATTGTTTTTGTCTCCTATGCCGGCATTGCTGTGGCAGGGCTTAGAGCGGCGCCGGTGACACCCATGCTTTGATTGCTTCCGTAAGGGTTTGTCCTCTGTTGCCTCATGATGTCTACTACACAACCTTCTTCTAATAGATGTTGTTGGGCCTGCAAGTGCACAGATTTCTAGGACAGTAGAAAATTTCCCTAAAGTGGATGACCTAAGGTTTATCAATCCGTAGGAGGCGTAGGATGAAGATGGCCTCTCTCAAGCAACCCTGCAACCAAATAACAAAGAGTCTCTTGTGTCACCAACACACCCAATACAATGGTGAATTGTATAGGTGCACTAGTTCGGCGAAGAGATGGTGATACAAGTGCAATATGGATGGTAGATAAAGGTATTTGTAATATGAAATTATAAAAACAGCAAGGTAGCAAGCGATAAAAGTGAGCGTAAACGGTATTGCAATGGTAGGATACAAGGCATAGGGTTCATACTTTCACTAGTGCAAGTTCTCTCAACAATAATAACATAGATAGATCATATAACAATCCCTCAACAATGCAACAAAGAGTCACTCCAAAGTAATTAATAGCGGAGAACAAACGAAGAGATTATGGTAGGGTACGAAACCACCTCAAAGTTATTCTCTCGGATCAATCTATTCAAGAGTTCGTACTAGAATAACACCTTAAGACACAAATCAACCGAAACCCTAATGTCATCTAGATACTCCATTGTCACCTCAAGTATCCGTGGGCATGATTATACGATATGCATCCCACAATCTCAGATTCATCTATTCAACCAACACATAGTACTTCAAAGAGTGCCCCAAAGTTTCTACCGGAGAGTCAAGAACGTGTGCCAACCCCTATGCATAGGTTCATGGGCGGAACCCGCAAGTTGGTCACCAAAACATACATCAAGTGGCACATGATATCCCATTGTCACCATAGATAAGCACGGCAAGACATACATCAAGTGTTCTCATAAAAGACTCAATCCGATAAGATAACTTCAAAGGGAAAACTCAATTCATCACAAGAGAGTAGAGGGGGAGAAACATCATAAGATCCAACTACAATAGCAAAGCTCAGGATACATCAAGATCGTGCCATAGAGGGAACACGAGAGAGAACATGAGAGAGAGTGAGATCAAACACATAGCTACTGGTACATACCCTCAGCCCCGAGGGTGAACTACTCCCTCCTCGTCATGGAGAGCGCCGGGATGATGAAGATGACCACCGGTGAAGAATCCCCCCTCCGGCAGGGTGCCGGGAAGGGCTCCCGAGAGGTTTCTGGTGGCTACATAGGCTTGCGGCGGCGGAACTCCCGATCTATCTTCATATTCGATGTTTTTAGGGTACGTAGGCTTATATAGGCGAAAGAAGTCGGTCGGGGGAGCCTCGACGGGCCCACGAGAGGTTAGGGCGCGCCCAGGGGGCGCGCCCCCCTGTCTCATGGCTTCCTCGATGACCCCCCGACTTGCACTCCAAGTCTCCTAGATCATAATCTTTCCAAAAATCACGCTGCCGAAGGTTTCATTCCATTTGGACTCCGTTTGATATTCCTTTTCTTCGAAATACTGAAACAGGCAATAAAACAGTAATATGGGCTGGGCCTCCGGTTAATAGGTTAGTCCCAAAACTAATATAAAAGTGTAAAATAAATCCCATAATCATTCAAAACAAGTAATATAATAGCATGGAACAATCAAAAACTATAGATACGTTGGAGACGTATCAAGCATCCCCAAGCTTAATTCCTGCTCGTCCTCGAGTAGGTAAATGATAAAAATAGAATTTTTGATGTGGAATGCTACCTAGCATGATTCTCAATATATTTTATCTTTATTGTGGCATGAATGTTCAGATCCAAATGATTCAAAAGAAAAGTTCATATTGACAAAAGAAACAGTAACACTTCAAGCATACTAATAAAAGCAATCATGTCTTCTCAAAATAACATGGCTAAAGAAAGTTCATCCCTACAAAATCATATAGTTAGGCTATGCTTCATTTTTGTCACACAAAGATGTTCCCAACTTCTATACCCCCAATGACAAGCCAGGAAATTGTTTCGTACTTAAATAATCTCAAAAAATTTCAACCTTCACGCAATACATGAGCGTGAGCCATGGATATAGCACTATGGGTGGAATAGAATAATGATTGGGGGTTGTGTGGAGAAGACAAAAAAGGAGAAAGTCTCACATTGACGAGGATAATCAATGGGCTATGGGAATTCCCATCAATTTATGTCAACATGAGGAGTAGGGATTGCCATGCAACAGATGCACTAGAGCTATAAATGAATGAAAGCTCAACAAAAGAAAACTAGTGGGTGTGCATCCAACTTGCTTGCTCACGAAGACCTAGGGCATTTGAGGAAGCCCATCGTAGGAATATACAAGCCAAGTTCTATAATGAAAAATTCCCACTAGTATATGAAAGTGACAACCTATGAGACTCTCTACATGAAAACATGGTGCTACTTTGAAGCACAATATATGAGACTCACTAAATAAAGAACAAGGTGCTACTTTGAAGCACAAGTGTGGAAAAGAGATAGTAGCATTGCCCCTTTATTTATTTATTTTATTTTTTCTTTTTTTTCTTTTCTTTCTTTTTTTTCTTTTGGCCTTTCTTTTTTTCTTTTGGCCTTTTTTTTGGGCAATGCTCTAATAATGATGATCATCACACTTTTATTGATTACAACACATGAATTACAACCCGAAAATAGAACAAGATATGACTCTATATGAATGCCACCGGCGGTGTACCGGGATGGTGCGATGAATCAAGAGTGACATGTATAAAAATTATGCATGGTGGCTTTGCCACAAATACGATGTCAACTACATGATCATGCAATGGCAATATGACAAAAGTAACGTATGTCATGATGATGATGAACGGAACGGTGGAAATTTGCATGGCGATATATCTCGGAATGGCTATGGAAATGCCATAAATAGGTAGGTATGGTGGCTGTTTTGAGGAAGATATAAGGAGGTTTATGTGTGATAGAGCATATCATATCACAGGGTTTGGATGCACCGGCGAAGTTTGCACCAACTCTCAAGGTGAGAAAGGGCAATGCACGGTACCGAAGAGGCTAGCAATGATGGAAAGGTAAAAGTGCGTATAATCCATGTACTCAACATTAGTCAAAAGAACTCATATACTTATTGCAAAAATTTAGAAGTCATCAAAAACCAAGCACTAAGGGCATGCTCCTAGGGGGGTAGATTGGTAGGAAAATACCATCGCTCGTCCCCGACCGCCACTCATAAGGATGCACAAGCCAGGTACACTTCATGCTTCAAATTTGTTACACAACTTTAACCATACATGCATGCTACGGGACTTGCTAACTTCAACACAAGCATTCTTTAAATTCATAATCACCCAACTAGCATGACTTTAATATCGCTACCTCCCTATCTCAAAACAATCATCAAGTATCAAGTTGATCATAGCATCCAATTCACTTCTTATGATAGTTTTTGTTATACCCAACTTGGATGCTCATCATTCTAGGACCAATTTATAACCATAGCAAAATACCATGTTGTTCTAAAATACTCTCAAAATAATATAAGTGAAGCATGAGAGATCAACAATTTCTTCAAAATTAATCCACCACCATGCTCTAAAAGATATAAGTGAAGTACTAGAGCAAACGACAAACTACTCCGAAAGATATAAGTGAAGATCAATGAGTAGCTAAATAATTATGTAACTATGTGAAGACTCTCTATCATTAAATAATTTCAGATATTGGTAGTGTATTCAAACAGCAAGCAAAGCAAAACAAAATGACTTTGCAACGATAGCACAACTCATGTGAAGAAGCAAAAACTTTGGCTCAACCGATACTAACCGATAGTTGTTGAAGAAGAAAGGTGGGATGCCTACCGGGGCATCCCCAAGCTTAGATGCGTGAGACTTCTTGAAATATTATCTTGGGGTGCCTTGGGCATCCCAAGCTTGAGCTTTTGTGTCTCCTTAATTCCTCTCATATCATGGTTTCTCTTTTTATCAAAAGCTTCATCCACAACAAACTCAACAAGAACTTGTGAGATAGGTTAGTATAAAGCAATGCAAAACCTTATAATCTTCTACTGTAACAAATCACTAAGATTATTATTCAACATTGAATACTAAATGTCTCTGCATATTTAATACTCCTATCCTCAAATAGAATCATTAAACAAGCAGACATATGCAAACAATGCAAACATAACAGCAATCTGCCAAAACAGTATAGTCTGTAAAGAATGCAAGATTCATCATACTTCCCTAACTCCAAAAATTAAAATAAAAATACTACGCTGTAAAAGATTTATCAGAGCTCATTATGCAAAATGATTCAACATTATATCATTCTCTGAATTTTCTAGGGAATTTTTGCAACAGCGGTAAACTTTCTGTTTTCAAACAGCAATATGTATACTTGCAAAATAAGCATGGTAAAGGCTATCCTTGACATTTTTATTGAAAATAAAGATGCAAAACATTATTCTAAATAACAGCAAGCAAATACTAACAAAAGAAAATGACGCTCCAAGCAAAACATATATCATGTGGTGAATAAAAATATAGCTCCAAGTAAAGTTACCGATGAACGAAGACGAAAGAGGGGATGCCTTCCGGGGCATCCCCAAGCTTAGGCTCATGCCACTCCTTATTCTATAGTCCATCAAATCCTTACCCAAAACTTGAAAACTTCAACCACACAAAACTCGTAAGCTCTGTTAGTATAAGAAAATAAATCACCACTTAGGTACTGTAATGAACTCATTCCAAATTCATATTGGTGTAATATATACTGTATTCTAACTTCTCTATGGTTCATACCCTTACATACTAGCCATAGATTCATCAAAATAAGCAAACAACACAATGAAAACAGAATCTGTCAAAAACAGAACAGTCCGTAGTAATATGTATCAAACGTATACTTCTGGAACCCCAAAAATTATTAAATAAATTGGTGGAACTGAGTAATTTCTCTATTAATCATCTGCAAAAAGAATCAACCTAAAATCACTCTCCAGTAAAACATGGCAGCTAATCTTGTGAGCGCTAAAGTTTCTGTTTTTCACAGCAAGATCATAAAGACTTCACCCAAGTCTTCCCAAAGGCTCTACTTGGCACTTTATTGAAACAAAAGCTATAAAACATGATTACTACATTAGCATAATCATGTGAACACACAAAAACAGTAAGGATAAATATTGGGTTGTCTCCCAACAAGCGCTTTTCTTTAATGCCTTTCTAGCTAGGCATGATGATTTCAATGATGCTCACATAAAGGATAAGAATTGAAACATAACGAGAGCATCATGAAGAATATGACTAGAACATTTAAGTCTAACCCACTTCCTATGCATAGGGATTTTGTGAGCAAACAACTTATGGGAACAATAATCAACTAGCATAGGAAGGCAAAACAAGCATAGCTTCAAGATTTTCAGCACATAGAGAGGAAACTTAATATTATTGCAATTCCTACAAGCATATGTTCCTCTCTCATAATAATTTTCAGTAGCATCATGAATGAATTCAACAATATAACCAGCACCTAAAACATTCTTTTCATGATCTACAAGCATAGAAAATTTAGTACTCTCCACATAAGCAAAATTCTTCTCGTTGGGAATGGTGGGAGCAAACTCAACGAAATAATTATCATGTGAGGCATAATCCAATTGAAAACTAAAATCATGATGACAAGTTTCATGGTTATTTTTATTCTTTATAGCATACAAGTCATCACAATAATCATCATAGACAGCAACTTTATTCTCATAATCAATTGGAACCTCTTCCGAAATAGTGGAATCATCACTAAATAAAGTTGACACTCTTCCAAATCCACTTTTATATTTATCACTATAAGATTCAATATCTTCCAAAATAGTGGGATCAATACTACCTAAAGTCGACACTCTTCCAAACCCACTTTCATCAATATAATAATCATAAATAGGAGGCATGCTTTCATCATAATAAATATTCTCATCAAAACTTGGGGGACAAAAAATATCATATTCATCAAACATAGCTTCCCCAAGCTTGTGGCTTTGCATATCATTAGCATCATGGATATTCAAGTAATTCATACTAACAACATTGCAATCATGCTCATCATTCAAAGATTTAGTGCAAAACATTTTATAGATTTCTTCTTCTAGCACTTGAGCACAATTTTCCTTACCATCATTGTCGGTGTCAAAACCGGCGGATCTCGGGTAGGGGGTCCCGAACTGTGCGTCTAGGCGGATAGTAATAGGAGACAAGGGACACGATGTTTTTACCCAGGTTCGGGCCCTCTCGATGGAGGTAAAACCCTACTCCTGTTTGATTAATATTGATGATATGGGTAGTACAAGAGTAGATCTACCACGAGATCAGAGAGGCTAAACCCTAGAAGCTAGCCTATGGTATGATTGTTGTTCGTCCTACGGACTAAAACCCTCTGGTTTATATAGACACCGGAGAGGGTTAGGGTTACACAGAGTCAGTTACAATGGGAGGAGATCTACATATCGTATCGTCAAGCTTGCCTTCCATGTCAAGGAAAGCCCTATCCGGACACGGGACGAAGTCTTCAATCTTGTATCTTCATAGTCCGGGAGTCCGGCCAAAGGTCATAGTCCAGCCATCCGGACACCCCCTAATCCAGGACTCCCTCAGTAGCCCCTGAACCAGGCTTCAAGGACAACGAGTCTGGCGCGCAAATTGTCTTCGGCATTGCAAGGCGGGTTCCTCCTCCAAATACTTCATGGAAGATGTTGAACACAAGGATAGTGTCCGGCTCTGCAAAATAAGTTCCACATACCACCGTAGAGAGAATAATATTTACACAAATTTAATCTACTGACGTATTCCGTAGTGTGACATCACGCCACAGCCAAGCCTTTATTCGAATCATTTTACTGTCCCACCTCAGCGTATTTAGCGAGGCGGTTTCCTTGGCACGTCTTGTCAAAGCAGAGATTGTGTCCCCTTATTCCGGGATTCTCATCAATACGGGCGTGGGTAACCCAACCGCGCCATTGGTATGGCTTCATAATTGAAAGTGAGTCCCAAACGGTCACGGGGAGGGCTCTTGGTATTCAACCCCTTTATAAAGGGACCAAGGCTCGACTCCTTTCTTTCAATCCAATCAAATCCGCCTCTTGCCTCGAGTTCCAACACCCAAAGCTTCAGATTCAGGCGCTTCGGACCTTCGATGATGTCTGGCTTCGACCTCCAAGGCTGGTGGATGCCTTCCTCCGTTATGGAAGAAGACATGCGAAAGCTGAGAGATGCCCAGTATCTGACCGGCGAAATCTCGCGTAGGCTACCTGCTCAAGGGCAGGCTATTCCCACTCCCCAGCCCGGTCAGAGTGTGGTGTTCATATCTCACTTCCTTCGGGGGCTAGGCTTCCCGATTGATCCGTTCGTGAGGGGCTCATGTTTTATTACGGGCTGGAATTTCACAACTTAGCTCCGGAGTCCATCCTCCAAATCTCATCGTTCATTGTCGTGTGTGAGGCCTTCCTCCATATTACTCCTCACTTCGGACTGTGGCTTAAAACCTTCAAGGTAGAACCAAAGATGATCGAGGGACAGCACGCTGAGTGTGGAGGTGCTATTATAAGCAAGATTACCGACGCTCCATGGCCCGAGGGCTCTTTTCAAGAGGAGTTCAGCTTATGGCAACGAGAGTGGTTTTACATCACAGCTCCCAGGGGCACCACGTGGGTGGCGCCACCTGCTTTTCGCTCGGGTCCCCCACCACGGCTAGCATCATGGGTCAATGAAGGGCTTAACTGGGGGCCGTCCAAGGACGTGCCCTTGCTGCAGGGCTGCATTCGAGATCTCCTAGAAAGAGATACCAATTTGGCCGTAGTGGCGCAGGTTATACTGATTCGCCGCATACTGCCCTACAAACGTCGCCCCCTCCGCCTATGGGAATTTAATCCGGAAAGACCGCGAGCCCTCCAACATTTTATGGGCACGACGCCCGTGAAGATGTACAAATTATTCTTCGGATCACACGCAATGTGTTCGGACTTGTCCGAGGACGCAGGTCTGAGCTGCAATCGCCCAGACACTCAAGTAAGTAGCCCTGTACCCGGACGCGCTATCCGTACATTTATCATAAAACTGCCCTTAAAAGAGCTATCCTTTAAACAGGAGTGGATAGCGAAAGCAAAGCTTATCATGTGTCCGGCCCCCCTCCCTGAGACCACGCGGGATCCCGTGTTGACCAGGATGCTGGAGATTCCGCCTTTGGAAGAAGGTGAAGAGGGGAACAAAGAAGCTATCGCCTCCGCGAAGGAGGCTGTCAGGAAAGGAGGAATCGAGAATTCCTCTATCCAGGGAAAGAAGAGGACCGCCTCTGAAGACCCGGAGGCGATGGCCTCAAAGCGGGGGAAGAAATCTTCTTCAGAGGGTCCGGCGCCGGAGGGTGGCCCGGCTGCATTACGCCCCCAAGGGGATCGGCTCTCCACCGAGCCGTAAGTAAAGAGAGGGGTTTTTTAAATAAGAGACATCCCTGTTTTGTTTCTGAGGAAGATAACCGAAATTTTACCTTGTAGTTCGGATCTCAACCCTTCGCAGCAGAGCTCATCTTCAGGGGATCTTTGTCCAGAGATGATGGAGAGCGAAACGCCTCCCCCAGCTATACCGTCTTGGAGGCGGGCGACCCCGAGGTGTCGTCTCGGAGGGTTTTTCCAAATCTGTACCTTGTAAAAGGTCGTCGGACTAGTCCGACACCTTTTGGTGCACGGTCGGAGGAGCTGAAGGATCTGCTCGGGCGAGCATCTATCTCAGAAGAACACCGTGTGTTGATGAACACGGTGATTAGAAGGATTGCATCCACGGAAAGCGGATTGTACGAGGCCGCCAGGAGTTTACTAACAGGTTTTGAGGTACGCGAAAAGATGTACCTTTTGACAGAGCCGCATATATAAAATGCGCCCTGTATAGATAGTAGCCCCTGAAACTCTGTGTGTTGTCAAAAATGACGGCACACAGAGGATCATAATCCCAGGTATAATATGTCGCCTTTCCTATGTAGGTGGCGAGGTGTTCGGTGGCTAGCCGGACTGATGAATTTGCCGAGCTAAAGCGGCAACTTGATGTGGCAGATGCCGACATCGCGCTTGTAAATGAGCGGCTAGACGAGGCACAAGGTATTTAATGTCTCCAAAGACATCTGGGAAGAGGAGCTTGATGCTCGTACCTTATAACAAATGTGCTTAATGCAGATGGTGCCGCTGCCGTGGAGAACCTTCGGGCGGAACTTGCCCGAGCCAAGGAGCAAGCGAGGAAAAGCGATGCGGCTGTCGTTAAAGCGGCCGAAGAGCTAAGAGCCGTACAGGCTGCTCACTGCCAGAGCAAGAAAGAAATGGCCGAGATGGCTGTAAAATTGAAGGATGTTGCCGACCGTTGTAAGCTTCATGAAAAAGAAGATAGGGTGGCCCAGAAGGACCTAGAAAAGGTCACTGTCGAGGCCAAGGACACTCGCTCTGCAATGAGAGCTATGAAGGAGGAGCTACGTCAGGCCGGAGATATCGCGGCTGGAAAGCCCTATATGTTGCGGATGAAGTTCGGGGATCCTAAGTATGCTCCGTTGGACCGCAAGTGGAGTGCGGCGTGGCGGCGAGTGTCGCGGACGCGACCGAACACTTTCGGGGTCTGGATGACCATAAATTGGAAGAACTATTTTGGTCGCAGTTCCACAATCCAGAGCGCCCACTTTCGGTGTCCGACCGTTTGGCCGCTTGGGAGGAGCTGAACAGGTTATCCGGACTCGCCATGAGGTACGTCGCGAGTCGTCTGTGGCCGGAAGGGCCAGAACCGAAGAGTTATTTTAGCTTGGTGCAGCAGTTCCTTGGTAGGGTGCCGCATATTGATGCAATGAAGAGGTCAGCATGCATAGAGGGTGCACAGATGGCTCTTGCCCGTGTCAAGACATACTGGGCGGATATGAAGGCCAGTGTTGTTGCATCCCAGGATTCGAACGAAAGCCGAGTACCTGCCAAGCACTACTTTGAGGAAGTTCTGCAGGGCGCTCGTTTAATAGATACGCAGTGCTCGAAGGATGTTGCGTTTGAATAACATGTGCTATTGTAAAACAATGTTTCGATTGAATATAAAAGCTTTTTATACTTGTGCTTTCAAGAATTAGAATACCTCCTGTGCGGCCGTTAATGTATATGTGTATATAACCTGAAAGATGGCAGTCGTTGGCTTCAGCCCCCACGCATATAATGCAGGGGTGTTCGCAGAAGGCGCATTTTCACACTTGATCCAACGTCTTGGTCCTATAAAGGAGGTGATAGCGCAGCGAACTAGCCAACCGGACTATAATGCTTTATCACTTTCACTTAGCCATAGGAGTTTGACAGTGGGGCTACTGAATAGCCCCTAGGGGCACCGCGCTTGCCCGAATTCGGGGCGCGTGTGTGCGTGACCGGGAAATGGCCCTTCGTTAATGCGGAGGAATCCTAAAGATTCCGGCAAGTCATCGAGTGGTTGACTAGTCTCTCGCTATATCATGACAGACAGTTTTCGACTTTCTCTACTGAGGTGCTCTCCTGGCCGAACCGGGGCACAATCGCAGTAGTTCTCCTGGTGCCGCCTTAGCCAATAGAGCGGAACATAAGGTGGCACAACACAGGAGCCGGGCAAACCCAACATTTGACCAAAGACATGATTCGGAGCTGATGCATATAAGGCCAAACTCGCGACACCAAACACCCCTAAGGTATTCGGTCTTTATGAAAACGGGCCGAACAAAAGCCCTTGCTAAGAAGCCCCTGGTGCCCAGGTACGCGCAAAATTCTGGCATGGCCACATGCCAAGATGCCAGCCTCCTCCTCGGTTATAGCAAAAACCGGGGGATGTTATCAACAAGAGACAGTAAAAAATGTTTGCGCAGGGTCTTAATCTAAAAAGAATCCTTGAAACGGGTCCCTACTGCACGTTTGCGCCTGTGTCTCCGTTGTGCCGTATCCTGGACGGGTGTAGCATGGTGTTCGTCTGCAAAAGAGAGGAACTTAGTGGAAAACAATCGTGCGAGAAATATATGTTAAAATAAACAAAGTATAATAGAAAAAATAAGTAGAATTGAGCTTTATTGTCTCCTGGTGTAAACGCGCGGAGCCCCTTGTACAGGGGTATGCGGCTATTAAGCCTTTGTATGTTTACGCCGGACTCGTCGAGCCATGTCCGGGGTTGTGAACGACCTGTTTAGGTGCTCTAGCTAGTAAAGCTGGATTAGTATGCGGTTGTCAATGCAGCCGCACCATCGTCCGCGCTCGAGGAACACTTGATATTTCCCTTTAATGAGATGATGCCTCGTGGACCGGGCATTTTGAGTGTAAGGGATGCATAATGTGGTATTGCGTTAAAGCGGGCGAAAGCTTCGCGTACCAGTAGTGCTTGATAGCTACTTATGAATGGGGCGATGTGGAAGGTTAGCTTTTCGCTTTGGAAGTTGTCGGTGGAGCCGAATATAACTTCTAACGAGAGGGAACCCATACAATGGGTATCTGGGCCTGGCGTGACCCCTTGAAAGGAAGTGTTGCCATGGCGAATTATTGCTGGTTTTATCCCCATTTTGCGGATTGTGTCCTGATATAGCAGGTTTAGGTCACTGCCGCCGTCCATTAGGACTTGTGTAAAGTGGAGTCCGTCAATTATCGGATCTAAGACCAAGGCAGTCCAGCCTGCATTCCGGATACCTCTAGAGTAATACTGATGATCGAAGGTGATTGGTTGTAACAACCAGTGGCGGGACTCCTTTGGGACAGGCCGTATGGCGCGTATCTCCATAGGCGCAACTCTGTTTTTCCCTTTTGTCACATGAAGTACATTTACTGTTTTGACTTCTTGCGGGAACTTCTTTTGTTCTCCGGTGCTCTGCTTGTGGGGTTCGTCGTCGTGCTCGCTTGGTATGTCGAGCCCCTTGTGTTCGGCGTTGAGTTTGCTGGATTGCTTGAAGACCCAACAATCTCGGTGGGTGTGGTTTGCAGGCCTCCCGGGAGTACTGTGGATTTGGCATATTTTCTCCAAGATTTTGTTGAGGTTAGATAGCTCGTCCCTATTATCCTTGGGGGCGGCTTTTTCTGATTCTGCCGAGAGCTTTTGAATCCGGCGTTGACTGCCGTGCTCTTCGGGCTGTTATCCTTGATCCAGCGTCATTCCTTGTTATGGTGCGGTTTCCCGTTTCCATCTCTGACTTTGGATGTACTTGGGTCGCTGGTGCTACTTCTTGCCAACCAACGATCCTCTCCTGCGCAAAAGCGGGTCATGAGGCTTGTTAATGCGGTCATTGTTCTTGGCTTTTGTTGGCCGAGGTGTCTGGCGAGCCATTCGTCTTGAACGCTATGCTTGAATGCTGCTAGGGCTTCGGCGTCCGGACAGTCGACTATTTGATTCTTTTTAGTAAGAAATCTGTTCCAGAGTTTCCGGGCTGACTCTCCGGGTTGTTGAGTTATATGATTTAGATCGTCTGCATCCGGAGGTCGGACATAGGTCCCTTGGAAATTTGCCCAAAAAGCATCCTCGAGCTCCTGCCAACTTCCAATGGTGTTTTCGGGAAGGCTTTTAAGCCAGTGTCAGGCTAGCCCTTTGAGCTTGAGGGGTAAGTATTTTATGGCGTGGAGGTCATCTCCTCTAGCCATGTGTATGTGGAGGATATAATCCTCAATCCAGACTCTAGGGTCTGTTGTTCCGTCGTATGCCTCAATGCTTACGGGCTTGAATCCCGCTGGAAATTCATGGTCTAGCACCTCATCGGTGAAACATAGGGGATGCGCGGCGCCCCTGTATTTCGGTGTGCTGCGATGTCCGGATATTTGTTGCGTTGCATTGCTTACTAGAGCTTGCTTTCTTGGCCCATAGATAGATCTAGGTGGGCTGTCTTTTTGATTCGAATCCTTGTGTGGATCGCGTGCCGGATTGAATGCGGCACCCTTTGCCGCTCGATGTCGGCCATGGGGTCGTCTATCCGACCTGGTGGCTTCCTTGTTTTTTGACCGTGGGGGCTCTAAGGCCTCCTCATCAAATTTTGGTAGTAATTTTCGCTTCGGATAGCTCTTTGTGTGGTGACTGTCGCCGTACTTGTGCGCGGTGTTGAGTACTTTGTCCCATCTGATTCTGAGTGCGTCTTCCGATGTTTTGAGCTTCCGCTTCTGCTTTTTCAGGCTACGTGCAGTGGCAACGAGCCTTTGGTGGAGGTTCTTCTTATCCAGCAACTTGTCCGGCATGAGGTCGTCCGGACTATTATTTTCGCCGGGGACAGGTTATTCGGTTTGTCTATCCAAGTTGCCATGTTCGGACGGTTGCTCGATGGCATGTTCGTCGTCCGCCGGTTCGTCCTGCTCTATGGCTGGGTCTCTGTCGAGGTGGGGTTTAGCGCGGCGCTTCCACCACCGCTTTGATTGCTTTTCGAGGGAACGATCTCTCATTGCACCCTTTTGATCCTCGTCGTTGTTTCTTTTAGGTGTGTCCACCATGTATACATCGTGGGATGAGGTGGTTGTCCAGTGCCCTATAGGCGCTGGTTCTTGTTCGTCTTCTTCATCGGCGTCCATACCGTTGATGTCTTTGAAGTCGAAGTCGAGCATGCTGGTTAAATCATCGACAGTGGCTACGAAGTGGGTGGTGGGTGGGTTTCGAATTTCTTCATCGTCTGCATCCCAACCTTGCTGACCATAGTCCGGCCAGGGCTCTCCTGATAAAGAGAGAGACTTTAGTGAATTCAGGATGTCGCCAAAGGGCGAGTGTTGAAAGATGTCCGCGGCGGTGAACTCCATGATCGGAGCCCAATTGGGTCCGATCGGGAGGGGCACGGAATATTCGGAGTCCGGAAAGGAGTCCGGCACCTTGGAGTCACGAGCTCCGCGAAGGACAAGATTGGTGTTCGACTCGATCACCGTAGAGATTGCGGCCCCCAAGGCGGCGTCTAGCCACCCGTCCCTCGACCGGTGCAGTCGGCTCCGAGCTAAAGGTTGGAGCGGACACATGAGCGGCGCTCTGGGCACTGTCCGGTGGCACAGCTAGATCATGCCCATCGTGATAGTGCGGCGCGCTCGGCTGTGGCTCAAATCCGTCGAAGATCAAGTCTCCGCGGATGTCAGCCATGTAGTTTAAACTTCCGAATCTGACCTGATGGCCAAGGGCGTAGCTTTCGAACTGCTCCAGATGGCCAAGTGAATTGGCCCGCACTGCAAAGCCGCCGAATACGAAGATCTGTCTGGGGAGAAAAGTCTCACCCTGGACCGCGTCGTGGTTGATGATCGAAGAAGCCATCGGGCCTAAAGGTGACGACAGAGAGGAACTCTCAATGAAAGCACCAATGTCGGTGTCAAAACTGGTGAATCTCGGGTAGGGGGTCCTGAACTGTGCATCTAGGCGGATGGTAACAGGACACAAGGGACATGATGTTTTTACCCAGGTTCGGGCCCTCCCAATGGAGGTAAAACCCTACTCCTGCTTGATTAATATTGATGATATGGGTAGTACAAGAGTAGATCTACCACGAGATCAGAGAGGCTAAACCCTAGAAGCTAGCCTATGGTATGATTGTTGTTCGTCCTACGGACTAAAACCCTCCGGTTTATATAGACACCGGAGAGGGTTAGGGTTACACAGAGTCGGTTACAATGGGAGGAGATCTACATATCGTATCGCCAAGCTTGCCTTCCACGCCAAGGAAAGCCCTATCCGTACACGGGATGAAGTCTTCAATCTTGTATCTTCATAGTCCGGGAGTCCGGCCAAAGGTCATAGTCCGGCCATCCGGACACCCCCTAATCCAGGACTCCCTCAATCATACTCACGAAAGATATTAAAAAGACAAAGCGTATGAGACAAACTAAATTCCATTTTTTTAGTTTTCTATTATAAAATAAACTAGTGATAAAACAAGAAACTAAAAGACTTGATTGCAAGATCTAAAGATATACCTTAAAGCACTCACCTCCCCGGCAACGGCGCCAGAAAAGAGCTTAGTTGATGGGGTGTCAGTATCGTTTACCTAGCCTCCCCGGCAACAGCGCCAGAAAAGAGCTTGATGTCTACTACACAACCTTCTTCTTGTAGACGTTGTTGGGCCTGCAAGTGCACAAGTTTGTAGGACAGTAGCAAATTTCCCTCAAGTGGATGACCTAAGGTTTATCAATCCGTAGGAGGCATAGGATGAATATGGTCTCTCTCAAACAACCCTGCAACCAAATAACAAAGAGTTCTTGTGTCCCAACACACCCAATACAATGGTGAATTGTATAGGTGCACTAGTTCGACGAAGAGATGGTGATACAAGTGCAATATGGATGGTAGATAAAGGTATTTGTAATCTGAAATTATAAAAACAGCAAGGTAGCAAGCGATAAAAGTGAGCTTAAATGGTATTGCAATGGTAGGAAACAAGGCATAGGGTTCATACTTTCACTAGTGCAAGTTCTCTCAACAATAATAATATAGATAGATCATATAACAATCCCTCAACAATGCAACAAAGAGTCACTCCAAAGTAACTAATAACGGAAAACAAACGAAGAGATTATGGTAGGGTACAAAACCACCTCAAATTTATTCTTTCGGATCAATCTATTCAAGAGTTCGTACTAGAATAACACCTTAAGACAAAAATCAACCAAAACCCTAATGTCACCTAGATACTCCATTGTCACCTCAAGTATCCGTGGGCATGATTATACGATATGCATCACACAATCTCAGATTCATCTATTCAACCAAAACAAAGTACTTCAAAGAGTGCCCCAAAGTTTCTATCGGAGAGTCAAGAACGTGTGCCAACCCCTAAGCATTGGTTCATGGGCGGAACCCGCAAGTTGGTCACCAAAACATACATCAAGTGGCACATGATATCCCATTGTCACCACAGATAAGCACGGCAAGACATACATCAAGTGTTCTCATAAAAGACTCAATCTGATAAGATAACTTCAAAGGGAAAACTCAATTCATCACAAGAGAGTAGAGGGGGAGAAACATCATAAGATCCAACTACAATAGCAAGGCTCGGGATACATCAAGATCGTGCCATAGAGGGAACACGAGAGAGAGAGAGAGAGAGAGAGAGAGAGATCAAACACATAGCTACTAGTACATACCCTCAGCCCCGAGGGTGAACTACTCCCTCCTCGTCATGGAGAGCGTCGGGGTGATGAAGATGACCACCGGTGAAGGATCCCCCCTCCGGTAGGGTGCCGGGAAGGGCTCCCGAGAGGTTTCTGGTGGCTACAGAGGCTTGCGGCGGTGGAACTCCCGATCTATCTTGATATTCAATGTTTTTAGGTATGTTGGCTTATATAGGAGAAAGAAGTCGGTCGGGGGAGCCTCGAGGGGCCCACGAGAGGGTAGGGCACGCCCAGGAGGGTGGGCGCACCCCCTTGTCTCATGGCTTCCTCGATGACCCCCCCCCCC
>NC_041381.1:565205105-565216267 GCF_002162155.2 Triticum dicoccoides | reverse complement strand
TCCTTGATCATAATCTTTCCAAAAATCACGCTGCCGAAGGTTTCATTCCGTTTGGACTCCGTTTGATATTCCTTTTCTTCGAAATACTAAAACAGGCAATAAAACAGCAATATGGGCTGGGCTTCCGGTTAATAGGTTAGTCCCGAAAGTAATATAAAAGTGTATAATAAAGCCCATAATCATTCAAAACAAGTAATATAATAGCATGGAACAATCAAAAATTATAGATACATTGGAGACGTATTACCTCATCGTCATTGTTTTCTTTGGGGGTGTCCACCATATATATATCATATGAGGAGGTGGTTGTCCAGCGCCCTTTGGGAGGTGGTTCCTGTTCTTCTCCTGCATCGTCGTCCATGCCGTCGATGTCTTCGGATTCGAAGTCAAGCACGTCGGTTAAATCATCGATAGTGGCAATGAAGTGGGTGGTGGGCGGGTAAAGAATTTCTTCGTCATCTGCTTCCCACTCTAGCCGGACATAGTTCAGCCAAGAATCTCCTTACAAAGAGAGAGACCTTAATGAATTCAGCACGTCGCCGAAGGGCGAGTGCTGAAAGATATCCATGGCGGTGAACTCCATTACCGGAGCCCAATCGGATTTTATGGGCCCGGGTGTACGCGGTCCGGAACCTACAGCCGGACACAAGCCCGGGGGTACGGTGACACAGATTTTCTTAGAGGTGGGGTCTGTGTTCGGCTCTAACGCCGATGAGTATACGGCCTCCATGGCGGGGTCTATCCACCCGTCCTCGGCCGGCGCGATCTGCTCCGGATTTAGGTCCGGAGCCGCTACAGGTGCGGTCTCCCGAATACTGTTTGACAACAGATCTAAGTCGTGACCGTTCGGCACTCCCAGCGTGGGCCCGAATCCGTCAAAGATCAAGTCTCCGTGGATGTAGGCCATGTAATTCAAGTTTCTGAACCTGACCTGATGGCCAGGGGCGTAGCTGTTGATCTGCTCCAGATGGCCAATCGAATTGGCCCGCAATGCGAAGCCGCCGAACATGAAGATCTGTCCGAGGAGAAAAGTCTCACCCTGGACCGCGTCATTGTTGAAGATTGAAGGAGCCATCGAGCCTTACAACGACGACACAGAGGAACTCTCAATGAAAGCACCAATGTCAGTGTCAAAACCGGCGGATCTCGGGTAGGGGGTCCCAAACTGTGCATCTAAGGCTAATGGTAACATGAGACTGGGGACATGATGTTTACCCAGGTTCGGGCCCTCTCGATGGAGGTAATACCCAACTTCCTGCTTGATTGATCTTGATGATATGAGTATTACAAGAGTTGATCTACCACGAGATCGTAGAGGCTAAACCCTAAGAGCTAGCCTATGATTATGATTGTTGTTGTCCTACGGACTAAACCCCTCCGGTTTATATAGACACCGGAGGGGGCTAGGGTTACATAGAGTCGGTTACACAGAAGGAGATCTAACATCCGAATCGTTAAGATTGCCTTCCATGCAAAGGAGAGTCCCATCCGGACACGGGACAAAGTCTTCAATCTTGTATCTTCACAGTCTAACAGTCCGGCCAAAGCGTATAGTCCGGCTGTCCGGATACCCCCTAATCCAGGACTCCCTCAGGGCCGGGCCCTGCCGACGCAGAACGCCAAGGCCTGGCTCTCACCCTTCCTCTTCAAGCCATTCATATGTCAAGGGGGACTCTTCAGCATCGCGTCTCATGAGCCTAACTAGCCATGTAGCCCCTCACCCCTTGGGCTTGTCCTGGTGATCCGGATGACCCAACGGCGGCTGAGGCACGCGCGGGGCCGGGCCCTACCGATGCAGAACACCAAGGCTTGCCCCTGCACCTTTTCCTAAGCTGTTCACACGTCAAGGAGGACTCCTGAGCATCGCGTCTCAGGAGCCTAACTGGTCACGTAGCCCCTCACCCCTTGGGCTCGTCCTGGTGATCCAGATGACCCAACAACGGCTGAGGCATGCGCGGGGCTGGGCTCTACCGACGCAGAACAACAAAGAAAACAGAAAGGGCCAGGGAACATAATCTAATTATTAAAAAACATAGTGTTCCGAGCAAACAGTTTTAAACGCCTCCCCGAGGCATGCTACATGATGCAGGACAAGTAGGAAGGAGTTGCGTCGTCGGGCCACCTCTTCATGCTGGGGAGCCACCATCACCCGCCAGTGGAGCCTCGTCGCCAGGCGCGTCGCCCTCCCCCTCGGGTTCGGCCGAAGGGCCGACGACCAGGAACATACTCAGCATGGCGCCCAACGGTACCGGAGGCACGAGAGCAAGCGTCATCTCCCTGATGGACCCAGACACCAAAAGATAAGTCTCAACTCGCTGCAGCACCAGCTTTGCTCCTTGCACGCCCGCCTCGCAGTTCCATTTCGGCAACTCCACTCCCCTTTTTGATTCTCTGTGCAGTTGCTTGCACGCCAAGGGGGACCTCGTGAGCATGGTGTCTCATGAGCTCTTACCGGACCTCGGGCCGCTCACCTCCTAAACTTGACCACGACATCGCGACCTGGCATACTAGCGACGGCTGAAGCCTGCCTGGGGACTGGGTCCCGTCGGCATAGAGCACCGCACTGCTTAGGGAAAAGAAAAAGGAGGAACCATGGTGGACTGGAATACGCGCATCCATCACCAAATCAAAAGAAACATCACTAATATTAAGTACATCCCAATCTTACAAACCCCACGGGGGCTGATCTTCATTCCGCACAGGGAAAGCAACTACTGGGCCCTACGGTACTGCCAGCAACGACGGGCTGCAGCAGCAGCCGTGCTCCGGCCTCGGCGGGAGCTTGGCGGCACATAGCTGTCATCGCTCGACTCCGGAGAATCACTGGGCTCAGGAGAGTCACTGGATTCCTAGGAGTCATCAGTGCTGCTAGACGAAACACCGAAGGGGACACCAGCAGGTCTAGCACCCGCTGCAGCGCCCCTCGCGCTGTCTCCTCCGGGGCAGCATTCCAGCCGTTCGCCCTCCTCATTGAAGACTTTGAAGAACAGGGTAGCCGCGCCGTCATACTCAAAGTGGATCGCCAGGGCTCCCTCTGTGCGGCAAGCCCGTGCGACCTCGCCCCATCCTCGTGTCATGGAGATGTCTCCAGGCAGCACCACCTCGACTTCGGCTCCGGTTGCCAAGCTGCGACACCCAGTGTGCTGCAGACACATCTCGACCAGCCCCCTCGGAGGCAGCTCGCTGGCTAAGAACTGCAGGAGTTGGATCCAGGTGTCGGGGGGCAACAACGCCCACACCACGAACTCGCGTGAGCTACCCTTGGTATGGGTCCATGGTGTGGACGGCAGGGAAATGGCGGCCCTGCCACCTTCATCAGGCGCCACTCGACGGCGCACTACTTCGTCCTGAGCCCGGGCATATACGGGGAGGGGGAAGCCATGCGAAGGCCTCGACTGCCAAGGCCTGGTCACCTCTCGCCTCGAGCTGGTGTCGTAAGGGAGGCGGGGCCGCTTCTTCGGCGAGAGAGGATCGGGCCCCTCCCTAGGGGCTTTCCCCTTCTCAGCTGCGGAATACCTCCTGATCGGCGCCATGGGCACAAGGTGGAGAAGAGAAGGAGCAGGCGAAAGCAAGATGAAAGAGAGACGGGTAGGGGCTCCGCCCGCTCGCACATTCATAGCAAGAAGAAGGTAAATCGTTGGCCTCACACGATCTCCAGTAATGATGATTCTCTCTGCATGCAGCATGTAGTTGTCAAGTCAAATAGTTGCTGAGGTAGCATGGGGAAGCGGAGTCGCCCACGTAATCGATCACCACGTGTCATCAAGGCCACAAGCGGTTAGGGCCCACGGTGCTCCACACTTGCCCTTTGGCTTCGCCTGGAAGCTAAGTCCGAGCGCGCCTTGGGCCTGGGGGCTACTATCAGCGTCCTAGATTTGGGGGTAGCCAGCCCTGCCTACATGCGGCCCACCACGTGGCTCCATCGACGGCCTGGTATGGCCCAGCCTCAGCATCAACAACACAAGACCATCGCGAGGGGCCAAGCCTCGCGAGGCGGACGACGCCAAGACCCCCGAGGGGATCGGCCTCCCCGGGCTGGCTCCTGAAGGGTGAGAGTTCTATGCAAGGTTACCTCACGAGGCTTAGCTGACGTGAGCCATGATGACCAAGGCCAGACAGGTGCCAGACGGGCGTAGAGCGCAGGTTTCCTCTTCGGTGCAAAGGAGGCAAGCCACAGGCGCAGAGTCCCGAGGAATCAGCCAAAGGTTTCCATTCTGGTGCAACGAAATCAACACCGCCAGGACGGTAGGACGGAGGTCATCAACGAGCCCACCGCAGTGTCACGGCCAGAGTCTTTTCGCAGGCGAAGACTACTTTTGTCAGGATAAGCTGTACTACTTGTCCCCTTTCAAATCCGGCCGTTGTGGGATCCCTTCCCGCCAACATTTGGGAAGAGGACCAAGGCCACTATAAATAGGACTAGCCACCACCATAGAGAGGCAAGCTGATAGAGAGCAATTAGAACTAGCTCACACTACACCAGCTCAAGAACACCTCACCTCCCGAGGCCAGTTCATCCACTGTACTAGTTCGTCCTCAGCCCTTCGAGGCAATCCACCATACCACACTGGATTAGGCTATTACACCATAACGGTGGCCCGAACCAGTATAAACTGATGTGTCTTTGTGTCTCTTTGAGCTTGACACGCTAGGCTTAGAAGGATCGCGAGTAGGCAGGCTGGGTAGGTTGAGATCTCCGCATGCACCCCAGAGTTCGAACCTCTCACGGATTTGCGGATCCCTTAATCCGACAAATAGCATGCGAACCCTTACTTAACCTGATGACTAACTACCTTACATGTGTTGCAGGGAAACAATATAATGGGAAGCACTGAGGTTTACAATCGAGGTTAGCACTTGCATGGTCCGTTGTCTAATAGCACATTATTGTGCAATTGCAGGAACCATTCTAATACTTATGTTTTTAACAATTTGGTCTTGCACATGTAGGTCCTGCTGTCAGAGGTTTCGACCCACTGTTCGACCCTTCTTGCATATGGGGAAATGAGTTGTCCATGAATATCAATCAAGTCAAGAAATTCAGAAAGATTGTTAGGATAAAGAAATTGGCGACAAAAAACAACAATATCTTTGTCTGCCCAATGAAGAAGACATCAGTTCACTACAAGATGGTACAAACTATCATACCTTGTCTTTTTTATTCCTTTGCCCCATTTCCAATATAGAGAAGATATTTGTGCACATCCTTGTTTTCAGGCCTTTCCAAAACAGTTCACTGATGATTAGCTCTCAAACCACCTGTATGGACAGGAGGCGAGGAAGGTATTCATACAACACCCACGGTTTAATATTGAAGTATTCCTGAAGAGGACGAAAGATGGACGGTCAATCATCCACATGCACTGGCCTAAAGTTGCAATGACCTTCAGCATCAATGAAGGCTCAATATTCGCCTTCCGCTTCAGCAGTTTTCCCGATGACATGCATCTGTCTATATACCGTCTATGAAGCTAATTTCGAAAGGTTCTAGATGTTGCATGTGAAACTTGGTGCTAGTGCAGTTGTGTAACGGGGTAGCTGAGTGCTGAAGCTATATCATGTTGTACTCTGATGTATTTCAATTATGAAATCATGCTTCCTTAATATGGGAATGAAATATATTATGTGTTTAATATGACTATCAATTAGATTAATAAATGGATTATTAATAATAGGGTAATTAGCCTGCTAATGGCGAATTAGCCTGCTAATTGGTTTTTGCTATTGCAAATGGTTATTGAGAAAATACCGTGGGCGATGACCTAAGGCAATGCACACAGTTTCTAGGAATAAACTGTGTTGGATCAATGAACAATCACACACTACATTCTCTTTAAAACTGTTTGCGTTAGGCCACCTTGCGCAAACGTTTACTGCATAAAAACTGTGTGTGATGGATAGCCTTTGCCACACAGTTTCTTCTATGCAGCGTGTGTGATGCATTCAATAATGTAAATGATAATTTTTTAATATTGTGTGTGATGGGAACGCCATCACAAATGATTTAACAGGGAAAATTGTGTGGATGTACCTACGAACGGAAATGTTTTCCTTGCAGCGACTGTGTGAGATGTATATACGGATGGAAACGTTTCGGGGAACTGATTGTGTGTGATGTAATTACGACCGAGGCCTGTATAATTGTATTGTTTTAGCACTATTGTACGTATAATCGTATTTGGTCGATCGCCGGTCGCACACAACCTCATTTTACCGAGCGTGTGTGCCAGGAGGGCATATCCCTGACGGTTTCTGGGTCGTGTGGGAAGGACCCCTCTAATCGCCCACACTCACTAGGCGACGGTTCCAAATGCCGTCGCGGAAAGGGGTTTAAAACCGTTTGTATAGCACCGATGCGTACTAGTGGGGGCTTCAGAGGCGGCTGGCTGCTTGAAGCACCTATGGCGCCTTTAGGGCCTTTCCTGGGCGGTCTCTTCCTTTGCTTCTTGGCGGGTGGTGGTAGTGATCCCACCATACCTTCCCTAACCACCACCCCTAGTGTCGTCGGGCTAATCTGTGGACGTGCCTCGGGGGGTTGCTGGGTAGAGGCGGCATCTGGAGGCGTCTCTTGCGAGGATGGCTTGAAGAGAGACTTTTTGCGTTCTGCCTTAGGACGTTCCAGCTCCGGCAAATCAGGCAGCATCAAGTCATCATCTCCACGCTCATAGCCTGAGTCTTCGTCGTCCTGAGCCATCAATCCTCCATCATTATAGGCGGTATTGAAATACTTGTCTGGGTCATCATCATCATCATACTCCATGTCATCATCATCATTTTCTTCTTCGACAGCGGGGCCGACATGATCTGGCACTAACGGAGGCTCTCCCTCGCGTCTTATGCTATATTTGTAACTCAAAACAAGAGCTGCGGAATAAGCGGAGACTGGCGAAGGACGAGGTGACAATGCGCGTCGGGAATGGTTCCAAGGTCGATGTGATCGCCGTCGGCACGCTACCTCTACATTTACCTACGGGATTAGTTTTGAACCTCAATAATTGTTATTTAGTGCCAACTTTGAGCATGAACATTGTATCTGGATCTCGTTTAATGTGAGATGGCTACTCATTTAAATCCTAGAATAATGGTTGTTCTATTTATATGAGAGATATGTTTTATGGTCATGCCCCACTGGTCAATGGTTTATTCTTAATGAATCTCGAACGTGATGTTACACATATTCATAATGTGAATACCAAAAGATGTAAGATTGATAACGATAGTCCCACATATCTGTGGCACTGTCGCCTTGGTCACATTGGTGTCAAATGCATGAAGAAGCTCCATACTGATGGACTTTTAGAGTCTCTTGATTTTGAATCATTTGACACATGCGAACCATGCCTCATGGGCAAAATGACCAAGACTCCATTCGCTGGAACAATGGAGCGAGCAACCAACTTATTGGAAATTATACATACTGATGTGTGCGGTCCAATGAGCGTTGAGGCTCGAGGTGGCTATCGTTATGTTCTCACCCTCACTGATGACTTGAGTAGATATGGGTATGTCTACTTAATGAAACACAAGTCTGAGACCTCTAAAAAGTTCAAGGAATTTCAGAATGAGGTAGAGAATCAACGTGACAGAAAAATAAAGTTCTTACAATCAGATCGTGGGGGAGAATATTTAAGTCACGAGTTTGGTACGCACTTAAGGAAATGTGGAATTGTTTCACAACTCACGCCGCCTGGAACACCTCAGCGTAACGGTGTGTCTGAACGTTGTAATTGCACTCTATTGGATATGGTGCGGTCTATGATGTCTCTTACCGATTTACCGCTATCATTTTGGGGATACGCTTTAGAGACAGCTACATTCACTTTAAATAGGGCACCGTCTAAATCCGTTGAGATGACACCATATGAATTATGGTTTGGAAAGAAACCTAAGTTGTCGTTTCTAAAAGTTTGGGGATGTGATGCTTATGTCAAGAAACTTCAACCTGAAAAGCTCGAACCCAAGTCGGAAAAATGCGTCTTCATAGGATACCCTAAGGAAACCATTGAGTATGCCTTCTACCTCAGATCCGAAGGCAAGATTTTCGTTGCAAAGAACGGGTCCTTTCTGGAGAAAGAGTTTCTCTCGAAAGAAGTAAGTGGGAGGAAAGTGGAACTTGATGAAGTACTACCTCTTGAACCGGTAAGTAGCGCAGCTCAGGAAGATGTTCCTGTGGTGCCTGCACCAACTAGAGAGGAAATTAATGATGATGATCAAGGTACTTCGGATCAAGTTACTACTGATCTTCATAGGTCCACAAGGACATGTTCCACACCAGAATGGTATGGCAACCCTATCCTGGAAATCATGTTGTTAGACAACGGTGAACCTTCGAACTATGAAGAAGCGATGGCGGGCCCAGATTCCAACAAATGGCTTGAAGCCATGCAATCCGAGATATGATCCATGTATGAAAACAAAGTATGGACTTTGACAGACTTGCTCGATGATCGGCGAGCGATAGAAAATAAAATGGATCTTTTAGAAGAAGACGGACGCGGATGGTAATGTTACCATCTATAAAGCTCGACTTGTCGCTAAGGGTTATCGGCAAGTTCAAGGAATTGACTACGATGAGACTTTATCTCCCGTAGCGAAGCTGAAGTCCATCCGAATCATGTTAGCAATTGTCGCATACTATGATTATGAGATATGGCAAATGGACGTCAAAACGGCATTCCTTAACGGCTATCTTGAGGAAGAGTTGTATATGATGCAGCCGGAAGGTTTTGTCGATCCTAAGAATGCTAACAAGCTATGCAAGCTCCAGCGATCCATTTATGGGCTGGTGCAAGCATCTCGGAGTTGGAACATTCGCTTTGATGAGATGATCAAAGCGTTTGGGTTTATGCAGACTTATGGAGAAGCCTGCGTTTACAGGAAAGTGAGTGGGAGTTGTGTAGCATTTCTCATATTATATGTGGATGACATACTTTTGATGGGAAATGATATAGAACTTTTGGACCGCATAAAGTCCTACTTGAATAAGTGTTTTTCAATGAAGGACCTTGGAGAAGCTGCTTATATATTAGGCATCAAGATCTATAGAGATAGATCGAGACGCCTCATAGGTCTTTCACAAAGCACATACCTTGACAAGATATTGAAGAAGTTCAATATGGATCAGTCCAAGAAGGGGTTCTTGCCTGTGTTGCAAGGTGTGAAATTGAGCTCGGCTCATTCCCCGACCACGGCAGAAGATAAAGAAAAGATGAGTGTCATCCCCTATGCCTCGGCCATAGGGTCTATTATTTATGCCATGTTGTGTACCAGACCTGATTTAAACCTTGCTGTAAGTTTGGTTGCAAGGCACCAAAGTAATCCCGGCATGGAACACTAGACAGCGGTCAAGAAGATCATGAAGTACCTGAAAAGGACTAAGGATATGTTTCTCGTTTGTGGAGGTGACGAAGAGCTCGTCGTAAAGGGTTACGTCTATGCTAGTTCCGACACAGATCTGGATGACTCCAAGTCACAAACCGGATACGTGTATATTTTGAATGGTGGGGCAGTAAGCAGGTGCAGCAGCAAGCAGAGCATGGTGGCGAGATCTACATGTGAAGCGGAGTATATGGCAGCCTCGGAGGCAGCGCATGAAGCAATCTGGATGAAGGAGTTCATCACCGACCTAGGAGTTATTCCCAATGCGTCGGGGCCGATCACTCTCTTCTGTGACAACACTGGAGCTATTGCTCTTGCCAAGGAGCCCAGGTTTCACAAGAAGACCAGGCACATCAAGCGTCGTTCAACTCCATTCATGAAAATGTTCAAGATGGAGACATAGATATTTTCAAAGTGCATACGGATCTGAATGTCGCAGATCCGTTGACTAAACCTCTTCCGCGAGCAAAACATGATCAACACCAGAACTCTATGGGTGTTCGATTCATCACAGTGTAACTAGATTATTGAATCTAGTGCAAGTGGGAGACTGTTGGAAATATGCCCTAGAGGCAATAATAAAATGATTGTTATTATATTTCCTTGTTCATGATAATTGTCTATTCTTCATGCTATAACTGTATTAACCGGAAACGGTGATACATGTGTGAATACATAGACCACAACATGTCCCTAGTGAGCCTCTAGTTGACTAGCTCGTTGATCAATAGATAGTCATGGTTTCCTTACTATGGACATTGGATGTCATTGATAACGGGATCACATCATTAGGAGAATGATGTGATGGACAAGACCCAATCCTAAGCATAGCACAAGATCGTGTAGTTCATTTGCTAAAGCTTTTCTAATGTCAAGTATCAGTTTCTTAGACCATGAGATTGTGTAACTCCCGGATACCGTAGGAGTGCTTTGGGTGTACCAAACGTCACAACGTAACTTGGTGACTATAAAGGTACACTACAGGTATCTCCGAAAGTGTTTGTTGGGTTGGCACGAATCGAGACTGGGATTTGTCACTCCGTATGACGGAGAGGTATCTCTGGGCCCACTCGGTAATGCATCATCATAATGAGCTCAATGTGACCAAGTGGTTGGTCACGGGATCATGCATTATGGAACAAGTAAAGTGACATGCCGGTAACGAGATTGAACGAGGTATTGGGATACCGACGATCGAATCTCGGGCAAGTAACGTACTGATTGACAAAGGGAATTGTATACGGGATTACTTGAATCCTCGACATCGTGGTTCATCCGATGAGATCATCGTGGAACATGTGGGATCCAACATGGGTATCCAGATCCCGTTGTTGGTTATTGACCGGAGAGCTTTCTCAGTCATGTCTACGTGATTCCCGAACCCGTAGGGTCTACACACTTAAGGTTCGATGACGCTAGGGTTATTAGGAAGACTTGTATATGATTACCGAATGTTGTTCGGAGTCCTGGATGAGATCCCGGACGTCACGAGGAGTTCCGGAATGGTCCGGAGGTGAAGATTTATATATGGGAAGTTGACATACGGTCATCAGAAAAGTTCGGGGGCATACCGATATTGTACCGGGGCCACCGGAAGGGTTCCGGGGGTCCACCGGGAGGGGCCACCTATCCCGGAGGGCCTCATGGGCCGTAGTGGGAATGGAACCAGCCCTTAGAGGGCTAGGCGCATCCCCCCTGGGCCCACGCGCCTAGGGTTGGGGGGGAAACCCTAAAGGGGGCGCCCCCTTGCTTGGGGGGCAAGTCCCCCCCCCCTTGGCCGCCCC
>NC_041381.1:565197160-565204606 GCF_002162155.2 Triticum dicoccoides | reverse complement strand
AGGGGGTCAGCCCCCTTCCTCCCCCCTCCCCCCTATAAACAGAGGGGCGAGGGGAGGGCTGCACACACACCTCCAAGGCGCAGCCCCTCCCCTCCCCAACACCTCTCCTCCTCCGTAGAAGCTTGGCGAAGCCCTGCCGGAGTACAGCCTCTCCATCACCACCATGCCGTCGTGCTGCTGTTGGAGCTCTCTTCCTCAACCTCTCCCTCCTCCTTGCTGGATCAAGGCGCGAGAGACGTCTCCGCTCCGTACGTGTGTTGGACGCGGAGGTGCCGTCCGTTCGGCGCTAGGATCATCAGTGATTGGATCACGACGAGGACAACTCCATCAACCCCGTTCTCTTGAACGCTTCTGCTCACGATCTACAAGGGTATGTAGATGCACTCCTCTCTCTCTCTCGTTGCTAGATGACTTCATAGATTGATCTTGGTGATGCGTAGAAATTTTTTATTTTCTGCAACGATCTCCAACAGTTGGAGGGAGCAGGCGGGCCGACGACCACGTGCGGCGGCGGGTGTCCGACTCCGTTGTGGCCGGGCTACGGGAGAGCGCCGTGGTGGCCGAGCTGCGGCATGGGGATGCTAAGGTGCTCCGCCTGCTCCTTGGGGCAGCGGCAGGGGGAAGGTGAGGTGCTTGGGGTGTGCACCGGGCAGCGTGAGGCGAAGAACCTGCCGGTAATCAGCCTCCACGCCTCCGAGGAGATCGGCCACGCCAGCGGCGAGCGTATGGACGGTGTTCTCGTTGGCGGCATCGGGCTGGAGGTGGTGGTCCTCCATCCTCTCTTCTCTGTAATTCTCTTTGTGGAATGCGGGGGAGAAGTTGGCTTACGGCGCACGCAGCAGGTGCACACGAGGTGTTTGTAGAAATGCCAAAGAGAGGAAGATGAAAGTGCGTTATGTCGACTAGAGGGGGGGTGAATAGGCGATTTTTATGAATTCTTCACTGAGGAATTTGCCGGTGAGGAAATTCCTTAGCGAAGAACTATTAGCAGCGGAATAAGTACTCAGAAGTAAGCATAACAGAATACAAGCATGGTCATCATGATGAAATGAAGACTAGCACAGAGTACAGAAAGCGTAATCACAGGATAACACAAGATGAAGACAAACAGACTGAAGAAATTGAACTGAGGAAATTGAGAAAGTCTTCAGTCAAAGTCTTCAAACACAGATATGAACAAACACTCAACACAGTAATGAGGTAATGAAAGGGTTGAGGAAATAGAACCAGTTAGGTTGGTGAAGACAATGATTTGGTAGACCAGTTCCAACTGCTGCCTTAGTTGTACGTCTGGTAGGAGCGGCTGAGTATTTAAACTCGAGGACACGCAGTCTCGGACACCCAGTCTCTGAGCATGCAGCTCAGGACACCCGGTCCTCACCATATTCTCCTTGAACTAAGATCACGCAGATCTCGTCCAATCACTCGTGGTAAGTCTCCAGGCGACTTCCAAACCTTCACAGACTTGGTCACTCGGCAATCCACAATTCCTCTTGGATGCTCTAGACCTTGATGCCTAACCGTCTGGAAGAAGCACAGTCTTCAAACGTAACAAGCGTCGGATCCACGCAGGATCAATTTCTTCAGTGATGCTCAATCACTTTGGGTTTGTAGGGGTTTGGTTTGGGGTTTCCTCACTTGATGATTTTCGCTCAAAGTCCTCGGAGGATGGGTTGCTCTCAAATGACAAGTGTCAAGTTCTCTCGGAGTAGCCAACCAGCTAGTGGTTGTAGGGGGCGGCTATTTATAGCCTAGGGAGCAGCCCGACATGATAAGACATAAATGCCCCTCAATGATATGACCGTTAGGTGGATAAGATATTTTGGGACAGCTGGCGTGCAGCACATCAACGGTTGGAAATTTGACTCTCAAATTCCTCAGGGCTATCATGTTCCTCGCTGTGTAGGTAATTCGCACTGACGAATTCCTAACTCCTCAGTCAGAACAAATTCATCAGTGACCAGAAGAACTTCGTCTCTGTCACTGAAGAAAGTGACTGAACTGTATGAGATTTCCAAAGGCTTCACTCGAAGGGATTGGTAGGTGTAGGATTTTGAGTTGAGCATCACATGGAAATTTTTCCTTAGTATTTCCTCGACCCCCTTTAACAGTACGGTGTTTCCTATGACTCAAGAAGGAGAAAATGAAACTACGAAAACAAAAGTCTTCATGCTTCATGTTCCACAAATGAATACCAAGTCTTCAAGGTCACACCAATTTCTTCACTTTCAAAGTCTTCAGAAAGTCTTCAGAATATCAAAGTCTTCAGTTGAAGAACTTCATTTTTAGGGGTCGACTTTCTCTGTAAATATCAAACTCCTCATAGACTTATAGACCTGTGTATACTCACAAACGCATTAGTCCCTTAACCTATAAGTCTTCAGTACACCAAAATCACTAAGGGGCACTAGATGCACTTACAATCTCCCCCTTTTTGGTGATTGATGACAACATAGGTTAAGTTTTCAACGGGGATAAACATATGAAGTGTATACACTGATATTGAGGAATTTGATTACAAGATATAGTAGAACTCCCCCAGAAGATGTGCATAGTGAGGAATTTGCTTTTGAGGCAATGCACATTTGAAGAGTTGAATCATGGAGATCTCCCCCTATATCTTGTAATTCATACACGCATTTGATATATAATATGAAGAATTTGAAATGCATGATGAAATATGGTGCCTGATGAGATTCAGCATGCGTGCAATGTCATTAACGAGGAATAAGCATGCAAAGCATAATGCAACAAAAGTATTAGCGCACCATCGGGTTTAAGATTACAACTCGATCCATATAAAAGTTTCAGAAGAACGAGAGTTGTAACTTAAAAAAATGCCCTTAATATAGACCCGCTTGAAGACTAACTCAGATTTCTCCCCCTTTGTCATCAAATGACCAAAAGGATAGAAACTGAGGACTAACGCCCCTGAAGTATTTCAAGTCGATGGAGGAGCACCAGCGTTGTCGGGGTTGTTTGTTGTAGCAGGGCCTGCTGCAGTGTCGTCCAAATCTTCATACTCATCAGTGTCACGCGATGAAGAATAAGAGCTGGCCAGTAGTGGAGGAATTTTGACCTTCTTGAATTTCTTCGGAGGAGGTGCAGACCAGTCAAATTCTTCCTTGAGACCCATAGTCTTCAGTTCTTCAGCACTGTAGACATGACTGAGGACAGCCCAGGTGCGGGTGAAGGTTTCATGAAGGTAGTATTGGTTCTTCTTCACTGCATTATGTGTTGAGGTCATATTGTGAAGAAGTGCACCAAACTGACGCTTTACCCATTTGTGATTGCGATCAACCTTCTGATGAAGACTGAGGAGTAACTCATGGTCAGTCATCACCCTGGGTGTTGTGGCTTGAGGATTTTGCTTGGCTGAGGTATTTGCGGCAGAGTCATGTGTGGCAGAATCGTCATTGGTAGAGTAAGATGCAGCCTTGCAAAATTGACCATCCAATGGACGAATGCCTTCATCAATCACAGCAGTGGCCTTGCCTTTATCATCAGCTGATGAAACTGTCCGTTTGAGGACTTCAATGGGAGGCAAGTAGCTACCGTGGTTCAGAGTGTCAGCTTTGTAATTCAGTGAAGATCTTGCCCTGATGAATTTCATAATCCAAGGAGCATAGGGCTTCAGCTCGAATGGTGACATAGCAATATTGGCCAGAGTCCTCATAAAGAAATCATGGAAGTTGACGGGAACGCCATGAATGATGTTGAAAAGCATATTCTTCATGATGCCAACGACTTCTTCATCATTTGAGTCGTGGCCTTTGATTGGACTCATTGTCTTCGTCAGAATTCGATAGACAGTCCGAGGCACATAGAGTAATTCCTTGACGAGGAATTTGGTTCGTGGGGCCTGCCTTGGCTTCAAAGGCTTCATCAGTACTTGCATATAGTGATCTGAAAGTTCTGGTTCATTGTAGACACAGCGAGCACCATCAAGTGGAGGACTGAGAGGAAGGACACGAAGCAATTCAGTTGCTGGTGCCTTGTAGTGAGTGTTTTCAGACATCCATTCCAACACCCATGAGTTCACGTCTTCAGCGTCTCCGGTGATGTGCAGAGTTGCATAGAATTGAAGAATGAGTTCTTCATTCCAGTCACAGATATCAATGGAGAAATTCAGAAGTCCTGCATTGTGAAGAACACTAAGGACTGGTTCAAAGCCGGGCAGAGATTCCATGTCCACATGAGGAATATGTGCATGATCGAAGACTTTGTCTTTGTCAAAGAGCACTGAGGAATAGAAATTGGCTTGGCTGGCAGTCCAGAAACGCCTCTTCCTTATGCGAGCAGAATCATATGGATTATAATCAGTGAAGAATACGTGATCGGCAAAGAAATCTTCAGCCTTGAACTTCTGTTTGCTTGAGAATGGATTCTTTGGCTTTGGCAGAGGGGTGTCAGTGAGTTGCATCACCACCTCAGGAATCGCGAGCTCAGGTTCTTCAGGCTGAGGAATTTCTTGTTCCTCAACAGGTGCAGTCTGAGGATCAGCAGCAGCAGGTTCATCAGCACTAGTGGCTGGAATGTCTTCATGGACAGATGGAGTGGGATGAGTTTCTTCAGAGCCCATTTGAACTGTTGGTGCAGGGGACTGAGGTATCTGTTGGAGTGGGGTGAAGAGTGGAGAATTTGGATGCTGACTTTCCCAAAAGTCATCGTTCATCACTGGCGTTGTGCTTCCAAAATCCACATCTTCTTCAAGTTCCTCAACACCGGCCTCTTCAGCTGTGAACTGAGGCATAGGCGAGGAAATGATCGGGGTTGAAGGGATTGCATCCACTTCAATTTCTTCATCAATCTGCTCTGACGAAGCAGCAGAATGATTTTCTTCATCAGATCCGCTTGGGATCTTATAGTCTTCTCCAAAAGGAACAAGGTCCTTTGATGGCATGGAGGAAATAGGAACAGCATCAATTGGATTTTCGAGTGAGCTGGTCATTGGCTTCATTTTCTTCGCAGCCGAAGAGTTTGACGCAGCTGATGCCTTCCTTTTCTTCACTGCAGCTCGCTCTGCAGCCTTGGTCTTCTTCACATCGAATGCACATGGAAGAATTGGAGTTGGTGTAGGCGCAGATGGAGCTGAGGAATCTGGTTGATTTTCTTCAGGCGCAACTGATGCAGTTGCCCTGACTTCTTCAGTTTCTTCAGGCGCACCACTAGTGGACGCCCTGGCAATTTCTTCAGCGACTGGAATTTCTTCACCAGCCCTGGAACGAGCATGTTCTTCAGCAGGCTGAAAGTCATCGGCGGTGCTGGCATGTTCTTCAGCAGGCTGAGCAGAGTCTGCAGCCTGAAGATTTTCTTGTTGCGATGGGGCTGCAACATTTGTGAATTTCTTCGTCAGATTGACGAATCTTACTTTAGCTCCTTGCCAATCAGCATAGTAGGCATCAAAGTCTTTGCTGAGGGCTTGAATTTCAGACTGAGCCTGGAGAAGTTCCTTAGGTGTCATTCTGACAACGTTTTTCTTCAGGAGCTTCTCCTTTCTATATTGAGCTTTCTTGATCTCTCTTGCCTTCTCAAACTTCCATTTCTCTTCAGTGATGAAATGGGACAACATATGTCTCTATCCAGGGGTCAGATGAAAATCAGGCATTGGGGTGTTTGGATCCTTGTGCCAAAGATCAATGTAATCGAGGATTTTCCTCGGATCCAACAGCAGTGGCACAGATGTGCCTTTGGCTCTAGCGGCCTTCACCTGTTTGTCTCTGCTGAAACACCAGAGGCAATCGAGAAACCAGCAGTCCTTTGACATGTAGCCAGATGCACAGGAGCTGAGGACTTTGAAGGAGCTATTGAGGACTTTGGTGGAGCTGTGGCAGTGCGAGGAATTTGCCGTGAGGGCATTGCTCAGGAACTTGGCCGTGAGGGCGCTGTTGGTGAAGCACTTGGCTTACGAGCAGGCTTCTTTGGCATGGATTTCCTCGGTTTGACCGAGGCCTCAATAGCAGTAGCAGTGGCAGAATCCTCATTGAATTTCTTCACTGCCTCCTTGGCTTGTCTTGCCAATTTAGCTTGGCGCTTAGCCCATTCTTCAGGAAAGTCCTCACCACGTTTGATGCTTGTGGGGTCAGCTACTTGGCCAGGTGCCAATGGAGCTCTTGGGCATGGAGGATTGAGGGCGAATTTCTTCATGTACTTTGGAGTCACATATCTGTATTCCCTCCATTCCCTTGCCCATCTCCGTTCAATCTTCTGAATGCGCACCTTGCGCTGATTTTTGTTTTCTTTGCCAAATTTTGCTTCATCAGGTGTGCAATAGTCAGCATAAATTTCCTCAGGGATTTCAAACGCAGTCATAACCTCGGGTTTCTTTCCTCCTTTCTGTGGCTTCTTACCGTCTGCCATATTCTTCAGTTGAGGAATTTGAACAATTGAGTTCTCTGAAGAAGTATGCAGTTTATCTTCGAGGAACGCTGCAAACGAGTTAAGTTGATGAGAACCTAGTGATTCAGTAGAAGACATGAGTACCTGTGAATAGAGTACAGGTGCGAGGAATTTGGAGAGGTCATATGCGTTCTGAGAAGATTTTTCAAAAAGAACAAGTTTTTGAGGAAATTGACCAGATGAGCCTTGAGGAATTTCACTAAGCGTTTTTGTCTTAGGTTCCAGAGTTGTACAGATCGAAGATCCACACAATTGAGGAATCTTGAAGGAAAAAGATGCTTAGAGAAACTAATCAAGAGCATATAACGTGTGAGGTGTTCATATGTGTGAAGATTTGAAGAATAAACACCTTTGAAGATTTTCAGGAAAGCTTGAGAATCAAAGTGTGTAATAAAAGTAACTTTTAATTACCCGAAGTGAAGAACACGACGAACTGAGAAGAACAGATGAGAAGTTCGTCAGGTTAGATCTCCCACGCCCTAACTTGGTAGAGGAAGACAGCTACGGCGGCGACAGAGTGAAGATTTCCGCGGTCGGCGTGAGTACGACGGCGACGAGGTCGAGGCAGCGAAGCTCTTCCTCACCGGCTACGATGGAGTAGTGGCGGCGCTAGGGTTTGAGGAGCTCGAGCGAGAGAGAGAACGGTCGAGCGGAGTAAATGAAGTGAGGAAGGGGAGAGGGGTATTTATAGACACGGTGAAAAAACTGTTCGCCTGAAGATTTAGGACGAACGTGCCCCTGCCCTTTCTCCTTCACGCGACATGTGTCACCCACGTACTGTGTAGTGGAGATCATGTACGATCGTGGGTGAATAGAATAATACATCGTGGGATGCGGAATAGTTTGAGCGGCAAAACCGAAAATTTGGATAAGATTTGTTTTAAAGTTTCGTTCGCAATTTCTTCAGCTGACAAGGACACAGTGAAGATTTTGAACGAGTTTCAAATAGAACGCACATGAAGAATTTGTGAATAGATTGGGTTGAGTATAGCATAGAGGGGGAAGGGTCCGATCACATTCACTTAGCAGAAGAAGCAACTTGAAGAA
>NC_041381.1:565186839-565196888 GCF_002162155.2 Triticum dicoccoides | reverse complement strand
TATATATATATATATATATATATATATATATATATATATATATATATATATATAGCCAATGAAGAAAAACGAAGGAAACAGTGAAGAATTTGAAAAGTTGAAGAATTTGAAAAACTGAAGAATTTCAAAACTGAAAAAAAACTCAAATTGAAGATTTTCAACTTTTTGTGGTGGCGTGACCCACCGTATAAGAATGATGATTTCAGACACCGCGTACAATTGTCGTAGGGTTCTGAGAATCAAATTCTTCATTAATTTCTTCACACTTAGAGTGTTATTCTTCATTGATTGAAGAAAAACGTTTCTTCATGTATTGCACATCTAAGTCATCAATTTTGCATAAGTGTTAGGATGTGTGTCCTTTTCAAAGAAACATTCGAAGATTCTAAGATATTTAGCTCACACCGCAACTTTCTAAATCTCTTCTCATCCAAGGGCTTAGTGAAGATATCAGCTAGCTGTTCTTCAGTCTTCACGTGCTCGATGGAGATGTCGCCCTTAAACACATGATCACGAAGAAAATGATGACGAATCTGAATGTGCTTTGTCTTCGAGTGCTGAACTGGGTTGTGAGCAATCTTGATGGCACTCTCATTGTCACAGAGGAGAGGCACATTCTTCACGTTGACGCCATAGTCCTTGAGTGTTTGCTTCATCCAAAGCAGTTGAGCACAGCAAGAGCCAGCAACAATGTATTCAGCTTCCGCAGTGGACAGCGATACGCAGTTCTATTTCTTCGAGGACCAACAGACCAAAGATCGTCCGAGGAAATGACAAGTGCCAGAAGTTGACTTGCGGTCCACACGATCACCAGCATAGTCAGAGTCAGAATATCCAATGAGATCAAAAGCAGAGCCCTTGGGGTACCATAATCCTAGTGTTGGTGTGTGAGCTAGATATCGAAGAATATGCTTCACAGCCTTATGGTGTGATTCCTTCGGTGCAGCTTGAAATCGGGCACACATGCAAACACTAAGCATTATATCTGGCCTAGATGCACATAAGTACAATAAAGAACCAATCATGGAGCAGTATACCTTGTGATCGAGGTCAATACCATTTTCATCAGTGCATAGATGGCCATTTGTGGGCATAGGAATTTTGACACCTTTGCAATCTTGCATGCCGAATTTCCTCAGTACATCTTTGAGGTATTTCTCCTGAGATATGAATATGCCATTGCGTTGTTGACGAATTTGAAGACCTAAGAAGAATTTCAACTCTCCCATCATAGACATTTGATATTCTTCACTCATCATATAGGCAAATTCATCACTATAACGTTGGTCAGTACAGCCAAAGATAATATCATCAACATATATTTGGCACACAAACAGTTCACCATCATAAGATTTAGTAAAGAGAGTAGGGTCGAGTGAACCAGGTGTGAAGCCATTCTTCACGAAGAATTCCTTCAATGTATCATACCACGCCCGAGGGGCTTGCTCGAGGCCATACAGGGCCTTATTAAGTCTGAAGACTTTGTCAGGATTCTTTGGATCTTCAAAACCTGGGGGTTGAGCAACATATACTTCTTCCTCAAGCTTACCATTGAGGAATGCACTTTTTACATCCATTTGATATAAGATGATATCATGATGGTTAGCATAAGCAAGTAATATGCGAATAGCCTCAAGTCTAGCAACAGGTGCAAAAGTTTCATCGAAATCAATTCCTTCAACCTGTGTGTAGCCTTGAGCTACCAGTCGTGCCTTATTCCTCACCACAAGGCCATTTTCATCTTGCTTGTTGCGGTAGATCCACTTTGTGCCAATGATATTATGCTTGCAGGGATCTAGACGCTTGACCAGTTCCCAGACATTGTTGAGCTCGAACTGATGTAATTCTTCTTGCATAGCCTGAATCCACTTCGGCTCCAGAAATGCTTCATCTACCTTAGTGGGCTCTGTGATAGAGACAAAAGCATAGTGCCCACAAAAGTTAGATAAATGTGAAGCTTTTGAGCGTGTGAGAGGACCTGGCGCTTCAATGTCATCGATGATCTTGTCAACTTGAACTTCTTTTGCAACGCGAGGATGAGCTGGTTGTCATTGAGGTATTTGATCATTTTCCTCAGCACCATTGTCTTCAGCATTATCTTCAGGTGCATCAGCTCGACGTTCTTTGCGTACTGGAATGAATTCTTCAACAAATTCTTCAGTAGGAATGACATCCTCAGTTGCCTTGAACTTGATAGAATCCTCAGGTGCTGGTTCATCTAACACAGAAGGTAGGTGCTCTCTTTGCGAGCCATTAGTTTCATCGAACCGCACATCTACAGTTTCAACAACCTTGTGAAGAGCATTGTTGAAGACTCTGTAGGTGTGCGAGTCCTTTCCGAAACCAAGCATAAAACCTTCATGTGCTTTCGGTGCAAATTTAGAATTGTGGTGTGGATCTCTAATCCAACATTTAGCACCGAAGACTTTGAAATAACTCACATTGGGTTTCTTGTCAGTGAGGAGTTCATAGGCCGTCTTCTTGAAGAATTTGTGAAGATATACTCTGTTGATGATGTGGCACGCAGTATCAATTGCATCAATCCAAAAATGATGAGGTGTTTTGTATTCATCAAGCATAGTGCGAGCCATCTCAACAAGAGTTCTGTTCTTGCGCTCCACGACGCCATTTTGCTGAGGAGTATAGGGAGCAGATAACTCATGAGTAATACCAAGTTCATCAAGATAGTCATCAAGACCGGAATTCTTGAACTCCATTGTCACTTCTGATGTGCTTGATCTTCACACCAAAGTTGGTTGAAGCCCTCGAGGAAAATCGTTTGAAGACTTCCTGCACTTCATGTTTGTAAGTAACAATGTGTACCCATGTATATCGAGAGTAATCATCAACAATGACAAAACCATATAGAGATGCAGCATTAGTGACTGCTGAGTAATGATTAGGTCCGAAGAGGTCCATGTGAAGCAATTCGAATGGACAAGTAGTGGTCATGATAGTCTTCGCTGGATGCTTGGCCTTGGTCATTTTTCCAGCTTCACAGGCTCCGCATAAGTGATCCTTGAGGAATTTGACATTCTCAATGCCAATGACATGCTTCTTCTTTGCAAGCGTGTGCAAAGTCCTCATGCCTGCGTGACCAAGTCGTCGATGCCATAGCCAGCCTTCTGAAGCTTTTGCAAGTAGACACACGGCTGGTTGTGGTCCTGTAGAGAAATCAACAATATACAAATATCCTCTCCTAAAGCCTTCGAAGACTTTGGAATTGTCAGCTTCCATAATCACAACACAGCGATACTTGCCAAAGACAACAACCATATCAAGATCACAAAGCATTGAGACTGACATGAGGTTGTATCCTAAGGACTCAACAAGCATGACTTTGTCCATGTGTTTATCCTTAGAGATCGCAACCTTACCAAGACCCAATACCTGACTTTTGCCTTTGTCAGCAAAGATGATATGCTTCAGATGTGACGGTGATAAGGGAGCATCCATCAAAAGATTCTTGTCACCAGTCATGTGATTTGTACATCCACTATCGAGGACCCATTCAGTGGTTTTGGGTTGATCATCCTGCAGATGAATTAGTGTAACTTACAATCTCATATGCTTCATCAATGAAGAATATGATATCAAGTTCATCAGATGAAATTCATCAAGCAGTAAACAGATATAGCATTATGAGGACATGTGAAATGGAAGTTCATTTCATCATGATTAGCCTGCGTCCTTTCAGGCAATTTTGTTAGGTCCCCAGCAAATTCTTTAGACGTTAAAGCACGTCTGGAGACCTGACCCTGCAGAAGAGATTAGTTCTTTTTCTTCACCACCCACATCTGAAGGGGTGGCAAAGAGTTCATCACTCTGCGAGCACCATAAGAGAATGGTGGCATAGAGGCCAAACCATTTCGTTTCACATAAGAGGGGTTAGAGTAAGCATATGAATAAGCAGAGAAATTCTTCGAGGACTTATGAACATAATGATTTGAAGAATAATGTGCATATTCATAGCCCTTAGCTCTACCCTGCGAAACAGAGTTGTTAGCACGATGATAATCATATGAGGACTTTGATCCATTTGAGGAATTTGATCCATGTGAAGAATTAGGTCCATATGAAGAATTGGATCTGGGGTTCCTGTTCTTCACAGGTGGTTTCATGAGGACATTCACCCGAAGACTTTCAACATAACTTTTGGGAACCCAGATTTTCTTCATAGGGGAACCGTTCCTGCAGTTAGTCCCAACATATCTAGCAAATACTTCACCATTCTGATTTTTGAACAGTTTATAGTTGGAGTCAAATGACTCATCAGAAGAATGAGAAGATTCACATGTAAAGCCAGATAAGTTAGATGGATCAACTGGAGGTCCCTTTGCAGCAACCCATGAAGTTTTGGGGTACTGCTCAGGCTTCCAATATGTTCCATCAGCATTAAGTTTCCTCTCAAAGGCAATACCCTCTTTCCTAGGGTTTCTGTTGAGGATCTGCTTTTTGAGCACATCACAAAGAATCTGATGCCCTTTGAGGCTTTTGTACATGCCTGTTGTGTACAATTTCTTCAGCCCTGCATCATCAGTGATACTAGCAATGTCCTCAGATGAGGAATTAGTGATAGCAGAGGCAGGTGAAGAATTTGTAACAGTTGAAGCATTTGAACATTTAGGTGAAGAATTAGCAGATTCTCGTTCAATGCACTTTAAGCATGGAGGAACAAATTCTTCCTGAGAAGCGCTGATTTGTTGAGCTAGTAATGAATCGCGCTCCTTCTGAAGATCTTCATAACTCACTCTTAGCTTCTCAAGATCTTGCTTTCTTTGAAGAAATTCATAAGAAAGTTTCTCATGATCAGATAAGAGAGTGTTATGATGACTTTGAAGGTTATCAAACCTAGACTGAAGTCTCTGAAGATTTTCAGTCAGGGCTTTAGTGCGATCCATTTCTTCACCTAACATATCATCACTTTTGTCTAGCATGTTTTGAACCTTTTCAAAAGCCCTTTGTTGTTTTACAGCAATCTTAGCAAGTTTAGAGTAGTTGGGCTTGAGATTCTCATCAGATTCATTTTCACTAGATTCAGAGGAGGTGTATTTGAGTACCTTTGCACCTTTTGCCATGAAGCAATAGGTGGGAGCGTAGTCATCATTATCTTCATCAGGCTTGTCGGTGGGGTCAGTTTCTTCAGTGTTGAAGATGGACTTGCTAACGAAAGAAGTAGCGAAGGCCAGACTCGCCACACCAAATTCGGATTCTTCAGACTCCTCCTCTTCCTCATTTTCCTCAGATTCAGCTTCAGAGTCCATTTCCTTGCCAATGAATGCCCGAGCCTTCTTGGAGCTGCTCTTCTTGTGAGATGAAGACTTCGAGGATTTTGATGAAGAAGATTTTGACGATTTCTTCTTCTTCTTCGCATCATCAGAACTGTAATCCTTGTATTTCTTCTTCTTCAATTCCTTTTCCCACTAAGGACAATCTTGAATATAATGACCAGGTTTCTTGCATTTGTGGCACAGCCTTCTCTTATAGTCACTTGATGAGGAATCACTGCTTCTTGAGGATTTTCCAAAGCGACCACGTCTTGAGAACTTCTGGAATTTCTTCACGAGCAGTGCTAGCTCCTGGCTCTATTCTTCAGGATCACCAAGGCTACTACCAGAGTCCTCACATTCAGACTCAGACACAACCTTGGGTTTCAGGGCACGTAGTTTGCCATAGGACGAACCATAGAGATCCCTCTTTTCAGCAAGCTGGAACTCGTGAGTATTTAGCCTTTCGAGGATATCGGCAGGATCAAGAGACTTGTAGTCAGCCCGTTCTTGTATCATCAGACCCAGAGTATCAAATGAGGAATCAAGTGATCTCAACAGTTTCTTCACCACCTCATGGTCAGTGATGTCAGTGGCACCGAGGGCTTGAAGCTCATTTGAGATGTCAGTGAGGCGATCAAAGGTTTGTTGGACATTTTCATTGTCGAGTCTTTTGAAGCGGTTGAAGAGATTCCGAAGAACATCAACTCGAGAGTCGCGCTGAGTTGAGACTCCTTCATTCACTTTGGACAGCCTATCCCAGATAAGCTTAGCAGTTTCCAAAGCACTCACTCTTCCATACTGTCCTTTACTCAGATGCCCACATATGATATTCTTCGCTTGAGAATCGAGTTGCCTGAATCTCTTCACATCAGTAGCGTTCACTGAGGGTGTAACAGAGGGAACATTATTTTCCACAACATACCAGAGATCATTGTCAATTGCCTCGAGATGCATTCGCATCTTGTTTTTCCAGTAGGGGTAGTCCGTCCCATCAAAGGTAGGACACCCAGCCGAGACCTTGATCATACCTGCGGTCGACATAACTAAAACTCCAGGCGGTTAAACCAAAATCACACAGAACAAGGGAGTACCTCGCTCTGATACCAATTGAAAGTGCGTTATGTCGACTAGAGGGGGGTGAATAGGCGATTTTTATGAATTCTTCACTGAGGAATTTGCCGGTGAGGAAATTCCTTAGCGAAGAACTATTAGCAGTGGAATAAGTACTCAGAAGTAAGCATAACAGAATACAAGCATGGTCATCATGATGAAATGAAGACTAGCACAGAGTACAGAAAGCGTAATCACAGGATAACACAAGATGAAGACAAACAGACTGAAGAAATTGAACTGAGGAAATTGAGAAAGTCTTCAGTCAAAGTCTTCAAACACAGATATGAACAAACACTCAACACTGTAATGAGGAAATGAAAGGGTTGAGGAAATAGAACCAATTAGGTTGGTGAAGACAATGATTTGGTAGACCAGTTCCAACTGCTGTCTCAGTTGTACGTCTAGTTGGAGCGGCTGAGTATTTAAACTCGAGGACACGCAGTCCCGGACACCCAGTCTCTGAGCACGCAGCTCAGGACACCAAGTCCTCACCGTATTCTCCTTGAACTAAGATCACGCAGATCTCGTCCAATCACTCGTGGTAAGTCTTCAAGCGACTTCCAAACCTTCACAGACTTGGTCACTCGGCAATCCACAATTCCTCTTGGATGCTCTAGACCTTGACGCCTAACCGTCTGGAAGAAGCACAGTTTTCAAAGGTAACAAGCGTCGGATCCACGCAGGATCAATTTCTTCAGTGATGCTCAATCACTTTGGGTTTGTAGGGGTTTGGTTTTGGGTTTCCTCACTTGATGATTTTCGCTCAAAGTCCTCGGAGGATGGGTTGCTCTCAAATGACAAGTGTCAAGTTCTCTCAGAGCAGCCAACCAGCTAGTGGTTGTAGGGGGCGGCTATTTATAGCCTAGGGAGCAGCCCGACATGATAATACATAAATGCCCCTCAATGATATGACCGTTAGGTGGATAAGATATTTTGGGACAGCTGGCGCGCAGCACAGCAACGGTCGGAAATTTGACTCTCAAATTCCTCATGGCTATCATGTTCCTCACTGTGTAGGTAATTCGCACTGACGAATTCCTAACTCCTCAGTCAGAACAAATTCATCAGTGACCAGAAGAAGTTCGTCTCTGTCACTGAAGAAAGTGACTGAACTGTATGAGATTTCCAAAGGCTTCACTCGAAGGGATTGGTAGGTGTAGGATTTTGAGTTGAGCATCACATGGAAATTTTTCCTTAGTATTTCCTCGACCCCCTTTAACAGTACGGTGTTTCCTATGACTCAAGAAGGAGAAAATGAAACTACGAAAACAAAAGTCTTCACGCTTCATGTTCCACAAATGAATACCAACTCTTCAAGGTCACACCAATTTCTTCACTTTCAAAGTCTTCAGAAAGTCTTCAGAATATCAAAGTCTTCAGTTGAAGAACTTCATTTTTAGGGGTCGACTTTCTCTGTAAATATCAAACTCCTCATAGACTTATAGACCTGTGTATACTCACAAACGCATTAGTCCCTTAACCTATAAGTCTTCAATACACCAAAATCACTAAGGGGCACTAGATGCACTTACAGAAGAGAGAAGAGGAAGAAGAGGGTTGACGTGTGGGCCCCATTTGTAATAACGGTCAACCTGACTTGTGGGCCCATCCTGTCAGAAAGGCGTTTAGAAAAAGTGAATCGGGCACTTTTTCGACATGGTAGTTTTTAGTCACAGATTAGCAAAAAGTAGTTTTCGGCATAAATTTGTGAAGTGGTAGTTTCTGGGCATGTTTCCATGAAATGTGGTAGTTTTTGGTTACTCCATATAAAGCCATGGATCTGGATATGAAAATTAGTCCAAAGTACTGAAACACACTTACTGAAATCATTTATCCTCTCAGATGGTTTTTAATTAAACCACTAGGTTATAATGGAGATGAACTTTCAAGTTCATAGAATAAGTAGTTGCAGAAAAAGGTTAAGTCACAAAAAAAAAAGTTGGTCATTGTGCGGAGTAACACGGGGGCCAACTTTTCTGTTGAAACGCAGTAACCACACGAATTTGGATTTGAACATAAAATGTGGTGTGTTTTTTTAATTCACTCATCGTATTCGGAAGAAACAAAGGAACATTACACAAGCACGGCCAACTCAACAAGCATGTAGATATCAAAAAAAAAAAAACTCAACAAGCATGTACAATGCACAAAATTAAGAAACTTGCATTGTCTTGTCTATCTAATACCATGGCGAGTCAGGGACTGCGGTGATGACGCTCTTGACCTGCATGTACTTGTCCATGGCCATCATCCCCTGGTCCCGGCCGAAGCCGCTCATCTTGTACCCGCCGAAGGGCGCCTCGGGGTCGAAGGCGAAGTAGCAGTTCACCCACACGGTCCCCGCGCGAACCGACCTCGACACCTTGTTGGCGATGTCCAAGTTCTTGGTGATGATCCCGGCGGCCAGCCCGTACTTGGTGCAGTTGGCCTTCTCTATCGCCTCATCGACCGTCCTGCAGAGTGCACACACAGGCGGGCAAAAAGGCACTTCGTCAGACACTAGAAGTTCATAATTATAATTCGAAGAACCAGTTTAATTTTCGTCAGGTGAAATTGTGAAAACTTTGGCGTACTTGAACTTCATGAGGGACATCACAGGGCCGAAGATCTCATCTTGGGCGATCTTCATATCCTCCTGTGGAAGCCACGTACGTGAGCATGTGTTAGTGTCAAACTGTCAATCCGTGTAAATGCAGGCGATGCACAATTGTTTTCCTCTGAAGCACTACTGATGTGCATCTATCTAGAAGTTCAAATTACCTTGACATCTGCAAATATGGTTGGCTCAATGTAGTATCCTTTGTCGCCGGCACGTTTGCCGCCGGTGAGCAGAGTCGCCCCCTCACTCTTGCCATGCTCAATGTACCTTAGGACCCTCTCAAATTGCTCCTTATCAACCTAGATTCAAGCAAAGCAACGGTTGAAATAATTATGCTTGCCACTTCCTTTCCGGCCATGAACCGACTGATGTGCATTTTAGGTCTCAAGAATATTTTAAGCGTGTCATGTAGGTCCTCAAACTATAAAAATCGGCACCCAGGCCCTCGAAGTGTAGTTAGTGTGTCATTCAGGTCCAAAATCCGTCCGACCCCACCTGACTGGCCAGTTGGCACCGTTGACCCATGACACGTCGGATAGATGGGGCCCACAAGGTAACGGCTGGTGATGGAAATATGCAAATAAATTCCACTGAATGATAAATGCACTTCACTCCAAATAAATTCAAATTCATGGTTCCAAAAAAAGTTAGCGAATGTGGAAAAAATGTTCACGGCTTTAAAAAATTATTCACCAATGATAAATTTGAAAATGTGTCCGCGAAACACAAATTAATGAACATTTAAAGTCATGAACGATAAATTAGAAAATGCTAGGGATATTTTTAAAGTCATGAACATTTTTTCACTATACACGAACATTTTTGAAACCTAGAACAATTAAATTATGAGACATTTTGTAAATTCCTAAACATATTTAAAATTAACGAACATTTTTAACCGGAAAGGTTTTTGTAAATAAGTGAACATTTTTAAATTCACAAAAAATAAAGATTGTTAATTTATTCAAAATAATAAAGATTTATTAAATTTGTGAACACTTTTTAAAAAAATTGTTTGTGAACATTTTTGTGGTTCATGAACATATTTTCAAATGTACCGCTCACGA
>NC_041381.1:565169958-565186493 GCF_002162155.2 Triticum dicoccoides | reverse complement strand
CTAGCTGGCCGGTCAGCCGGGGTCGAACAGATTTTGGATTTGATCGACACACTTACTGCACTTCAAAAACCTGGATGCCGATTTTCATAGTTTGAGGACCACATGACACCTCTAAGATAATTCAGGGACCTACAATACACTTCATCCCATGACCCCGACTAGTCTGTGCGCGTTTTCCTCGAATTTGAGCATGGCTGATGAAAAATTAAGGCGTAATGTACCTGGGGACCCATGTTGGTGGCGACATCAAACGGGTCTCCGACTTTCCAGTTCTGTGCAGCCACCACAGCCTTCTTCACGAACTCGTCGTAGATCCCTTCCTGAACATAAACACGAGACCCCGCAACGCAAACCTCTCCCTGAAAGTTCAGATTCAGATAGCAGTATATATATGGTCAGTGTCTGTCTTTTGCTCTGTGGGATTGTTTACTAGTATTTGTTCATTTTATCCTCTGTGGAGAGAATGCTATCTGTTACCTTGTTGAAGAAGATGGCAAGCCTTGAGAGCTCGACCGCCATGTCGACGTCGGCGTCGTCGAAGATTATCAGAGGCGACTTGCCGCCGAGCTCAAGCGACACTGTCTTCAGGTTGCTCCGTGCAGATGCCTCCATGATGAGGCGGCCTACTTCACCAGAGCCAGTGAAGGCAACCTGATCGAGGTGGTGGTAGAATTACCTTTCATTAGGATAGTGTAAACAGAGGAGAAATGCATGGCACGGTGCTAATAATGATCATTTGTGCTCTGCTCACGCTGTCAACGTCCATGTGGGATGCGATGGCGGCGCCGGCCGTCGGGCCGAAGCCAGGGACGACATTGATCACTCCGTCCGGAATGCCAGCCTGAAACACGTGAGGACAGGTTGGTTTTTACTACTACTAGTTCACATCGACAGTGTTTCACTTGCAGACAGATCCATTAATTACCAGCTTCGCAAGGTGCGCATAGTAGAGCGCGGAGAGGGGCGTCTGCTCGGCGGGCTTGACGACGACGGTGCATCCGGCGGCGAGCGCCGGGCTGATCTTGAGGAAGAACATGAGGCTGGGGAAGTTCCACGGGATGATGATGCCGACGACCCCGATGGGCTCCTTGAGGGTGTAGCCCTGGTACTTGCCGGACACGCGCAGCGAGTCGCCGTGGATCTTATCGGCGGCGCCGGCGTAGTAGCGCAGCATCTGCACCGCCGCAGGGATGTCGATGATCTTGCCCAGCAGCAGCAGCTTGCCGGCGTCGGCGCCGTCCAGCGCCGCCAGCTCCTCGGTGTGCTGCTCCATCAGGTCGGCCAGCTTGTGCATGGCCCTGCCCCTCTCCTGCATGCATGCACGGACGCCGGCGACGAGTGAGTTGCCAGGCAATTTGTCCGATGGGCTACAGGCGACAGGGCCGGGGGTGCCGGATCACGTACGTAGCCTGACATGCGGGGCCACTTGCCGTGCTCGAAGGCCTCCCTGGCGGCGTTGACGGCGAGGTCCACGTCGGCTTTGTCCGCCTCTGCGATGTGGGCCAGCACGTCGCCTGTCCGTGGGTCCCGCGTCTCGAACGTCTTCCCTGAAAAACGAAATCCACCAGCAAATCACGTCGGCATTTCTCCCTCGATTGTGGCCACCAGCCGCCAGCGTCGACCGGCGGGCGGTAGCATACAGCATGCATAATATTCTGTTCTACCCATGAATTATTTACTTAAATTAATCATCAACTTGCCTAATATTCCAACAGCATGCATATACAAACATCCAGTGGCGGCAATTAGAAATCAAGGGTATAGAATACCGTGTCGCAATAATTCTGTAAGTTATGGGATGATGTGTACATCTGCTTCCGTCGAATCTCGTGAACGTTTTTTAAAGCGAAGAATCTCGTGAACATGACAGAGACAACTTTGGCCTGATCGATGGAGAGAGCAGGCAGATAGTATTTCACAAGCAAAATCATAGATTTCTGGGCTTCATCCACAAGGATATTAGGCAAGTTGGTCCGTATCAGTGACAGCGAGTAGAATACATTTGCAAAGTCAAGAAAGACATGTGTCCCTCCTCGTGGCGTTCACTGTACCAAGAGAGGCAGGGGAAGGAGAAAATGATACTTATGCCTTAACCTATTCTCCTTTTTATTGTCTTTTGTTTTACACTCGTATCGAAACTGCTTTGCATACGATGCTTTTCTCGTCTGAGCAGTACAACCAGAGAGCAAGTCATCTCTAGATGATATGGCCCACAAACTGAGTTCTCTATGATTGTCTCTAATTGTACAGTGTTGAACAGGAACTCATCGTACGCATAGCAAGGTCGTTCTCGTATTTGTTCTGACGGTAGCAACAGAAGATATCTCTAGCTACTGCAGTTCCGAGAGAATATTCATACTGATTTTTCCATGTCAAGTCATTCAGTCCTCAGAAACAACGACTCGCGAGCCAAGCCAAGCCACAATCAAATTTAATTTCAGTTCTTTGCGTTTATTCCGTGATGCACATTTAAGAAATATAAGCACGGGCGATTGGTCGAAAACACCATGCATATGAAGGCCAACTTGGTTCAGGCGGGGAATGTCTAAAAAGTGGCTACATACATTCACGAAATCTTGTTTGCATTAAAGATACTTGCATGAACTGTATTTCCACAAATTTATGTCAGAAAAGAAACTATAGTCTTCCCGCAAAAAAAAAACTACAAAGTCAACCATGGCTACCTTTTGCGCGGAGTTACAAGAATGCAAATATATTCATGAAACTTAAAGGTGAGCACACAACACCGAGTCATGTAGATTTTGTACGGCCAATAAAGAACAAAAAGAAGATATTTCATTGAGCATATGTAGATGCTTTATCGATACCAAGTTGAGCAGTTCGAACCGGCAAAGAAAACTGATGTATGGATTCTAGCACCTCGTTTGGATCAGCTTGTTTGGGACGTACTGATTGCTAGAACTCAAACGAATAGACGATACGTCAATCTTATCGACATGCATCTTGGTTGGCGAAGACGACAAAGGGAAGATAGCTAGTGCGTAGTTATCCACCGAATTGGAGCATATATGGCCAGTATAAAGCATATGAATCTTTTCACACGCACAAACTAATTGATCATGACGACGTACCCGAGGCGGCATCGACGAACTCGCCGTTGATGAAGAGCTTGGTGTGCTTGATCTCGGGCACCACCACCATCTCGTTGCTCCCCATTGCGATGCGTGTCTCAACTCAGCAACACAACCTTGAGTGGGCTGGCTCCGGTCAATCCTTCTGCGCCTCTCTACCGGGAGGTCCTGTGAGAACTTGAGTTTCTTATATAGAAGAGGGCTAGCTATGGTGTCTGGCTACAGGGGTTTTCTCCTTTGGTTTAGAACAGTCTGGCTACAGCTTGGAGAAGTGCTGGTGGGACTTCTCTCCTCCACCTTGTATGTCAGCTTGCGCGTGCGGCGGAGAGAGGGGCCACCGAGCAGGGGAAGACTTTTTTTTTTTTTTGATGAGATAGCAGGGGACGACTTTCTGGTATACGTTAGGCCGCGCTTGGTTCGTCGTTTCTCCGCCGAATTTATTTTCCACCTGTAACCTCTTACACCCGTATTATACTGGCCACCCGTAAAAACCGAGCGGAAAGAAAACGGAGCGTGGGAGCTGTGTATTAGTTTTCCAGGCGGAAGGCACTAACCGGCCGTCTTTTCCGGATCTAAACGATCAACCAAGCGGCTGTTTCTAAAAGCACGTATTGATTTTCCGGCTGGATGTTTTACGCCTGTAATCGTCCCTGAAACGACAATCCAATCACGCCCTTACCCTTTTTTTTTTGCAAATGCTATACGCTAGTGTACTGTACATGTTTTTTTTAGGGGTTAGTGTACTGTACATGTGCTAATGGCCGACTATTGACTTGATTAATGATAGCCCAGCTTGATTTTTGGTGCAATCAGTAGCCCATGTGCCATCGTGGGCTGCCGCATGTACCTATCGGTCAACTGAGGCCAACCGATTTGGATGTGTCTCCCGATTTGCCCTAAAAAAAGGGTGTGTCTCCCGATTTTGATTCTGATGCCTCTAGGCTGGGGTACTGTCTGGGACCCGTTGTCAGTCGTTGTGGAATCTGTTTTCATCGTATCTTTGTCTTTGTCTCAAAAAATAAAAGTCTCCCCCGCTCAGTTTATAAAGTCCATGCTGGAGCGAGCTCCGAATTTGCAGACAATAATTCTGAAAGGAGATGAGCGATGCGAGTTGTGTGATGCCCTTGATACACTTCGTCCTTCAAAAATTCCAAAGAAGAAGGATGAGCAAGAACTGATAGACAAATTCGAGATGGCATATTCTCGCCGTGGATAGTTTTCGACGAATATGGAGCTGTAATAAACTAGTCAGAGAGGGCATATCTCGGGCGAGGCAATATTTGATGTTTAAGTAGTAAGAAACAATATCTCCAGGTGTGGCCGGTACTTTTTGCAAAGTTGTTATGCTAGCGAAGCCACCAAGCTCCCTGACGCGAAACTGGATTTTCGTTTGTTGGAAGGATGCAACTAGACACGTGTCCTGCGAAATATAATGCACTAGACTACACACAATATAAATATATAATGTATTGTATCTGCCATGTTTGGGTGGTTTTATATGCTACTATTTCAATCCAGGATCCCTAAAAAAGCGACCTTTGACTTGAAATCAAATTTGTGCTAGTGGTAACTCTGCACCTTTAAGACTACTATGTCTGATCAAGAGAGAATGGGACTACTATGTCTGATCAAGAGAATGGTTTGGAGAAAGAGGAGGATGAGAGAGAAAGGCTTCTCCTGTGACCGCGCCGCCCCTGCGGCCGGCCGGCCGCGCCCATCCTCCTCCCCCGCGCGCCTCCCCCTCCCTCTTCCTCCTTGCCGTCCTCGCCGAAGCCCGCTGCGGGCCTGGCCCGGGCGACGCTGGTGGCGGCGGCCCCCTGACCTTTCCCCTCTCGGGGTCCGCCAGCGCGGGACGGGGCGACCCCGAGCGGTGTCTCTAGGCGACGGCGATCCAGCGTGGCGGCGGGCACTACTAGGGAAATGCTTATACACAGGAGCTTAGTAGTAGCGCTAGAAAATAGTCACCGCTGCTACTAGTTTGCAGTAGCGCTGATCCAGGAAAGCTCTGAGGGAGTCCTGGACTAAGGGGTCCTCGGACGTCCGGGCTATGTGATATGGGCCAGACTAATGGGCCGTGAAGATACGAGATTAAAGACCTTTTCCCGTGTCCGGATGGGACTCTCCTGTGCATGGATGGCAAGCTCGGCACTCGGATCATGCACCTTCCTTTCTCTGTAAACCGACTCTGTACAACCCTAGATCCCTCCCGTGTCTATATAAATCAAAGGGTTTAGCCTGTAAGGCAATCACAATCATACAGGCTAGACATCTAGGGTTTAGCCATTACGATCTCGAGGTAGATCGACTCTTGTAACCCCTATACTCATCAAAGTCAATCAAGCAGGTAGGGTATTACCTCCATTAAGAGGGCCCGAACCTGGGTAAACATCGTGTCCCCTGCCTCCTGTTACCTTCAATCTTTAGACGCACAGTTCGGGACCCCCTACCCGAGATCTGCCGGTTTTGACACCGACATTGGTGTTTTCATTGAGAGTTCCACTGTGTCGTCACTAGAAGGCTCGATGGCTCCATCAATCATCCACAACAATACCGCCCTGAGGGAGACTTTTCTCCCCGGCTAAATCTTTGTATTCGGCGGCTTCGCACTGCATGCCAATCCGATTGGCCATCTGGAGCAGATCGACAGCTACGCCCCTGGTCATCAGATCAGTTTTGGAAACCTAAGCTACGTCTCTGATATCCTAGGAGACGTGATCTTCCAAGGGTTCGCGGCCTCGACCGCAGCTCCGGCCTTAGATCCGGATCACCTCGCCGAGTCCAAAAATGGGAGTTTAGAGACCGCTGGACTCTCTGCAACCATAGAGCTCAACACCGAAGACAGGGAGGGAATCGTTTCACCAGTAGGCCCGGAGTCGTACCAGGCTCCTTTCATCAACACGAAGCCGGACTCATGCCTGAACACCAGATCCGAACTCTCGAGGTTCGTGTTACGTGAGCTCGGCCAAGGAACTCTTGTCCCGCCATGCTCCATGGACCCTCGCTCCCCGGTCCAAACCTCACTCTAAAACGAGGCTCTGGACTTAATGCGATCCCTCGCCATTACGGAAGGATCACTGCCAAGGTACGCCCAGCCCACACTAGGGGCTGAAGGCGGGGAATTTTACATCCCACTCACCACCCACTTTATAGCCACTGTCGATGACTTAACCGACATCCTAGATTACGCCTCCGAAGACATCGACGGTATGGACGACGATGCCGAAGAGGAGCAAAGCCAGAACCCACCGTTTACCGGACGCTGGACGACCACTTCCTCGTATGACATACACATGGTGGACACACCCAAAGAGAATGACGCCAATGATGGGAAGAATCTAGAGGACGAGCCTGCTTAAGCACCTCCGAAGCGTCGACATCAACGGCGCAGATCAAAATCACGTCGCGAAAAAGACAGCAATAACGACACGGGAGAAAATAACACCCCGGAGAACGCCGAAGACCAAGATGCCCCGGTCGAGCCAACATCTGAAAGTGCGTTATATCGACTAGAGGGGGGTGAATAGGCAATTTTTATGAATTCTTCACTGAGGAATTTGCCGGTGAGGAAATTTCTTAGCGAAGAACTACTAGCAGCGGAATAAGTACTCAGAAGTAAGCATAACAGGGTACAAACATAGTCATCATGATGAAATGAAGACAAGCACAGAGTACAGAAAGCGTAAACACAGGATAACACAAGATGAAGACAAACAGACTGAAGAAATTGGACTGAGGAAATTGAGAAAGTCTTCAGTCAAAGTCTTCAAACACAGATATGAACAATCACTCAACACAGTAATGAGAAAATGAAAGAGTTGAGGAAATAGAACCAGTAAGGTTGGTGAAGACAATGATTTGTTAGACCAGTTCCAACTGCTGTCTCAGTTGTACGTCTCGTTGGAGCGGCTGAGTATTTAAACTCGAGGACACACAGTCCCGGACACCCAGTCGCTGAGCACGCAGCTCAGGACACCATGTCCTCACCGTATTCTCCTTGAACTAAGGTCACACAGACCTCGTCCAATCACTCGTGGTAAGTCTTCAGGCGACTTCCAAACCTTCACAGACTCGGTCACTCGGTGATCCACAATTCCTCTTGGATGCTCTAGACTATGACGCCTAACCGTCTGGAAGAAGCACAGTCTTCAAAGGTAACAAGCGTCGGATCCACGCAGGATCAATCTCTTCAGTGATGCTCAATCACTTTGGGTTTGTAGGTGTTTGGGTTTGGGGTTTTTCCTCACTCGATGATTTTCGCTCAAAGTCCTCGGAGGATGGGTACTCTCAAATGACAAGTGTCAGTTTCTCTCGGAGCAGCCAACCAACTAGTGGTTGTAGGGGGTGGCTATTTATAGCCTAGGGAGCAGCCCGACATGATAAGACATAAATGCCCTTGTCTGATATGACCGTTAGGTGGATAAGATAGTTTGGGACAGCTGGCGCGTAGCACAGCAACGGTCGGAAATTTGACTATCAAATTTCTCAGGGCTATCATGTTCCTCACTGTGTAGGCAATCCGCACTGGCAAATTCCTAACTCCTCAGTCAGAACAAATTCCTCAGCGACCAGAAGAACTTCGTCTCTGTCACTGAAGAAATTGACTGAACTGTATGAGATTTCCAAAGGCTTCACTCGAAGGGTTTGGTAGGTGTAGGATTTTGAGTTGAGCATCACTTGGAAATTTTTCCTTAGTATTTCCTCGACCCCCTTTAACAGTACGGTGTTTCCTATGACTCAAGAAAGAGAAAAACAAAACTATGAAAACGAAGTCTTCAAGCTTCATATTCCTCGCATGAATATCAAGTCTTCACGGTAACACCAATTTCTTCACTTTCAAAGTCTTCATGAAAGTCTTCAGAAATACCAAAATCTTCAGTCGAAGATATTCATTTTTAGGGGTCGACTTTCCCTATAAATATCAAACTCCTCATAGACTTATAGACCTGTGTACACTCACAAACGCATTAGTCCCTTAACCTATAAGTCTTCAATACACCAAAATCACTAAGGGGCACTAGATGCACTTACAACATCCGAACAAGATGATTGGGAAGAGGGGCAAGTCAACCCCGATGATCCTATTGGGAACGAGGGCTTGTAGGATAGTAACTACCTACCGACCTCCGAAGAGGACGAGAGCCTGGGCGACGAAGACTTCATCATACCAGAGGACCCCCTCGAATAAGAGCGCTTTAAACGCTGGCTAATAGCCACAACAAGAAGCCTGAAAAAGAAGTGACAATAACTTCAAGCCGATGAGGATTTACTCAATGATAGATGGACTAATTTCCTGGCAGCCGAGGAATACGGCCTCAAACGCCCAACTAAGAGTTACCCAAAGCGCAAGTTGCTATCTCAATTCGACGATGAGGTCACAGAGCCTATACTGACATCGCGTAACGCGGCTGACAGGCCTGACTGACCACCTCGTGGCAGGGACAGAGCGGCAACCCAAGCCGAACACCAACCTGCGCCACCTCGCCCTAGAGGCAGAGAGACGGCGGCTGCAGGGTACACGCACGACGTGCGACATGACCTGGATAATATAGCCGGTCATACCAGATCAATTTATGGATCAAGGGGACATGCACCAACGCAAGAAGATGGCCATCAGGCCTGGCGTGATAAACACAACCTCACCCGGCCCGAAAACCGCATACGGACTCCATCCGAACTGTGTCGTGACGTCGCCCGATACAGAGGAGCCGCACACCCCCTATGCTTCACAGATGAGGTAATGGAGCACCAGTTCCCAGAAGGGTTTAAACCCGTGAATATTGAATCATAGATGGCACAACAGATCCCACAGTATGGATTGAAGACTTTCTTCTCCATATCCACATGGCCCGCAGTGATGACCTACATGCCATCAAGTACCTCCCCCTAAAACTTAAGGGACCAGCACGGCATTGGCTAAACAGCCTCCCAGAAAACTCTATTGGAAGCTGGGAAGACATGGAGGACGCCTTCAGAGACAACTTCCAAGGTACCTATGTTCGACCCCTGGACGCCGATGACCTTAGTCACATAATCCAGCAACCCAGCGAATCAGCCCGGAAGCTCTGGACCAGGTTCTTAATTAAGAAGAACCAGATTGTGGATCGTCCGGACGCCGAAGCCCTCACGGCCTTCAAACACAGCGTCCGAGATGAGTGGCTCGCTCGACACCTCGGCCAAGAGAAGCCGGAGTCCACGACAGTCCTCACTTCACTTATGACCCGCTTTTGCGCGGGAGAAGATAGTTGGCTAGCTCGTCGAAGCAATAGCACCAGCAACCCAGGCTCTTCTGAAGCCAGGGACGGCAATGGCAAGCCACGACGCGATAAGCACAAGCGTCGAAACAATAGCAAAGACATGGCGGTCAACGCCCGATTCAGTGGCTCCAAATCCAGTCAGCGGAAGAAGCCATTCAAAGGAAATAAAAATGGACCATCCAGTTTGGATAGAATACTTGATCGGCCTTGCCAGATTCATGGCACCCTCGATAAACCTGCCAATCACACCAACAGAAACTGTTGGGTCTTTAAACAGGCCGGCAAGCTCAACGCCGAACACAAGGGGGAAAGGCTGTCCAGCGAGGATGACGATGAAGAGCCTCGCCCACCGAACACAGGGGGGTAGAAGCAATTCCCCCCGAGGTCAAAACAATGAATATGATCTATTTCACCCACATCCCCAAGCAGGAGCGCAAGCGCGCATTAAGGGACGTCTACGCTGTAGAGCGGGTCGCCCCAAAATTCAACCCATGGTCGGCTTGCCCGATCACCTTTGATCGAAAGGACCACCCGACCAGTATCTGTCATGGAGGATCGCCAGCTTTAGTCCTTGACCAAATCATCGACGGATTCCATCTCACACGAGTCCTCATGGACGGTGGCAGTAACCTTAACCTACTCTACCAGGACACCCTCCACAAAATGGGTATTAATCCATCAAGGATCAAGCCCACTAAAACTACCTTTAAAGGAGTAATACCTGGTGTAGAGGCCCGTTGCTCGGGCTCAATAACCTTGGAGGTTGTCTTCGGCTTGCCCGACAACTTTCGCAGTGAAGACTTGATGTTCGATATCGTACCCTTCCGAAGTGGCTATCACGCACTACTCAGACGGACCGCTTTTGCTCGATTCAACGCGGTGCCGCACTATGCTTATTTAAAGCTCAAGATGCTCGGTCCACGTGGCGTCATAACGGTCAATGGGAACACGGAACGCTCCCTCCGTACCGAGGAGCACACTGCGGCTCTCGCAGCCGAATTACAGAGCCCCCCTCAAGCCGCATACTTCATCGGCCATCAGGCCGCCGGACTTTGCTAAAAAGTCTGGTCAGTCCCGCAAGCTGACGGCTCGGTACTTCCGGAGCTAGACTAGCAGTTTCGCCTCCGTCGATCGCCACGCACAACCGCGGAATTCATACCGCGCATGCATCACTACGCACTCAAAATACCTTGGGCATCAACAGAGGCACAATACGAACAGGTCTATAGTATGGTCTGACCCTGTATGACCCTCCACCTTTCTTTGGCTATTTTTATCTCCTATCACAGGTGCACTCGAACCTATATATCTGACGGACTTACAAGGACTCTCTTCGAGCCCGGTTTCATGCGGATAACCGAAGACCGTTCCCTTCAAGGAACCCCTCTCTACAAGGCAAAAGCAGCACATACGTGCGACAGGATATCCAAAGAACTCTTCGGACCAAACCTTATTTAAAGGACATGTACTAAGCTTTTTTCCTTATTATTTGACCCCTAGCATGTAAAATGACTTTCGTACTTATGGTACTCTCTGCAAGATCATGTTTTGACGTATCAAATCAGATCCTAGTTGGGACAATCTGTCGGTATCAACTTTATTCATAAAACTATATGTCTCCCTAGTTGTCTCACTCACATACCCCGACACCAATTGCTAGGGGCTCTATACGGCCACATATGTGCCGCTAAATGAAAGCCCGGACAGCTTTGTAGCACACTTCGGTGTTCTGAACTTGGCATTATATGCATCGGCTTCGAATCATGTCTTTGGTCAATAGTTGGGTTGCCCGGCTCCTGTGTTTGCTACCTTAGGTTCCGTTTGTTCGGCTAGGGTAGTAAAGGGAGAACTACTGTGATTATGTTTCTGGTTCGTCCGGTCCAGCACCTCAGTAGAGAAAGCCAAAAACTATCTGTCATGATGCGAACGAAGCTGGTTAGTCGCTCGGTGACTTACTAAATCTTTAATGGGTTTTCCGTATTAAACAAAGGATTGTTTTTCCAAGTCATATATGTAATGAATCCGCATTCGGATAGCCACATACGTACTAGGGGCTATTTCATAGCCCCATCATCAAACTCATATGGCTAAGTGAGAGCGGTAAAGCCGTATAGTCCGATTGCTTGGTTCGACGCACTGACACCTCCGTCATGGACCAAGACGTTGGGTCAAGAGTGCTCATGTGCCATTCCGAACACCCCCGTAGCATTTACCTAGGGGTCGAAGCCGAAGACTGGAAAACTCTTAGGCATACAAAAAATGGCCACACAGGAGGAAAGCAACTTCAGATAATGGTGCAAATATATACAAAGCCTTAATATCTATAATACACACGATCGGGTCGTTCGAATACATTCATTCGAAAATAATGTCCATTGAGCATTGACCCTCTATCAAGCGAGCTCCCTCTAGGACGTCGTCTAAATAATGCTTCGGTGTACGGTGGTCTTTGCCTTCGGGGGGACCCTCAACCGCGACGACGACGACTTTCATCTTGGCCTAGTGCACCTTGACGCTGGCGAAGGCCCTTTGTGCACCTTCTATGCACACCGACCGTTTGATGGCATCAATTCGGGGCACGTCATCAATGAGTTGCTGCACTAGGCCAAAATAGCTGCTCGGAACGGGTTCGGCCGGCCACAGCCGGAGTATGACCTCCTTCATTGCGATCCAGACATCCTATGCAACTCGGCCCACTGCGCCATCTAGTCTTTCAGTAGCGTCGAACGCCCCTACGTCGCAAATTGCAACCAGAACAACTTCTCCGTCGCATGCCCCTCCTGGGCCCGGTTGAATTGCGCTGCATCAGCGGCGCTCTTCGGAAGATCCGCAAAGGCGTCTGGAGAACTCCATAGTTGATTAAGTAAGGCATACTTCTGATCGCCAAACTTAGACTGTAAAAGAAAGGGATTACCAACCGCTATCTGTTCGGCCTGTCGGAGCTCCTCGGGAGCCGCTCGGGATTCGGACCTTGCCTCTTGGGTGTCTTGAAGGGCCTTGGTGAGTTCGGCTGCCTTCACTTTATTCTCTTCCTCAAGGAGCTCGCACTTGCGAGTTGCGTCCTTGAGCTCTTGCTCAGTCTTGGATACACGCTCCTCGAACTGGCGCCGGGTGGCCTATTCATCCTTCAAATCAACAGCCGCTTTGTCAGCGGCCGCATCGCTCACCCTTGCCTGCTCCTTCATGCGGGCAAGGTCACTCCTAAGGGTCTCGACCTTAGCAGCGCCATCTGCAACTATGCATATAACAACGCGTGAGCTTCAACTTAGCATTTGCAAACTAATTCAATTGAACATGGAGCACTTGAAAACATACCTCGCGCCTCGTCGAGCCGCTTGTTAATCCGGATATTGTCCTCGTCGACTAGCTGCAGTTTCTGCTTCAGTTCGGAAACTTCGGCAGCCTGATCGATTACCGCTAACAATGAAGCCTGATTTTTATCAAAAAGGATAAGCATGTTATTTCCTGCGGACACCTATAGACCCTCTATTCGCCCTCCTTCATTGGCCAAACAGAGTCTCAGGGGCTACTATCTATATATAGGCGGATTTTTTATGGAAATCGGCTAAAATACATTACATCGCATACCTCGAGGCCTGTTAGTAGGCTCGTGAAGGATTCATTCAATCCGCTCTTAGCAGACTGAACCTTTTCAACCACCGTACCCATCAAGGTACGGTGCTCCTCCAAGATGGATGAACTTTGCAGTGCATCCATTAGTATGTTCGGCGCCTCTACATTCATAGAGGTCGCCGTCTTCCCCTCCTGCAGAGGGGGCTACCGACTCGATTCCGGAGCCGTTTGGGTATCCGGAACAGTATCCAGCTCAGGGTCAGATGATCTAGGACCCCCATGACCGTTCTCCATGGGGGTTGCACCCCCCATGTTCTCGGCAGCCTCTGGTGCCGCATTGGTCCCCTCCCGTACTTCTCCGGAGCCCAAAGAAATGCTTTGGGACGACACCTCGGGATCGTCCGCCCTAGGAGGCGGGGATGCTTGTGGAGGCGTCTTGCTCTCTATCTTCTCTGGCGAAAGATCCCCCGATGACGACGATTTTTGAGGAATGTCATGAGCCAGACTGAAATATGAAATTTGATATTATTCTTATAATCTATAAAAGGATTAGATGTATATAAGACATTTTAAGGAGCTCACGATTCAGCAAGGGGCTTGGTCCAGGGGCAGTGCTTGGGAACAACCTCGGTGCCCGAATCCGAGTCATCGGGAGGGGGGGGGATATCCTTCCCCGCTTGGATGCCCCCTCCTCCGGATTTATGGAGGCCGCCCTCTTTTTCCCTTTGGGAGGAGGATTCTCTGCTTCTTCCTCCTCCTTGTCCTCGTCTTCGTCTTCCTCGTGAGAGGCAGGAGCTTCGGTTCCTCCGGACACGGTGCCCGAAGTTTCTTCATGCTGGAGGCCACTTTCGGCCTCCTTGGTCTTCTTCTTCTTGTCCTTCTTTGCCAGCTCCTGATAGGGCGCTGGGACCAGCATCTTCATCAACAGAGGATCAGCTGGGTTTTCGGGGAGCGGGGCCAGACACTTAATCCGCTCTGCCTTCTTTGTCCAGTCCTATTCAGGAGATGGAATTTTTAGGACCCCTCCCTAAGATTGACAAGCTAGGTAATGTTCAGAAAAATATGATACTTACTGGGGATGCCGGATTGTTGCAGTCGAGGCCGGTGTCGTCAGACGTCCTTGGCCATGTCTTCTGCTTCTTAAAGAGCAGTTTCTAGATCCCTTTGTGCGTCGTTTCAAAGAAGCGCTGCAAGGTCTATGGCGCCTCCGGATTGAACTCCCACATTTTGAGAGGTCGGCATTAGCAAGGGAGAGCTCGATGGATGAGCATCACCTGAATCACATCAACAAGGGTGATATCCTTTTTTATCATGCTCTGGATACGCTTCTGCAGCATCGAGATACTTCGTCAAGGGATCCCCAATCTAGACCCTTGTTGGTCCAGGATGCGAGCCGCAGCGGAGGTCCAGATCTGAAAGCAGGAGCAGTAGCCCACTTGGTGCCGCGGGGTTCGGTAATATAGAACCACTCCTTCTGGCACACCTTGACAGTATCCACAAATCTCCCTTTGGGCCAAGTAACATGGTTGAGCTTGCTCACCATGGCGCCACCGCACTCGGCGTGTTGGCCTTCGACCACCTTCGGCTTCACATTAGAAACTTTGAGCCATAAGCTGAAGTGTGGAGGGACGCGGAGAAATGCCTCACACACGATGATATACGCCGAGATGTGGAGGAAGGAATTCGGGGCCAGATCATGGAAATCTAGCCTGTAGTAGTACATCAGACCTCGGACGAAGGGGTGTAGGGAGAACCCAAGTCCTCAGAGGAAGTGGGGGATAAAAAACACCCTTTCGCCGGGCTCTGGGGTGGGGATGACCTGCCCCGGAGTTGGAAGCATGTGTTTGATCTCCGCTGTCAAGTACCTCGCCTCGCGCAGATCCTGGATGTTCTTCTCCGTTACGGAGGAGGCCATCCACTTGCCCTAAAAGCCGGATCCAGCCATTGTTGGAGAGGTTGGGGTGAAGGAAAAGTTAGGAGCTTGGGCGCTGGAGCTCGGGGGATTGAAAGGCAGGGGAATAAGAAGGCGTGAGATGAACAGATGAGTCTTTATCCTCTTATAGAGGTAGGGAATATCAAGCCCCCCTCATAAGCCTTAAATCTCACCTATTCCCGAGGGGATATATGAACGACATGGTTGGATTACCCAAAACCCCTATTGATGAGAATCCCGTGATAAGAGGACACGATCTCTGCTTTGACAAGACGTGTCATTGGCCGTGCCTCGAAATGTGAAACAAGGATGTAAAATGGTTCAGAATAATAATAAGGCCAGAACATAACATCTTGCTGAAAAAGTGGCCCATGGACGTGACTTATTTTAAGTGTTGTTGCTTTTTACAGCTTAGGGTTGTACGTGTTAAGCAGGGCCGGATACAGCTCTTATATGCGGAAAGCTGCTTTGGTGTATTCAGAAGGGGAACCCGCCTTGCAATGCCGAAAACAATCTGCGCACCGGATACATCGTCATTGAAGCCTGGTTCAGGGGCTACCGAGGGAGTCTTGGACTAAGGGGTCCTCGGGCGTCCGGGCTATGTGATATGGGCCGGACTAATGGGCCGTGAAGATACGAGATTAAAGACCTTTTCCCGTGTCCGGATGGGACTCTCCTGTGCGTGGATGGCAAGCTCGGCGTTCGGATCATGCACCTTCCTTTCTCTGTAAACTGACTCTGTACAACCCTAAATCCCTCCCGTGTCTATATAAACCAGAGGGTTTAGTCCGTAAGGCAATCACAATTAGGGATGCAAGCGGGCATCCCACATAGTCCCACATAAGTAGAGAGTTAGTTCAGATTGAATTAAAACTGAGCAGAGCAGTTATAACTAATGAAAATCAATTTTGACTATGGAGCGGGCCAGTTGGGCACCACTTTGCACCCCTAATCACAATCATACAGGCTAGACATCTAGGGTTTAGCAATTAAGATCTCGAGGTAGATCGACTCTTTTTTTTACAACAAGATAGATCGACTCTTGTAACCACTATACTCATCAAAGTCAATCAAGCAGGAAGTAGGGTATTACCTCCATTAAGAGGGCCCGAACCTGGGTAAACATCATGTCCCCTGCCTCCTGTTACCTTTGATCCTTAGATGCACAGTTCGGGACCCCCTACCCGAGATCTGCCGGTTTTGACACCGACAAGCGCTACTACTCTGTCTATAGCAGTAGCACTGGAAACCAAAAATGCGCTACTACTATGTGGGACTAGACGAGGCCACCGACGGTAGCTGTAGTACCAGCGTTGTACAGAATCCAGCGCTACTACTAAAAGTTTAGTAGTATCATTGTATTTTACTGCACCGCTACTGCTAATGGGCCCCATTTAGTAGTAGCGCTTCTCGAGGAAAGCGCTGCTACTAAGTACGGTAGCTGCAGTGCGTTTTGGTAAGCAGCGCTACTGCTAGTTGCGGCTGGTGCCACCTTTTCACCCCCTCCCCCTCCTCTCCCCCTCTTTGCCCTCTCCCCCCTCCTTTCCCCTCTCCACTCTCCACCATTGTTGCTCTTCTTCTCTCTTCCTCCTACCTCTCTTTTCTCCTCATTAATGTCCCCCTCCACCATAATTCTCCTTCATAAATGGCCTCTCTCACATCTCTCTTTGTCCTACCTCTCTT
>NC_041381.1:565106143-565169359 GCF_002162155.2 Triticum dicoccoides | reverse complement strand
ATATACGGTCGGTCTATTTTGCTAATATTAGCAGAATAGTTATTCTGATAACACTTTCGCACTGCACGCTTAACGCGAGAGCACTGCACTTTCTCTAGCAAGGGCACTGCAATATAGACTAGTGAACTTCGTGTTGAAAAAAACTGCACGCAGTGTTTTTCCAGTACTGTTTTTGCTTTAATTTTTCAACCGTTAATCGGAATGAGGCGTATAATATACCGTTGGAAAGATATTGATTAGGCACAACTTCGCCATGTTGAACACTTTTCGAGATTCGTCGTGGTTTAAGAGAAGTTTCAAAAATGGTGCGGCGGACGATGAGTGACAGCGAGCGTATTTTCGCGATTTTTTCTAAACCCCTTGTCGGAATGAAGAAAATGATACACCGTTGGAAAGATATCATTGAGGCGTATCTTTTTCATATATATTATTTTCTCTAACTCGCTACAGTTTAAGAGTAGTTTTAAATTTAGTAAATCGCGGAATTCTGTTTTTTCAAATTTTCTACAATTTTCGTATCGTTTTCGCTCCAGTTTTTGAATCGTTTGTCAAAACGGGACGTGTGATACACCGTTGGGAAGCTACGGACGAGGTGCAACTTTCATATGTTGAAATGGTTTTGAGATTCCTTATGGTTTTTACTTAATTTTGAAAATTGTGTGGCTGACGATGAGAGGCAGCGGCCTTTTTTCGGAAATTTCTTACAAACCGCTTGTCGAAATAATTCAAATCATACGCCGTTGGAAAGATATCGATGAGACGAAACTTTTTCATGTAGAACACTCTCTCCGATTCCTTGCTGTTTAAGAGCATTTTTTATTTTAGCGAAATGCGAAGACTCTGTTTTTTCGCGACACCAAATCATCGTATGTACCGCATCAAACAGAAACCGCACTGCTTTTAGACTGAAACCACACTGCATCAGACGGTCAAGTGAACTTCATGGTTTCTTTTCTCAGACGGATTTTTCTCCAAACAAGCACTAAAATCGACGTGTGCACTCCATCAGACAGAAGAACGTACTGCTTCAGACTAAAAACCACACTACATCAGACGGTCAAGTGAACTTCATGTTTTCTTTTCTCAGACGAACTTTTTCCCCAAACAAGCACTAAAATCGACTTGCGCACTTCATCAGACAGAAGAATGCACTGCTTCATACTAAAAATGCATTGCATCAGACGGTAAGTGAACTTCATGGTTTCTTTTCTCAGACAATTTTTTTTCACAAACACGCAAGTGAAGTGTGCTTCACATCGGGCATAACTGAACCACAAAACACTTGAAACTAATCCACAACACACTTGAAACCACACTGCATCAGACAGTCAAGTAAATTTTATCTCGACTACATGGTCAATGTTAGTGAGTTGCACGAATGAGACATGTGTACTGCATTTAAAAATTACATTTTGCATCAAAAGAATGTTACCTCCAACCAACATTCTTTGATTTCTTTTAACAAACAAACGGACCGCACAAAACAAAAACAATGTACTGCATGACCGAGCTAAGCAAACTGCAGGCGCACATTTTGTTTTGCGCCTTTGTCTATGGACGCCGATGATGCTCATAGACACATATATCCATTCATTGTTTTACAGCCACTCACATACATACACACAAAATCAGCACTACTAGCCAGCAGAACTCCATTTGAGGGCCAGCCGATGTTGCGCATTTTTCACTCGAAGAATGGTAAACTAAAGCCGCAAGAGACTGCAGTGCACGTTTTTCTGTACTTTGATGTTCGTCTTTCACCTGAAAAAAAGGGTAAACTGAATAGCAAGAGAACAATGGACGGCAGTGCAGTTTGAATTTTTTTAAAGAACACAATCAATGGCCTGCATGTCAGTCGTTTGGTGCATGCAGAGGATCTTGGTGCACTTCAACAAAATGTGCAAGGGATAAGAAAAAAGAATGAGCAAATGCCCACGACCATGTTCCATCTTTTACTAAAAATAACCAAGCCTCTATTCCAGGCAAGTTTTTTGCTCCAAGAATCAGCCACTTGGATGAAAATGATGTTCGGGTAAATTTGGATGGGGCACGTGTATTTGTTTGGTACCTGGTTGGGTACGAATGCGCTATGACTTTGGTTTGCCGTTTCAAATTTTTTGAACTGCCATACGACTTATTTAGGTAGATTTAGTGCGTTCAGTCCACGGCGGCGTCGTCTCGATCGCTTCTTCTGGTTGTTGATGTCGCTGTCAGTTTGGCCGCTGTTGGGTTTGCATGTTTCTTCCAATCGGTGGCGCTTTTCCCGTGTCCTCTTGAGATTTCCTTGCCTGCGTGTCGTTCGTTCTAGAGCTTGCCGCTGTTTTCCGTCGGTGCTGAATTTCTTGTGTTTTCGGGAGGCTTCCTGTGAGCTGCGGGGCTATAAATAGGCTGTCCCTCTCCTTGTGTCATGGCGTGTGGTTTCATTGTTGCTCGATGGTTTCTTCTTCATCTAGCCGTAATGAACCGGTGGTAGGCGGCTGCGTCGTCGTTTAGGGCAGCTACGGCCTGCTGCAACTCAAGGACTCGGCGAGCTTCAGCACGATCAGGCCGGAGAGCAGCGTCGTGTAGATGGCCAACGTGTCCACGTTCTTAAGTCCGCCGAGCTCGCCGGGAGAGGGCCAGAGATGCTGGTTGATTCTATGGTTGCTCCTTCTCCGGTCATAATGGTCCTCGGCGCCCCCCTGCTGCTCATGAGCACCGCCGTTGCCACCGGCAGCCACCACGGAGGAGGCGGCTGCGCCGTTCTGGCTACTCCATCGAGTAAGGTCGTCGCTAGGTGCTGCTTCGCGCCATCGTCGGTGGCATGGTGGCAACTGGGAGTGTGGTGGAGGGCAGCGAAGCATGCCGATGCCACCAGCGTGGTGGTTTGGGCCGTTCTGCTGCGTCAGCCGTTTTGTCGGCTCGGCCCGTATGTATGGAGCATGCTCCGGCATCTGATGATCGGCCGTTGTATCGCGGTGGCCTTCTGCACGCTAGCAAGATCGTCCCATGAGCGGCGCTCAAATTCTGTCAAGGTGGACTTTGTCCGTGAGGCCCTGTCCCCTTCTTTCTCTTGAGTGTGTTTTCTCTTCTGTTGATCCGACACAGGACAGGAGGTACGACACCAGCACGGCACGACGGCTACGGCTACGGGAGGCCTCCAGCCAGTGGTGATGCCGGTGTTCGGCGAGGTCCTGCCGGCGCGCGGTGTGGCTAGCTGCTTACAGCTGAGCTCGCGCTCTTGGCCGTGAGCAGTGACCCGCGGATCCCCAGATCCATGGTAGCAAACCTACATCTGCTACTCCAGCATCCACCATGTCTCATATACTTTTTTCAACGAAACCAGCATCTAGCTAGCTAGCTAAAGATTCCACGGTTGATCCTTCTTGCGGCGAGGAAGAGGCCCGCGCATTGGCGGGCGAATGGTGGTGGGCTGCATCACTTATGGGTGTGCGACGAAGGCGTCAGCGACGGCGAGCGAGACGTGTTGGTGGTCAGTTCACAGGAAGGGCACGACATGGTGTTCCCCAAGGGCCAGTTGCGCCTGACGAGTCCATGGACAACGCGGTCCAGCGCAAGGCCCTCGAGGAGGCCAGCGACTGCGCTGACACAGGCAAGGTGCTCCGCTGCTGGCACTACGAGAGGCCTCGATCTCAAGTGCTGCTCTCCTCTCCTTTGCTTTCTGAAATTAATTGATCACTGTTTCGTTTTGCATATATTTCGTTTTCAGGCAGGGGAACACCAGCAAATCAATCTGAAGTATTTATCATAATGACACCATCTTCAGCAAGAAGCTTCTTTTGAGAGTACCACGTCAGGTCTATGTGGTGTGGTCATTCGTGTGTGACACCACAGGTACGCTGAGATACTGGGCTCACATAACTAATTAATAATTCATAACGTTGAGTTGCAAATTAACTGCATGTCATGTTCAGTTGATCAGGCTGCAACGTGCAATCCATAGGCTACAGCTTAGGGCACTGCATATGATTTCACATGATGTTCTGTATAGGGGGTTGCATGTGGATTAATTAGTTCCTCCGCTCCCATCATGGTCAATGTGCTAATTATTCCCTCATTCGCTGTGATGGATAACATATTGAGACAACTAGGCGCGGCTCTCCTCTCCTCTGCTCTCTGGAATTTACCCGATCAGTGTTTCATCATGCCATGTTACGTACTACTCCATCTCTACGTACTACTACTCGCCACCATGAGCTTTTGTTTATTGATCTCACGTGTCATCACTGTCGTACAGAGCGTAAATCATTTAAGTTTATTGATCTTCTAGATGAGCTGTTGTGAAACCATGTATCTGTTTGTAGAAAAAATAGTCCAACATGATGATAATATTTAAGAACGGAGGGAGTACATCTCTATGGATTTTTTGTCGAAAGAGACCACCTGCGCAATCGAATTGCCAGAAAAGACCCCCTCTGAGATGATTTGACAAAAAAGACCCCCTCGGCCGTGGCGGCAGGCGCGCCAGGCGACACGTGGCACCTGCCGCCACGGTGCGAGGCGGCAGCCCCTGCCGCCACGGCATCAGGCGGCAGGCTGCATGGAACGGAAATCGGCTGGCGGGACGGAACGGGCTGGCGCTGTGGACCCCTGCCGCCTCAGGGGCTGGCGGCAGGCCTGTAGCTGCCGGGCCCGGCCGCCTCAGGGGCTGGCGGCAGGCCTATTCATCGGCTGGCAGCAGGCTGTAGAAGGTGGTCTCTTTGAAAAAAAAATCCCGTAGGATTCGATCTGTACCCATTGCGAGCATTTCCGAGCTGCACGACCACAACACCTGCATACTATGAGGCACAATCCTTCTTTCTGAACTGTTCGGCCACGAGGAGGAGCACCTCATCTTGCATGGAGTGAACTGCAGATGCCGCAGGTGGAGCACCATGCGCACGCACCTCCCCTTGCCATGAGAACGCTTGGGATGGGCCTGGGGAGGGAGGTCGCCGCATGGAGGCGTCTAGATCCGACGGCAGCATGGGGAGGTACTGGCGTCGGGGATGCCCATCGCCCTCGTCATGCTATAGTTGGAGGTAGGGCGCAGGGGGAACTACTCGGGATGAAGAAGAGAGCGGCACTGCGACGCCAAAGAAACTACACGCGCACTCTTCGTGCACTGCACACACGCGGGAGCAGCTGTGGAGTGCAGGACGTCAGAGAAGATCTCACCGAAGGAACTCGCCATCAGTGGTCCGGTGGTCAGGGGACAGCCGAATCCGTGGATGGAGAGCCATCGGAGCTCTGTCGAACTGCATAGAGGAAGCATCAGAGGAGCCAGCGGAGGCCATGGCCGCCGGATCCGTGGGAGGGGAAGCCTTGGCGACTACCACACCGGGTGAGCACCTCGCGCTGGTCGGCGGAATGGGGCACCACCGCCGCGCCGATTGCGGCCCGTCCAGGGGCAGGAGGAAGGTGGCTAGGGGCTGGACCCAGCCGGATCCGTCACCGGGGAACCACCGGAGGGCAGGGGCACGGCACATCGGGGTGCTGGAGAAGAGGTGACAGTGGATCTCACCGGATCCATGGCGGGGTCGGCGCGTAGTGGTCGGTGAAGGAAATATGCCCTAGAGGCAATAATAAAGTTATTATTTATTTCCTTATATCATGATAAATGTTTATTATTCATGCTAGAATTGTATTAACCGGAAACATAATACATGTGTGAATACATAGACCAACATAACGTCACTAGTATGCTTCTACTTGACTAGCTCATTAATCAAAGATGGTTATGTTTCCTAACCATAGACATGTGTTGTCATTTGATTAACGAGATCACATCATTAGGAGAATGATGTGATTGACTTGACCCATTCCGTTAGCCTAGCACTTGATCGTTTAGTATGTTGCTATTGCTTTCTTCATGACTTATACATGTTCCTGTAACTATGAGATTATGCAAGCAATGTGACCAATGAGTTGGTTACGGGATGATTCATTACGTAACGAGTAAAGAGACTTGCCGGTAACGAGATTGAACTAGGTATTGGATACCGACGATCAAATCTCGGGCAAGTAACATACCGATGACAAAGGGAACAACGTATGTTGTTATGCGGTTTGACCGATAAAGATCTTCGTAAAATATGTAGGAACCAATATGGGCATCCAGGTTCCGCTATTGGTTATTGACCGAGAATAGTTCTAGGTCATGTCTACATTGTTCTCGAACCCGTAGGGTCCACACGCTTAAGGTTTCGATGACAGTTATATTATGAGTTTATGAGTTTTGATGTACCAAAGGAGTTCGGAGTCCCGTATGAGATCGGAGACATGACGAGGAGTCTCGAAATGGTCGAGACGTAAAGATCGATATATTGGACGACTATATTCGAAGTTCGGAAAGGTTCCGAGTGATTCGGGTATTTTTCGGAGTACCGGAGAGTTACGGGAATTCGCCGGGGAGTATATGGGCCTTATTGGGCCATACGGGAATAGAGGAGAGAGGCCGAAAGGAAGGAGGCGCGCAGCCCCCCTCTAGTCCGAATTGGACAAGGGGTGCGGCCCCCCTTTCCTTCCTCCTCTCCCCCTCTTTCCCCCCTTCTCCTACTCCAACAAGGAAGGAGGGAGTCCTACTCCCGGTGGGAGTAGGACTCCCTTTGGCGCGCCCCCTCCTAGGCCGGCCGCACCTTCCCCCTTGCTTCTTTATATACGGGGGCAGGGGGGCACCTCTAGGCATAACAACAATTGATCCCTTGGATCTCTTAGCCGTGTGCGGTGCCCCCCTCCACCATAATCCACCTCGATAATATCGTAGCGGTGCTTAGGCGAAGCCCTGCGTCGGTAGTACATCAAGATCGTCACCACACCGTCGTGCTGACAGAACTCTCCCTCGACACTCGGCTGGATCGGAGTTCGAGGGACGTCATCGAGCTGAACGTGTGCTAGAACTCGGAGGTGCCGTAGTTTCGGTGATTGATCGGTCGAGCCGTGAAGACGTACGACTACATCAACTGCGTTGTTCTAACGCTTCCGCTTACGGTCTACGAGGGTACGTGGACACACTCTCCCCTCTCGTTGCTATGCCATCACCATGATCTTGCGTGTGCGTAGGAATTTTTTTGAAATTACTACGTTCCCCAATAGTGGTATCAGAGCCAGGTTTTATGCGTTGATGTTATATGCACGAGTAGAACACAAGTGAGTTGTGGGCGATATAAGTCATACTGCTTACCAGCATGTCATACTTTGGTTCAGCGGTATTGTGAGATGAAGCGGCCCGGACCGACATTACGCGTACGCTTACGCGAGACTGGTTTCACCGTTATGAGCACTCGTGCTTAAAGGTGGCTGGCGGGTGTCTGTCTCTCTCACTTTAGCTGAATCGAGTGTGGCTACGCCCGGTCCTTGCGAAGGTTAAAATAGCACCAACTTGACAAACTATCGTTGTGGTTTTTATGCGTAGGTAAGAACGGTTCTTGCTAAAAGCCCGTAGCAGCCACGTAAAATTTGCAACAACAAAGTAGAGGACGTCTAACTTGTTTTTGCAGGGCATGTTGTGATGTGATATGGTCAAGACGTGATGAGATATAAGTTGTTGTATGAGATGATCATGTTTTGTTGAAGTTATCGGCAACTGGCAGAAGCTCTATGGTTGTCTCTTTGTTGCATAAGACGCAAGTGCCAAATAATTGCTTCACTTTATCGCTATACGATAGCAATAGTTGCAAGAGCAATAGTTGGTGAGACAACCATGTGATGACACATTGATGTAGATCAAGATGATGAAGATCATGGTGTCGTGCCGGTGACGATAGAGATCATGACAATACTTTGGAGATGGAGATCAAAGGCGCAAGATGATCATGGCCATATCATGTCACATATTTTGATTGCATATGATGTTTTTCTATTATACATCTTATTCTTGCTTTGATTGACGGTAGCATTATAAGATGATCTCTCACTAATTATCAAGAAGTGTTCTCCCTGAGTATGCACCGTTGCCAAAGTTCGTCGTGCCCAGACAGCACATGATGATCGGGTGTGATAAGCTCTACATCCATCTACAACGGGTGCAAGCCAGTTTTGCACACGCGGAATACTCAGGTTAAACTTGACGAGCCTAGCATATGCAGATATGGCCTCGGAACACGGAGACCGAAAGGTCGAGCGTGAATCATATAGTAGATATGATCAACATAGTGATGTTCACCATTGAAAACTACTCCATCTCACGTGATGATCGGTTATGGTTTAGTTGATTTGGATCACTTGATCACTTAGATGACTCGAGAGATGTCTGTCTAAGTGGGAGTTCTTAAGTAATATGATTAATTGAACTTAAATTTATCATGAACTTGGTCCTGGTAGTATTTTGCAAATTATGTTGTAGATCAATAGCTCGCGTTGTTGCTTTCATATGTTTATTTTGATATGTTCCTAGAGAAAATTGTGTTGAAAAATGTTAGTAGCAATGATGCGGATTGGATCCGTGATCTGAGGTTTATCCTCATTGCTGCACAGAAGAATTATGTCCTTAATGCACCGCTAGGTGACAGACCTATTGCAGGAGCAAATGCAGACGTTATGAACGTTTGGCTAGCTCAATATGATGACTACTTGATAGTTTAGTGCATCATGCTTAACGGCTTAGAATCGGGACTTCAAAGACATTTTGAACGTCATGGACCATATGAGATGTTCCAGGAATTGAAGCTAATATTTCAAGCAAATACCCGAGTTGAGAGATATGAAGTCTCCAACAAGTTCTATAGCTAAAAGATGGAGGAGAATCGCTCAACTAGTGAGCATGTGCTCAGATTGTCTGGGTACTACAATTGCTTGAACCAAGTGGGAGTTAATCTTCCAGATAAGATAGTGATTGACAGAATTCTCTAGTCACCACCACCAAGTTAGTAGAACTTCGTGATGAACTATAATATGCAAGGGATGACGAAAGTGATTCCCAAGCTCTTCGTGATGTTGAAATCGACGAAGGTAGAAATCAAGAAAGAGCATCAAGTGTTGATGATTGACAAGATCACTAGTTTCAAAAAAAGGGAAACTTCAAGTAGAATGGCAAGCAAGTTGTCACTCCCGCGAAGAAGCCCAAAGCTGGACCAAAGCCTGAAACTGAGTGATTATACTGCAAAGGAAATGGTCACTAGAAGCGGAAATGCCTTGAATATTTGGCGGATAAGAAGGATGGCAAAGTGAACAAGGGTATATTTGATATACATGTTATTGATGTGTACCTTAGTAGTGTTTATAGTAACCCCTGAGTATTTGATACTTGTTCGGTTGCTAAGATTAGTAACTCGAAACAGGAGTTACAGAATAAACAGAAACTAGTTGAGGGTGAAGTGACGATGTGTGTTGGAAGTGGTTCCAAGATTGATATGATCATCATCGCACACTCCCTATACTTTCGGGATTAGTGTTAAACCTAAATAAATGTTATTTTGCGTTTGCGTTGAGCATGAATATGATTTGATCATGTTTATTGCAATACGGTTATTCATTTAAAGTCAGAGAATAATTGTTGTTCTGTTTACATGAATAAAACCTTCAATGGTCATACACCCAATGAAAATAGTTTGTTGGATCTCGATCGTAGTGATACACATATTCATAATGTTGAAACCAAAAGATGCAAACTTAATAATGATAGTGCAACTTATTTGTGGCACTGCCGTTTGGGTCATATCGGTGTAAAGCGCATGAAGAAACTCCATAAAGATGGATTTTTGGAATCACTTGGTTATGAATCATTTGATGCTTGCGAATCGTGCCTATTGGGCAAGATGACTAAAACTCCGTTCTCCGGAATAATGGAACGAGCTACTGACTTATTGGAAATAATACATACCGATGTATGCGATCCAATGAGTGTTGATGCTCATGGCAAGTATCATTATTTTCTGACCTTCATAGATGATTTGAGCAGATATGGGTATATCTACTTGATGAAACATAAGTCTGAAATAGTTGAAAGGTTCAAAGAATTTCAGAGTGAAGTGGAAAAATCATCGTAACAAGAAAATAAAGTTTCTGCGATCTGATCGCGGAGACGAATATTTGAGTTACGAGTTTGGTCTTCAATTAAAACAATGTGGAATAGTTTCACAGCTCACGCCACCTAGAACACCACAACGTTATGGTGTGTCCGAACGTCGTAACCGCACTTTATTGGATATGGTGCGATCTATGATGTCTCTTATCGGTTTACCACTATCGTTTTGGGGATATGCATTAGAGACAGCTGCATTCACTTTAATAGGGCACCATCTAAATCTGTTGAGACGACACCGTATGAACTATGGTTTAATAGTAAACCTAAGCTGTCGTTTCTTAAAGTTTGGAGTTGTGAAGCTTATATGAAAAAGTTTTCACCTGATAAGCTCAAACCCAAATCAGAGAAGTGCATCTTCATAGAATACCCAAAGGTAACTATTGGGTACACCTTCTATCACAGATCCGAAGGCAAGTTATTCGTTGCTAAGATGGATCCTTTCTAGAGAAGAAGTTTCTCTCGAAATAAGTGAGTGGGAGGAAAGTAGAACTTGATGAGGTAATTGTACCTTCTCCCTTATTGGAAAGTAGTTCATCACAGAAATCAGTTCCAGTGATTCCTACACCAATTAGTGAGGAAGTTAATGATGATGATCATGAAACTTCAGATCAAGTTACTACCAAACCTCGTAGGTCTTCCAGAGTAAGATCCGCACCAGAGTGGTACGGTAATCATGTTCTGGAAGTCATGTTACTAGACCATGATGAACCTACGAACTATGAGGAAGCGATGATGAGCCCAGATTCCACGAAATGGCTTGAGGCCATAAAATCTGAGATATGATCCTTGTATGAGAACAAAGTATGGACTTTGATTGACTTGCTCGATGATCAACAAGCCATGTTAAATAAATGGATCTTCAAGAGGAAGACGAACACTGATAGTAGTGTTACTATCCACTAAGCTCGACTTGTTGCGAAAGGTTTTCAACAAGTTCAAGGTATTGAATACGATGAGATTTTCTCACTCGTATTGAAGCTTAAGTCTGTCTGAATCATGTTAGCAATTGCCACATTTTATGAAATCTGGCAAATAGATGTCAAAACTGCATTCCTTAATGGATTTATTAAAGAAGAGTTGTATATGATGCAATCAGAAAGTTTTTGTCAATCCTAAAGATGCTAACAAAGTGTGCAAGCTACAGCAGTCCATTTATGGACTGGTGCAAGCCTCTCGGAGTTGGAATATACGCTTTGATGAGTTGATCAAAGCATATGGTTTTATACAGACTTTTTGAGAAGCATGTATTTACAAGAAAGTGAGTGGGGGCACTACAGCATTTCTGATAAGTATATGTGAATGACATATTATTAATTGGAAATGATGTAGAATTTTCTAGAAAGCATAAAGGAGTGTTTGAAAGGAGTTTTTAAAAGAAAGACCTCAGTAAAGCTACTTACATATTGAGCATCAAGATCTATTGAGATAGATCAAGACGCTTGATAAGTTTTTTCAATAAGTACATACCTTGTCAAGATTTTGAAGTAGTTCAAAATGGAACAGTCAAAGAAAAGGTTCTTGCCTGTGTTGCAAAGGTGTGAAATTGAGTAAAGACGCAAATCCCGACCACGGCAGAAAATAGAAAAGAGAATGAAAGTCATTCCCTATGCCTCAGTCATAGGTTCTATAAAGTATGCTATGCTATGTACCAGACCTATTGTATACCTTGTTCTGGTTTGGCAAGGGAGTACAATAGTGATCTATTGGTAGATCACTGGACAGCGGTCAAGAATATCCTTAGTGAGGACTAAGGAGATGTTTCTCGATTATGGAGGTGATAAAAGAGCTCGTCGTAAAAGTTACATAAGTGCAAACTTTTACACCGATCCAGATGACTCTAAGTCTCAATCTGGATACATATTGAAAGTGGGAGCAATTAGCTAGAGTAGCTCCGTGCAAAGCATTGTAGACATAGAATATTTGCAAAATACATACGACTCTGCAATACGACAGACCCGTTGACTAAACTTCTCTCACGAGCAAAACATGATCATACCTTAGTACTCTTTGGGTCTTAATCACATAGCGATGTGAACTAGATTATTGACTCTAGTAAACCCTATGGGTGTTGATCACATGACGATGTGAACTATGGGTATTAATCACATACAGATGTGAATATTGGTGTTTAATCACATAGCGATGTGAACTAGATTATTGACTCTAGTGCAAGTGGGAGACTGAACGAAATATGCCCTAGAGGCAATAATAAAGTTATTATTTATTTCCTTATATCATGATAAATGTTTATTATTCATGCTACAATTGTATTAACCGGAAACATAATACATGTGTGAATACATAGACCAACATAACGTCACTAGTATGCCTCTACTTGACTAGCTCATTAATCAAAGATGGTTATGTTTCCTAACCATAGACATGTGTTGTCATTTGATTAACGGGATCACATCATTAGGAGAATGATGTGATTGACTTGACCCATTCCGTTAGCCTAGCACTTGATCGTTTAGTATGTTGCTATTGCTTTCTTCATGACTTATACATGTTCCTGTAACTATGAGATTATGCAACTCCCGTTTACCGGAGGAACACTTTGGGTGCTACCAAACGTCACAACGTAACTGGGTGATTATAAAGGAGTACTACAGGTGTCTCCGAAGGCACATGTTGAGTTGGCGTATTTCGAGATTAGGTTTTGTCACTCCGATTGTCGGAGAGGTATCTCTGGGCCCTCTCGGTAATGCACATCACTACAAGCCTTGCAAGCAATGTGACCAATGAGTTGGTTACGGGATGATGCATTACGTAACGAGTAAAGAGACTTGCCGGTAACGAGATTGAACTAGGTATTGGATACCGACGATCAAATCTCGGGCAAGTAACATACCGATGACAAAGGGAACAACGTATGTTGTTATGCGGTTTGACCGATAAAGATCTTCGTAGAATATGTAGGAACCAATATGGGCATCCAGGTTCCGCTATTGGTTATTGACCGAGAATAGTTCTAGGTCATGTCTACATTGTTCTCGAACCCGTAGGGTCCACACGCTTAAGGTTTCGATGACAGTTATATTATGAGTTTATGAGTTTTGATGTACCGAAGGAGTTCGGAGTCCCGGATGAGATCGGGGACATGACGAGGAGTCTCGAAATGGTCGAGACGTAAAGATCGATATATTAGACGACTATATTCGGAGTTCGAAAAGGTTCCGAGTGATTCGGGTATTTTTCGGAGTACCGCAGAGCTACGGGAATTCGCCGGGGAGTATATGGGCCTTATTGGGCCATACGGGAATAGAGGAGAGAGGCCGAAAGGAAGGAGGCGCGCAGCCCCCCTCTAGTCCGAATTGGACAAGGGGTGCGACCCCCCTTTCCTTCCTCCTTCCCCCCTCTTTCCCCCCTTCTCCTACTCCAACAAGGAAGGAGGGAGTCCTACTCCCGGTGGGAGTAGGACTCCCCTTGGCGCACCCCCTCCTAGGCCGGCCGCACCTCCCCCCTTGCTCCTTTATATACGGGGGCAGGGGGGCACCTCTAGGCATAACAACAATTGATTCCTTGGATCTCTTAGCCGTGTGCGGTGCCCCCCTCCACCATAATCCACCTCGATAATATCGTAGCGGTGCTTAGGTGAAGCCTTGCGTCGGTAGTACATCAAGATCGTCACCACGCCGTCGTGCTGACGGAACTCTCCCTCGACACTCGGCTGGATCGGAGTTCGAGGGACGTCATCGAGCTGAACGTGTGCTAGAACTCGGAGGTGCCGTAGTTTCGGTGCTTGATCGGTCGAGCCGTGAAGACGTACGACTACATCAACCGCGTTGTTCTAATGCTTCCGCTTACGGTCTACGAGGGTACGTGGACACACTCTCCCCTCTCGTTGCTATGCCATCACCATGATCTTGCGTGTGCGTAGGAAATTTTTTGAAATTACTACGTTCCTCAACAGTTGGGGCCTCTCAGATCTGATGACGGGGGAGGCGAGGCTGCTTCGATCCATCGCCAGTGCAGTGGAGGTTAGTGCGGCGCGGGGAAGGAGGCGACCACGCTGGCTGGCGTCGAGGGCGGCGGCTGGTCTGGGAGCGAGTCGTGGCATGGTGGGGCGGGGCATTACGGGATGTCAGGAGGGCTAGATGCGGTGGGAGGCCGGTCGGTGGCGGGTGGCCGACCGACACGGAGCTGGTGGCTGGCGTCGACGGCGGAAGAAGGTGAGGGGGATTGGGGGGTCGGGCGGCGCGGTGCTAGGCATGAGTGGGAGAGAGAAGGTGAGGGAATTGGGGATCGGGTGGTGCATGAGTTATGAGGAGAGAGAAGAAGGTCGGATAGGGTGGGGGGAAGTTCGTTTTTGTGTTTTGGGGTGTTTTTTCTGTAACTGGCGCAGTGCTGAAGTGTTAGCAGAATAAGAGATTGGTGTGCAGAATAAGGTCTTAAGGGGTGTTATCATAATAGGCCCACCCTATATGTATGTGTATATATATATATATGGAGAGATTTGTGCAAGTGTGACATGCCCTCGAGTTGCTTATGTTTTGCCGAAATGTCGATTTATTTCCGTTTCGGTGAATTTCGAGCAAACTCAACTTGTCCTATTTTTAGGCAAGGTCATGCCAAAATTTTATATGACTTTGAAGCATCCATGCATTATTTATTTTATAACCCTTTTGCTTGTTATACCGTCAAGTCGGTCATGAAGGTGAGTGGATGGAAGGTGGAGTGGTACATGCAATCTGCGGTGATGGACATGTATGCAAATAATCGGACTAGGATTACATGCCCGTGTGCAAGATGCATGGAAGGAGTCCTTTTGGACCTGTTTGATCGTGGCACTTTGAAGGCGCACCTGCTGATGAATGGTTTCATGGATGGCTAATGTCGGTGTCAAAACCGGCGGATATCGGGTAGGGGGTCCCGAACTGTGCGTCTAGGCGGATGGTAACAGGAGACAAGGGACACGATGTTTTCACCCAGGTTCGGGCCCTCTCGATGGAGGTAAAACCCTACTCCTGCTTGACTAATATTGATGATATGGGTAGTACAAGAGTGGATCTACCACGAGATCAGAGAGGCTAAACCCTAGAAGCTAGCCGATGGTATGATTGTTGTTCGTCCTATGGACTAAAACTCTCCGGTTTATATAGACACCGGAGAGGGCTAGGGTTACACAGAGTCAGTTACAATGGGAGGAGATCTTCATATCGTATCGCCAAGCATGCCTTCCACACCAAGGAAAGTCCCATCCGGACACGGGACGGAGTCTTCAATCTTGTATCTTCATAGTCCGGGAGTCCGGCCAAAGGTCATAGTCCGGCCATCCGGACACCCCCTAATCCAGGACTCCCTAAGTAGCCCCTGAACCAGGCTTTAATGACGATGAGTCCAGCGCGCAAATTGTCTTCGGCATTGCAAGAGAGGTTCCTCCTCCGAATACTTCATAGAAGATGTTTGAACACAAGGATAGTGTCCGGCTCTGCAAAATAAGTTCCACATACCACCATAGAGAGAATAATATTTGCACCAATCTAATCTGCTGACGTATTGTGCAGCGTGACATCACGCCACTGTGAGGCTTTTATTCGAATCGTTTTACTGTTCCACCTCAGCGCGTTTAGCGAGGCGGTTTCCTTGGCACGTCTTGTCAAAGCAGAGATCGTGTCCCTTTATTCCGGGATTCGCATCAATATGGGCGTGGGTAACCCAACCGTGCCTTTGGTATGACTCCCTAATTGAAAGCGAGTCCCAAACGGTTACAGGGAGGGCTCTTGGTATTCAACTCCTTTATAAAGAGACCAAGGCTCGACTCCTTTCTTTTAAATCCAATCGAATCCGCCCCTCGCTTCGAGTTCCAACACCCGGAGCTCTAGTTCTAGGTGCTTCGGACCTTTAACGATGTCCGGCTCTGACCTTCAAGGCCGGTGGATGCCTTCCTCCGTTACAGAAGAAGATGTGCGAAAGCTGAGAGATGCCAGGTATCTAACCGGCGAAATCTCGCATAGGCTGCCTGCTCAAGGGCAGGCCATTCCCACTCCCCAGCCCGGTGAGAGCGTGGTGTTCACATCTCACTTCCTTCGGGGGCTAGGCTTCCCGATTGATCCCTTCGTGAGGGGGCTTATGTTTTATTACGGGCTAGAGTTCCACGACTTAGCTCCGGAGTCCATCCTCCAAATCTCATCATTCATTGTCGTGTGTAAGGCCTTCCTCCATATTACTCCTCACTTCGGATTGTGGCTTAGAACCTTCAAGGTGGAACCGAAGATGATCGAGGGGCAGCACGTTGAGTGCGGAGGAGCTATAATAAGCAAGATGGCCGACGCTCCATGGCCTGAGGGCTCTTTTCAAGAGGAGTTCGGCTTATGGCAACGAGACTGGTTTTACATCACAGCCCCTAGGGGCACCACATGGGTGGCGCCACCTACTTTTCGCTCAGGTCCCCCACCACGGCTAACGTCATGGGTCAATGAAGGGCTTATCTGGGGGCCGCCCAAAGACGTGCCCTTGCTACAGGACTGCATTCGAGATCTTCTAGAAAGAGATATCAATTTGACCGTAGTGGCGCAAGTTATGCTGATTCGCCGCACACTGCCCTGCAAACGTCGCCCTCTCCGCCTGTGGGAATTCAACCCGGAAGGACCGCGAGTCCTCCAACACTTTATGGGCACGACGCCCCTGGAGATGTACAAATTTTTCTTCGGATCACAAGCAAGGTGTCCGGATTTGTCCGAGGACGCAGGTCTGAGCTGCAATCACCCGGACGCTCGAGTAAGTAGCTCCGTATTTGGACATGCCACCCGTGTTTCGATCATAAAATTACCCTTAACAGAGTTGTCCTTTGAACAGGAGTGGATAGTGAAGGCAAAGCTTATCAGGTGTCCAGCCCCCCTGCCCGAGACCGCGCTGAATCCCATGCTTACCAGGATGCTGGAGGTCGTGCTTTTGGCAGAAGGCGAAGGGGGGAACCAAGGAGCTACCGCCTCCACGAAGGAGGCTGTTAGGAAGGGAAGAATCAAAAATTCCCCTGACCAGGGAAAGAAAAGGACTGTCTCTGAAGACCCGGAGGTGACGGCCTCAAAACGGGGGAAGAAATCTTCGCCAGAGGGTTCGGCACCGGAGAACGCCCGACCGAATTGCGCCCTCAAGGAGACCCGCTCTCCCCCGAACCGTAAGTGAAGGGAGGGGTTCCATAATGAATGACATTCCTGTTTTATTTCTGAGGAAGATAACCGAAATATTATCTTGCAGTTCGGATCTCAACCCTTCTCAGCAGAGCTCATCTTCAGGGGATCTTCGTCCGGAGATGATAGAGAGCGAAACGCCTCCCCTTGTTGCACCGTCTCACGAGGCAGGCGACCCTGAGGTGTTGTCTCGGCGGGTTTTTCCAAGTCCGGACTCTGGAAAAGGTCGTCAGGATAATCCGACACCCTCTGGTGCGCGGTCGGAGGGGATGAAGGATCTTCTTGGGAGAGCGTCCATCTCAGAAGAACACCGTATGTTGGTGAATGCGGTGATTGGAAGGATTTCATCCGCGGAAAGCGAATTGTAAGAGGCTGCCAGGAGTTTACTAACAGGCTTTGAGGTACGTAAAAAGGTGTACCTTTTGGTAGAGCCGCATATTAAATGCGCCCTGTATAAATAGTAGCCCCTGAGACTCTGTGTGTCGTCAAGAGTGACGGTGCGCAGAGGATCATAACCCCAGGTATAATATGTCACCTGTTTTATGAAGGTGGTGAGGCGTTGGGTGGCTAGCCGGACTGATGATTCTGCCGAGCTAAAGCGGCAACTTGACGTGGCGGATGCCGACATTGCGCTTGTGAATAAGCGGCTAGATGAGGCACAAGGTATGTTCCAAAGACATCTGATAAGAGGAGTTTGCTGCGCGTGCCTTATAAGATATGTGCTTGATGCAGATAGTGTTGCTGCCGTGGAGAACCTTCGGGCGGAACTTGCCCGAGCCAAGGAACAAGCAAGGAAAAGTGATGCGGCTGCCGTGAAGGCGGCTGAAGAGCTAAAAGCCGAACTGGCTGCTCATTGCCAGAGCAAGAGAGTAATGGCCAAGATGGCTATAAAATTGAAGGATGCTGCTAACCGTTGTAAATTTCTTGAACAAGGAGATAAGGCGGCTCAGAAGGATCTTGAAAAGATCACGGCCGAGGCCAAGGATACTCGCTCTACAATGAGAGCTATGAAGGAGGAGCTGCGTCAGGCTGGAGATATCACGGCTGGAAAGCCCTATATGCTGCAGATGAAGTTCAGAGACCCCAAGTATGCTCTGTTAGACCGGCAGTGGAGTGCAGAAAACACTTATCTGGATTTGGCAGCTAGTGCGGCAGACGCGACCGAACACTTCCGCGGCCGAGGTGACCATGGATTGGAAGAGCTTTTTTGGTCGCAGTTCCACAATCCAGAACGCCCACTTTCGGTATCCGACCGTTTGGCCGCCTGGGCAGAGCTGAACAGGTTATCCGGACTCGCCATGAGGTATGTTATGAGTCGTCTGTGGCCAGAGAAGCCGGAGCCAAAGAGTTATTTTGGCTTGGTGTAGCAGTTCCTTGGTTCGGTGCCGCATGCTGATGAAATGAAGAGGTCGGCGTGCATAGAGTGCGCATAGATGGCTCTTGCCCATGTCAAAACATACTGGGCGGATATGAAGGCCAGTGTTGTTGCATCCCGGGATTCGGACGAAAGCCGAGTACCTGCCAAGCACTACTTTGAGGAAGTTCTTCATGGCGCTCGTTTAATAGAGTCGCAGTGCTCGAAGGATGTTGTGTTCGAATAGCGTGTACTATTGTAAAACGAATATTTTTATAGAATATAAAGGCTTTTTATACTTTTGCTTGCAAGAATTATGATGCCTCCTGGGTGGCCTTTAATGTATATGTGTATATAACCTGAAAGATGGCAGTCCTTGGCTTCAGCCCCCACGCATAGAATGCGGGGGTGTTTGCAAAAAAGGTGCCTTTTCACACTTAATCCAACATCTTGGTCCTACAAAGGAGGTGATAGCGCGGTGAACTAGGCAACCGGACTATAATACTTTATCACTTTCACTTAGCCATAGGAGTTTGACATTGGGGCTACTCAATAGCCCCTAAAGGCATCGCGCTCACCCGAATTCGGGGCGCGTGTGTGCCTGACCGGGAAGCGGTTCTTCGTTAATGCGGAGGAGTCCTAAAGATTTCGAGAGTCATCGAGTGGTTGACCAGTCTCTCGCTATATCATGACAGTCTGTTTTCGGCTTTCTCTACTGAGGTGCTCGCCTAGCCGAACCGGGGCACAATCGCAGTAGTTCTCCTAGTGCCGCGTTAGCCAACGTAACGGAACGTAGGGCAGCAAAACACAGGAGCCGGGCAAACCCAACATTTGACCAAAGACATGATTCGGAGCTGATGCATATAAGGCCAAACTCACGACGCCGAACACTCCCTAAGGTATTCGGTCTTTATGAAGACGGGCCGAAATAGAGCCCTTGGTAAAAAAAGCCCATGGTGTCCCGGTACGCGCAAAATTCTAGCGTGGCCACATGCCAAGACGCCAACCTCCTCCTTGGTTATAGCGAAAACCGGGGGATGTTGTCAACAAGAGACAGTAAAAAAGGTTTATGCAGGGTTTTAATCTGAAAAGAATCCTTGAAACGGGTCCCTACTGCACGTCTGCGCCTGTGTCTCTGTTGTGCCGTATCCTGGAAGGGCGTAGCACGATGTTCGTCTGCGAAAGAGAGGAACTTAGTAAAAAATAAGCGTGCGAGAAATCTATATTAAAATAAACAAAATATAGTTGGAGCAAGAATGGACCGTATTGTCTCCTGGCGTGAACACGCGGAGCCCCTTGTACAGGGTTATGCGGCTATTAAGCCTATGTATGTTTACGCCGGACTCGTCGAGCCGCGTCCGGGATAGTAGGGCTGGATTAGTGTGTGGTTGTCCAGGCGGCTGCACCTTTACCCGTACTTTGGGGGTCAATTGATATTCCCTTGTAATGAGATGATGCCTCGTGGGCCGGGCATTTTAAGTGTAAGGGATGCATAATGCGGTATTGCGTTAAAGCGGGCGAAAGCTTCACGTCCCAGTAGCGCTTGATAGCGACTTACGAATGGGGCGATGTGGAATGTTAGCTTTTCGCTTCGGAAGTTGTCGGGTGAGCCAAACATGACTTCTAACGAAAGGGAACCCATACTTTGGGTATCTGGACCCGGCGTGACTCCTTGAAAGGAAGTGTTGCCATGGCGGATTATAGCTGGGTTTACCCCTAGTTTGCGGATTGTGTCCTGATATAACACGTTTAAGTCACTGCCGCCGTCCATAAGCACTTTTGTAAATTGGAGTCCGTCAATAATCGGATTAAAGACCAAGGCAGTCCAGCCTGCGTTTCGGGCTCCTCTGGAGTAATCCTGATGATCAAAGGTGATTGGTTGTAACAACCAGTGGCGGTGCTCCTCTGGGGCTGGCCGTATGGCGCGTGTCTTCATAAGGGCCGTTCTGTTTTTCCCTTTTGTCATCTGAAGTGGATTTACTGTTTTGACTTCTTGTGGGAACTTCTTTTGTTCTCCGGTGTTATGCTTGTGGGGTGCGTCGTCATCCTCGCTTGGTGTGTCGAGTCCCTTGTGTTCGGCGTTGGGTTTGCCAGACTGCTTGAAGACCCAACAATCTCTGTGGATATGGTTTGCAGGTCTCCCGGGAGTACTGTGGATTTGGCATATTTTGTCCAGGATTTTGTTGAGGTTAGACAGCTCGTCCCTGTCATCTTTGGGTGGCAGCTTTTTCTGATTTTGCCGAGAGCTTTTGAATCCAGCGTTGACTGCCGTGCTCATCGGGCTGTTATCCTTGATTCGGCGCTGTTCTTTGTAACGGCGCGGTTTCCCGTTTCCATCTCTGAGCTTGGATGTGCTCGGGTCGCTGGTGCTGCTTCTTGCCAACCTGCTATCCTCTCCTGCGCAAAAGCGGGTCATGAGGCTTGCTAATGCGGCCATTGTTTTTGGCTTTTCTTGGCCGAGGTGTCTGGCGAGCCATTCGTCTCGGACGCTATGTTTGAAAGCTGCTAGGGCCTCGGCGTCCGGACAGTCGACTATCTGATTCTTTTTAGTAAGGAATCTGTTCCAGAATTTCCGGGCTGACTCTCTGGGCTGCTGAGTTATATGACTCAGATCATCTGCATCCGGAGGTCGGACATAGGTCCCTTGAAAATTTGCCTGGAAAGCATCCTCGAGCGCTTCCCAACTTCCCATGGTGTTTTCGGGAAGGCTTTTAAGCCAATGCCGGGCTGGCCCTTTGAGCTTAAGGGGTAAGTATTTTATGGCGTGGAGGTCATCTCCTCTGGCCATGTGTATGTGGAGGATATAATCCTCGATCCAGACTCCAGGGTCTGTTGTTCCGTCGTATGCTTCTATGTTTGCGGGCTTGAATCCCGCTGGAAATTCATGATCCAGCACCTCATCGGTAAAACATAGGGGATGTGCGGCGCCCCTGTATGTAGGTGTGCCGCGATGTTCGGATATTTTTTGCATTGCGTTGCTCACTGGAGCTTGCTTTCTTGGCCCATAGATGGATCTGGTTGGGCCAGTTTTTTTATGCGAATTCTTGGGCGGATCGCGCGCCGTATTGAGTGCGACGCCCTTTGTCGCTTGAGATCGATCATGGGGTCGTCTATCCGACCTTGTGGCTTCCTTATTTTTTGACTGTGGGGGCTCTATGGCCTCTTCATCAAATTCCGGTAGTTGTTTCCGCTTCGGATAGCTCTTTGTGTGACGACTGTTGCCGTACTTGTGTGCGGTATTGAGTACTTTACCCCATCTGATCCTGAGTGCATCTTCCGCTGTTTTGAGCCTCCGCTTCTGCTTTTTCAGGCTAGGTGCAGTGGCAACGAGCCTTTGGTGGAGGTTCTGATGTTCCAGCAATTTGTCCGGCGTGAGGTCGTCTGGGCTATTATCTTTCCCGGGGATGGGTTGTTCGGATTGTCCGCCCTGTTTGGGCGGTTGCTCGATGGCGTGTTCATCTTCCGTTGATTCGCCCTGCTCTATGGCTGGGTCTTTGTCAAGGTGGGGCTTGGCGTGGCACGTACGCCGCCGCTTTGATTGTTTTTCGAGGGAGCGATCCCTGGTTGCGCCCTTTTGATCCTCGTTGTCATTTCTTTTAGGTGTGTCCACCATGTATACATCGTATGATGAGGTGACTTTCCAGTGCCCTATAGGTGCTGGTTCTTGGTCGTCTCCTTCATCGGCGTCCATACCGTCGATGTCTTCGAAGTCAAAGTCGAGCATGTCGGTTAGATCATCGACAGTGGCTACAAAGTGGGTGGTGGGTGGGTTTCAAGTTTCTTCGTTGTCCGCATCCCAACCCTGCTGACCATAGTCCGGCCAGGGCTCTCCTGGAAAAGAGAGAGACTTTAGTAAATCCAGGATATCGCCAAAGGGCGAGTGCTGAAAGACGTCCGCGGCGGTGAACTCCATTATCGGAGCCCAATCAGGTTCGATCGGAAGGGGTGTGGAATATACGGAGTCCGGAACGGAGTCCGGCACCTTGGAGTCACGGGCCTTGCAAAGGACTAGGCTAGTATTCGGCTCTATCGCCATAGAGATTGCGGCTCCCAGGGCGGCGTCCAACCGTCCCTCCCCGACTAGCGCAGTCGGCTCCGAGCGAATGATCGGAGCGGACACCTGAGCGGCACTCTGGGCGCTGTCCGGCGGTAGAGTTAGATCATGCCCATCGAGACAGTGTGGCACGCTCGGCCGTGGCTCGAATCCGTCGAAGATCAAGTCCCCGCAGATGTCGGCCGTGTAATTTAAGCTTCCAAACCTGACCTGATGGCCAGGGGCGTAGCTTTCGATCTGCTCCAGATGGCCAAGCGAGTTGGCCCACAGTGCGAAGCCGCCGAATAAGAAGATCTGTCCGGGGAGAAAGGTCTCACCTTGGACCGCGTCGTGGTTGATGATCGAAGAAGCCATCAGGCCTAAAGGTGATGACACAGAGGAACTCTTAATGAAAGCACCAATGTCGGTGTCAAAACCGGCGGATCTCGGGTAGGGGGTCCCGAACTGTGCGTCTAGGCGGATGGTAACAGGACACAAGGGACACGATGTTTTTACCCAGGTTCGGGCCCTCTCGATGGAGGTAAAACCCTACTCCTGCTTGATTAATATTGATGATATGGGTAGTACAAGAGTGGATCTACCACGAGATCAGAGAGGCTAAACCCTAGAAGCTAGCCTATGGTATGTTTGTTGTTCGTCCTACGGACTAAAACTCTCCGGTTTATATAGACACCTGAGAGGGCTAGGGTTACACAGAGTCGGTTACAATGGGAGGAGATCTTCATATCGTATCGCCAAGCTTGCCTTCCACGCCAAGGAAAGTCCATCCGGACACGGGACGGAGTCTTCAATCTTGTATCTTCATAGTCCGGGAGTCCGGCCAAAGGTCATAGTCCGGCCATCCGGACACCCCCTAATCCAGGACTCCCTCAGCTATACTTAGTAGATAAGTGAAGAAGATGATGATGATGATGAGGACATCCACATGGCAGGGAATAACGACATGGGGCTAGACGAAGAGATGACCGATCGACACGAAGACGATGGAGCCGGACATGGCGGCGGGGAAGAGTCCGGAAATGATGGCGGCGAAGAAGATTCCATACACGGCGAAGAAGAGTTGGGGCATGGAGGAGAAGAGGCGGCGATCACGTCACAGTCTTCGATGCTACTAAGTGCAGTTGTGCAGGACCCTCATGTTCAAGACCTCCTTCGCAAGAGTAAAACTAGCGAGAGAGCTACTTCTATAGAGGAGGCCAAGGTGGCGCAACTTGAAGTAGACTCGAGGACTCCATTGTATGATGGTTGCGATCCCGAGGTGACCCACTTGAGTTTCACGCTCAAACTTCTAAAGACGAAGGCCAAAAACAAATGGACAGACAAAAGCCTCAATGAGCATTTGAAGTATCTACATAATAAAGTTCTTCTCGCGGGGAACCTATGTCCTACTAGTGTCGAGGAGGCCAAGCAAATTGTTTGCCCTTTTGATTTGCTGCACATTAGGTACCACGCATGCATCAACGATTGCATCATTTATCAGGGGGAGCACGCGGAAAAAACCAGTTGTCTAGTGTGCAATGCTTCTCGATACAAGAAGGCAGGAAAGAAAGCTCCTTAGAAAGTTGTATGGTACTTTCTGATCACTCCCGGTCTGTAGCGGTATTTCATAGATCCTAAGGAAGCAAAGCTCATGCGCTGGCATGCGGAGAGGAAGAAGCCTGGCGATGGAGATGATCCGAGGCTGAGACACCTTGTAGATGGTAGCCAGTGGAGAGCATTCAACGCCGTATATGGATTTGCTGCAGAAGATCCAAGGAACATCGTGCTTGGTGCGAGTACCGATGACATGAATCCGTTTGGAAACCAGAACACCAACTACAGCACATGGGCCGTGTTTGTATGGATGTACAACCTCCCCCCATGGAAGTGCATGAAGACAAAGTACATACACATGTGCATGCTGATTGAAGGGCTGAAACGACTGGGAAATAGTATTAACCTATATATGGGGCTTCTGCAAGAGGAGCTAGACACGTTATGGAAATCACCGGCATGGCATGGGACACCAGCAAAGGAGAGTATTTCCATATGAGAGCGGCGCTGATGACGACGGTGCACGACTATCTCGGTTACGGGTACACCTCAGGCCAGGTGTGCCATAGATATTGCGGATGCACGAGGTGCATGGATGATACAACGTCTCAGTAGCTTACGTCAATGAAAGATGGCGGGTACGGGAAAATCGTGTACATGGGGCATCGTAGATGGCTCGAGAAGGATGACCCATGGAGAAAGCGTGGAGATATATTCAATGGGTTGGCTGAGCTTCGAGGACCTCCACGTAAGCGGAGCAGCGCTGAAATCAATGAGCTGTTGAGAAACTGGGAACAATGTGCCGCGCCGGGAAATATCAAAAAGGCGCCGGAGCCGCTGTTGAAGGTATGGAAAATGAGGTCTATTTTCTGGGACTTGGAGTACTGGCCCAATCACGACACGCCTCATTGCCTTGATCAAATTCATATCATGAAGAATGTCCCCGAGAGCTTGCTTGGCACACTGATGAACATGCCGGAGAAGACCAAGGATGGGCCGAAGGCAAGGAAAGACTTGGAAGATTTGAAGATCAGGAAAGATCTCCACCATAAAAAGTTGATGGAGGAGATGGAGACAAAGACGGAGGAGGGGGAAAGGGGCAAAAAAGTCAACAAGAAGGAGGAGAATTATTGCCCCCCTTCTTGCTTCACCTTAAGTGCGAATGAGATCGATTAGTTCATCAAGTACCTTATGGGAATCAAAGTTAGTTCCGGTTACTGTGGGAAGATAAGCAAATTTCTAGACCCCAAGAAGAAAAGGTTCAGCGGGATGAAGTCTCATGACTATCACGTGATGATGATGCAGATACTCCCGGTTGCCATTAGAGGGATAATGGACAAGCACGTCCGTGACACGCTTACTGGTCCCTACAACTTCTTCGACGTTATCTCTCGAAAGTCCATAAGTGTGAAGCATCTCCAAAGGCTACAGGAAGACATCGTTGTCATACTATGTGAGCTTTAGATGTACTTACCGCCCGCGTTCTTTGACGTCATGGTGCATTTGTGTGTCCACATCGTGGATTACATCATCGACCTCGGGCCGACATTCCTTCACAGCATGATGTCGTTCAAGAGGATGAATGGAGTCATCAAAGGATTCATTCGTAACAAGTCCCGTCCCGAAGGGAGCAGCATCCAGGGGTATCTGACGCATGAGTGCGTCTCCTTTTGCGAGAATTATATAAGCATCAGAGACCCTGTTGTTGGTTTGCCCGTCAAGAAGCACGATGGGAAGCTCGAAGGAGATGGTCACAACAACGACCGGAGGGAATTGCACGTGGACTACTCGGATTGACAGGACGAAAATTTGACAGGACTAACTTATTAGTGCTACAACACCTAGATGTGGTAGATGATTATGTGGCCTGGCACAAAGAAAGCATCGCAAAGAAGTACCATGATAAGGGGATCCTCAAGACGGATGACAAAGTTACTATAGAGAACAACGCCACTTTCTTGCGTGGTTCAAAGAGCAAGTTCTTGAAAATCCCCCGGAAGAGGGCAGTTTGGACGAATTGCTCATACACGCCTTAGCACATGTCCCCGCGCCCAAGCTCGCGACCTATCAGTCCTATGATATCAATGGGTACACGTTCTACATGGAGGCCAAAGACATGGACAGTGATTACCAGATTTCCGAGGTGACAATTCAATGCATGAACGACGCCAACGGCACAACTGAAAGATTCTACGGAAGGGTTAAAGAGATCTGGGAGCTTGACTATGCTGGAATGCACGATGCGATGATGTTTCGTGTCAGATGGGCCAAGGACGTCGTAAGAGAAAAAAATATTTCACCACCATGTGTATACCCGACGCGAAGAGCACTCCCGTGAACGTTAACTTCATCACCAAAAATGAGCCATGGGTACACGCTAAGCACGTGACACAATGCTTCTTCATAACTGACCCGGCCAATCCCAACCGTGTTGTCGTGAGGAGATCCAAAAGGAGCATTGTCAGAATGGATGGAGTCACCAACGAGGAAGACTACGACCAATACAGCAACCCGATGAGGAAAGATGACAATGACGATGAAGCATACGTGAAAAGAAGAATCAGGACTACATTACCTAAGAAAGATGGTACTCCATGCCTCCGGAAAAGTCACAAGGAGGGGCTCAATTACTCGGCAACAAACAAGAAAGGGAAGAAGTTCAATGTGAAACGCCGTCGACGCAGCTGATCAGAAACCTACATTTATATATATGTTTCTATTTTGTGTACGCACTTAAGTAACCGTTATCGGTCAAATGATGTAATCGCATCCCCCTTCAATTACATGCATGCATCCGGTGATATTTGGGCAGTGTGGGAGGGCCGGAGACGCTGTAGGGATAAAGCAATACAAAAGAAAAGAAAAGTAAACAGAAAAGAAAAGGGATAAAGCAATACAAAAGAAAAGAAAAGTAAACAGAAAAGAAAAGGGATAAAGCAATACAAAAGAAAAAGAGAAGTAAACAGAAAATAATAAAAAGAAAAGAAATGTAACAGTAGCGATGGGTTAGGAAAAAGCGCTATAGCTAAGTTAGCTATAGCTCTGGTTCCTAACCCGGCACTACTGCTACTTGTATTTTAGAAATAATTTTTTTTGGAAAACTTAGCAGTAGCGCTGGTTTAAGGAAGTAGCAAAGTTAGCAAATCGAGGTTAGTAATCTAGGTTAGCAAAGGTAGCAATTTTTAGGGCAATTTTAGGGCAAATTTACCAAAGTTAGCAAAGTTAGCAAATTAGGGCAGTAGCAAAAACAGTAGCAATTTTAAAAAATAGTAGCAAAAAAAATTAGTTATAAAAATAGTAGCAAATAAAAAAACAGTAGCAAATAAAAAAATAGTATCAAATTTAAAATAGTAGCAAAAAAATATTAAAAAACAGTAGCAAAATTTTTAAAAGCAGTTGAAATTTAAAAAAAACAGTAGCAAAAAAATTAGGTATAAAAACAGTAGCAAATTAAAAAATAGTAGCAAAAAAATTTATAAACAGTAGGAAAGTTTAAAAAAATGGTAGCAATTTAAAAAAACAATAGCAAAAAATTAGGTGTAAAAACAGTAGCGAATAAAAAAACAGTAGCAAATTAAAAAAAACACTAGCAAATTTAGCAAATTTAGCAAAAATTTGAGCAAATTAGCTATGTATGAACCCTAGGAGCAAGTTTGAGCAAGTTTGTAGTTATTTTTGTCATTTTTGTGTATTTAAGTAGAAGCATGCTTTTGCTTGAATCATATATGTCATTGATGTTATATGTTGGTTTTGCACTGTTGGTTGAATGTAGAAAAATATCCGAGTGGCCTATGTATTCATTTCTGTTCCGGCAAATTTCAGGTGTTCCATATGTCCACTTTTTAGCAAAGGTCATACCGAAAATTTCATGCTAGAAACTAGGACATATGGAGTACTCGAGATTTGTCAGAAGGGGAATGAATCACCATTCCAACCAAATATAGGCCCCTTTTTCTCTTCATTATATCTTTTATTTACAATTGTTGAATCGGAAACATGTCTACCGACGCTGAAGTCGTGGGTGGTTCTGCTCGCCTCGCAGACCCCATCGAGGCAGCAAATCACTATTTCGATTACCTGGACGAATACCAGATGGGGTTGCATGGTGGAGGCAGTGTCCCAAACCCCGACACCAACACCGACACCGGCACCAGCACTGGCACCGACACCGACACCACCCCTGAGACCGGCAACGATGCTGTCGTAGCCTGTAAAGCACAGAAGAAGAGGACATGAAGATCAAACAAGCTTGGCATCAAACAAATTATGGTCATGGAGATGCACCCCAAGAAGTTAGAGCCAATGGCGCCAGAGGAAGCGTGCAAGTGCTGGGGCAATCAACTTGGATGCATCCTTAGGGAAACCGTCAACATCAACGATGAGAGGTTGAAGCAGATACCACATATGGAGCACATGCTCCTAAAGAAGTTGCACAATTGGTTCCTGTTCCCCGGCCGGGATGAAGGCAAATATAAAGAGCCATGGGACAACGTCACCATGACAAAGATAAACAACAAGGCGGTGGTGACGTTCACCAACGACTTGTCCTCCTAGAAAGTTCGGGTGAAAAAATCGATTGCAAAGAATGAACTTGGTCCAAGATTCATGCTGATAATCCGACAATAACGGCAGAGGACTTCGAAAAATCCAAGGAGAATTATGGTAAAGAAGAAGTCAAGGTAAAGTCGGAGAAAATGAAGGCGCTCGAGGCCAGGAACACGCCTCCCCACCGCCTCGGAAGTCGTGGTTACGAGGGGAAGAGGCACATATGGGCCAAGGAGGACGTCGAACGTGAAAGTCTTGGAATCCCAGACCCCTTGGCGGAGTTCACCGACCCGCTGGAGCATGACTGGATTAGGGCACGGTACAAGTGGGAAAAAGTCAGAAAGATCTTTTACACGGACCCGAAAACGAGGGAGTTCATGAGACTTCTGGTAATTGTTATATTACCACATTATCATAGCTTCCAATCAATTCTACTGCAAGTTTTGTCACATTAGTAAACCATCCATGTTCCTTTTGCAGAAAGAGCAGCACCAAAAGGCAGCCAAAAGCAACGATTCATCACAGTCGTCGACGGGGACCAAGTGGGACACCCCATTCAACCGGGCCCTGAACATACTAAAAAAGGTCCCGGTGGACAAGCCGCCATCCTATGGACGTGTGCATGGCGTCGGAGATGGCGCCTCATGGAAGACGTGCTACCCCGAGGAGCCAGAGGAAAGAAGGAAGAGACGGTTGGCCGTCACTCAACAGAGCATTGACGAGAAGGTCACGATTGCGGTCAATAAGACCAAAGTTGAGACCAAAGAAGAGTTGCTCGGGGTAGTCAATGGGTTGGTCACTGATGCGGTGGCCAACTTGATTCCGGCAATTTTCGATTGGTCGAAGAGCAATCCAAATGCACGGCCGGAGGACTTTCCCCTTCCCAGCTTTGTTGGGAGCAATTCGGCAAACACCACTGCACCAACACCTGCCCAAGCAACCGCAAAAGGTCCCGTTCCTATTCATAGCAGCCCTACCTCTGTCTCTGGCATGCTCGGCGGGCCTTCTTCACTGGCTGAGCTCGACGCCCTCACGGTAATTACGCGTCATACCTTTTTCACCAGCATGTCTATAGTCTTTCGTTTCAGTTGCCTTTCAGATGTTTGACATCACAAACATGTCTCCTTCCTAGGCCGACGACACCCCGTGCACCCTACTCTACGGCATTAAGGGCCAGAAGGTGGCTGTGGGAAAGGCAACGATCATGGAGCCGAAAGACTGCATTTTCCACAACCGAGAGATGCCCGATGGCGTCTTCAAGGTTAACATGGCCAGTGTCTTAGTGGGCTTTGAGGATTTCCCTCCTCCGGTACCATTTAATGATGACAACGAGACCCCTAAGATGATTGGCACATGCAAGAGCCGGTTGATAACCCGCAAGTATAGGGGATCACAATAGTTTTCGAGGGTAGAGTATTCAACCCAAATTTATTGATTTGACACAAGGGAGCCAAAGAATATTCTCAAGTATTAGGAGCTGAGTTGTCAATTCAACCACACCTGGATAACTTAGTATCTGCAGCAAAGTATTTAGTAGCAAAGTAGTATGGAAGAATCAGTAACAGTGGCAAAAGTGATAGTAGCAGTTTTGTAGTAATTGTAACAGTGGCAGCGGTGAAGTAACTAAGCAAAGATCAATATGTGAAAAGCTCGTAGGCATCGGATCAGTGATGGATAATTATGTCGGATGTGATTCCTCATGCAATAGTTATAACATAGGGTGACACAGAACCAGCTCCAGTTCATCAATGTAATGTAGGCATGTATTCTTAATATTTTCATACGTGCTTATGGAAAAGAACTTGCATGACATCTTTTGTCCTACCCTCCCGTGGCAGTGGGGTCCTATTGGAAACTAAGGGACATTAAGGCCTCCTTTTAATAGAGTACCGGACCAAAGCATTAACACTTAGTGAATACATGAACTCCTCAAACTACGGTCATCACCGGTAAGTATCCTGATTATTGTCACTTTGGGGTTAATGGATCATAACACATAATAGGTGACTATAGACTTGCAAGATAGGATCAAGAACTCACATATATTCATGAAAACATAATAGGTTCAGATCTGAAATCATGGCACTCAGGCCCTAGTGACAAGCATTAAGCATAGCAAAGTCATAGCAACATCAATCTCAGAACATAGTGGATACTAGGGATCAAATCCTAACAAAACTAACTTAATTACATGGTAAATCTCATCAAACCCATCACCTCCAGCAAGCCTACGATGGAATTACTCATGCACGGCGGTGAGGATCATGAAATTGGTGATGGAGGATGGATGATGATGACGACGGCGACGGATTCCCCTCTCCGGAGCCCCGAACGGCCTCCAGATCAGCCCGCCCGAGAGAGTTTAGGGCTTGGCGGCGGCTCCATATCGTAAAACGCGATGAATCCTTCTCTCTTATTTTGTTTCTCCCCGAACGTGAATATATGGAGTTGGAGTTGAGGTCGGTGGAGCTCCAGGTGGCCCACGAGGCAGGGGCGCGCCCTAGTGCGGTGCCCCCAACCTCGTGGACAGGGTGTGGGCCCCCTTGTCTTTATTATATAGCTGGTATTTTTTATTAATTCCAAAAAGTTGCTTCATGGATTTTCAGTTCATTCCGAGAACTTTTATTTCTACACAAAAATAACACCATGGCAGTTCTGCTGAAAACAGCGTCAGTCCGGGTTAGTTCCATTCAAATCATGCAAGTTAGAGTCCAAAACAAGGGTAAAAGTGTTTGGAAAAGTAGATACGATGGAGATGTATCACTGGTTCTTGCCTTTGCTGAAGTCTCTTCTTCGTCTCGAGGCGTCCCGTATCACGCCAACGCCACCTTCTCAAGAAGGTATGAACATCACCCCACCTACCAAATTACCTGCACCTGTCGTGGCGGATGGTGAACAACCGCACCGGTATCAAATACCTAGGAGCTACTACGGGTACTGGTAAGGTACACATCAATAACATGTATATCATATATACCTTTGGTGTTGTCGGCCTTCTTATCCGCTAAGTACTTGGGGCAGTTCTGCTTCCAGTGACCGTTCCCCTTGCAATAAAAGCACTCAGTCTTAGTTTTGGGTTCGTGCTTTGGCTTCTTCCCGGCAACTGGCTTACCGGGCGCGGCAACTCCCTTGCCGTCCTTCTTGAAGTTCTTCTTACCCTTGCCTTTCTTGAAACTAGTGGTTTTATTGACCATCAACACTTGATGTTCCTTTTTGATTTCTACCTCTGTTGGTTTCAGCATTGAAAATACCTCAGGAATGGTTTTCTCCATCCCCTGCATATTGTAGTTCATCACAAAGCTCTTGTAGCTAGGTGGGAGCGACTAAAGGATTCTATCAATGACCGCCTCATCCGGGAGGCTAATGTCCAGCTGGGACAAGCGGTTGTGCAACCCAGACATTTTGAGTATGTGCTCGCTGACAGAACTATTTTCCTCCATATTACAACTGTAGAACTTGTCGGAGACTTCATATCTCTCGATCCGGGCATGAGCTTGGAAACCATTTTTAGCTCTTCGAACATCTCATATGCTCCGTGTTGCTCAAAACGCTTTTGGAGCCCCGGTTCTAAGCTGTAAAGCATGCCGCACTGAACGAGGGAGTAGTCATCAACACGCGACTGCCAAGCGTTCATAACGTCTTGGTTTGCTGGGACGGGTGCTTCACCTAGCGGTGCTTCTAGGACATATGCTTTCTTGGCAGCTATGAGGATGATCCTCAGGTTCCAGACCCAGTCTGTATAGTTGCCGCCATCATCTTTCAGCTTGGTTTTCTCTAGGAACGCGTTGAAGTTGAGGTTGACATGAGCGTGGGTCATTTGATCTACAAGACATTTTGCAAAGGTTTTGGACTAAGTTCATGATAATTAAGTTCATCTAATCAAATTATTTAATGAACTCCCACTCAGATTAGACATCCCTCTAGTCATCTAAGTGATACATGATCCGAGTCAACTAGGCCGTGTCCGATCATCACGTGAGACGGACTAGTCATCATCGGTGAACATCTCCATGTTAATCGTATCTTCTATACGAATCATGTTCGACCTTTCGGTCTCTTGTCTTCCGAGGCCATGTCTGTACATGCTAGGCTCGTCAAGTCAACCTAAGTGTTTTGCATGTGTAAATCTGTCTTACACCCGTTGTATGTGAACGTTAGGATCTATCACACCCGATCATCACGTGGTGCTTCGAAACAACGAACTTTCGCAATGGCGCACAGTTAGGGGGTACACTTTCTTGAAATTGTTATGAGGGATCATCTTATTTACTACCGTCGTTCTAAGCAAATAAGATGCAAAAACATGATAAACATCACATGCAATCAAATAGTGACATGATATGGCCAATATCATTTTGCTCCTTTGATCTCCATCTTCGGGGCGCCATGATCATCATCGTCACCGGCATGACACCATGATCTCCATCATCATGATCTCCATCATCGTGTCTCCATGAAGTTTGTCTCGCCAACTATTACTTCTACTACTATGGCTAACGGTTTAGCAAAGAAGTAAAGTAATTACATGGCGTTATTTAGTGACACACAGGTCATACAATAAATAAAGACAACTCCTATGGCTCCTGCCGGTTGTCATACTCATCGACATGCAAGTCGTGATTCCTATTACAAGAACATGATCAATCTCATACATCACATATATTTCATTCATCACATCCTTTTGGCCATATCACATCACAAGGCATATGCTGCAAAAACAAGTTAGACGTCCTCTAATTGTTGTTGCAAGTTTTTACGTGGCTGCTATAGGGTTTTAGCAAGAATGTTTCTTATCTACGCCAAAACCACAACGTTATATGCCAATTTCTATTTACCCTTCATAAGGACCCTTTTCATCTAATCCGATCCGACTAAGGTGGGAGAGACAGACACCCGCTAGCCACCTTATGCAACTAGTGCATGTCAATCGGTGGAACGTGTCTCACGTAAGTGTACGTGTAAGGTCGGTCTGGGCCGCTTCATCCCACGATGCCGCTGAAACAAGATAAGACTAGTAATGGCAAGTAAATTAACAAAATCTACGCCCACAACAAAATTGTGTTCTACTCGTGCATAGAAACTATGCATAGACCTAGCTCATGATGCCACTATTGGAGATCGTTGCAGAAAATAAAAAATTTCTACGCATCACCAAGATCAATCTATGGAGTCATCTAGCAACGAGAGAGAGAGGAGTGCATCTACATACCCTTGTAGATCACGAGCGAAAGCGTTCAAGAGAACGGGGTTGATGGAGTCGTACTCGTCGTGATCCAAATCACCGATGATCCTAGCGCCGAACAGACGGCACCTCCGCGTTCAACACACGTATGGAGCGGAGACGTATCCCACGCCTTGATCCAGAAAGGAGGATGGAGAGGTTGAGGAAGAGAGCTCCAACAGCAACACGACGGCGTGGTTGTGATGGAGAGGCTGTACTCCGGCAGGGCTTCACCAAGCTTCTACGGAGGAGGAGAGGTGTTTGGGAGGGGAGGGGCTATGCCTTGGAGGTGTGTGTGCAGCCCTCCCCTCGCCCCTCTATTTATAGGGGGAGGAGTAAGGGGGCCGGCTGAGGGAGTCCTGGATTAGGGGGTATCCGGACAGCCGGACTATATACATCGTCTGAACTATTGAAGTGTGAAGATGCAAGACTCAAGACTTCGGCCCGTGTCCGGATGGGACTCTCCTTTGCTTGGAAGACAAGTTTGGCGATCCGGATATTATATTTCCTTCCTTGTACCTGACTCCATGAAAACCCTAGCTCTCTCCAGTGTCTATATAAACCAGAGAGGATGGTCCTTAGAAGGCTGATCACAATTACAATCATACCATCATAGGCTAGCTCTTAGGGTTTAGCCTCTACGATCTCGTGGTAGATCTACTCTTGTACTACTCATATCTTCAATATTAATCAAGCAGGAAGTAGGGTTTTACCTCCATCGAGATGGCCCGAACCTGGGTAAACATTGTGTCCCTTGCTTCCTGTTACCATCAGCCTAAGACACACAGATCGGGACCCCCTACCCGAGATCCGCTGGTTTTGACACCGACATTGGTGCTTTCATTGAGAGTTCCTCTGTGTCGTCGCTGCAAGGCTCGATGGCTCGTCTCGTTGTCAAGGATGACATCACCTTTGGGGGAGCGCTGGCTGTAGGCCAGACTCTCCGGCTTGGCGACTTCATTATGGCCGCTCCATCGGCTGTCGCGCCAATGATGGCCTCTCGGGTCATCACGCATAACCTTCGCATCAATTTGGAGCTTGCCAAAAAGATGGATCCGATTGAGCTCTCCTCCCTTAATGATCTCTTGGACCGCATCGCCGCTTTGGGAGTCACTACGAACTATGACCGGATTGGGCTTAAACCCGACCAAAGGGACATTAGATCCCCGCCGGCCACCTATGAAATAGCGGTAGTGGAGGAACCACACGCGGGTTGCCCCTCGACTCAGTAAGCCGAACTCAGTAAGCCGAACACCTGCTCAGAGGAAGACATGACCCAGGTCCCGGACTTAGAATCAGGCATTGGGCCGAAGGGATTGGGTAATACTCCAGATCCCGAACTGTTAGGCTCGGAACCTCCCGTACCTCCGGGTGTTAGATCGGATCAAAATCCAGATTCAGCCAACGACACTCGCTCGGACTTAAACCGTCTCTCCCGTATCAGGCAAGAGCCCCAGGAGACGGTACACCGTTACTGGGCCAGGTTCCTCCTTGCGCTTAACAAGGTCGAGGACTGCCACAAGGAGGACGTAGTCTCACTTTTCTGCAGAAACTACACGAACAAAGGACTCCTTAATGCTATAAGTCGCCGTGACATATTACTCTTTGCAGACTTGGCAACCATAGTACAGAAGTACTGTGCGATGGAAAGCGCCTGGAAGACCCAAACAGAATTTTGGGATAGTACGACCCTCACCAGAACCTTTGTCCGAACTAAACGGCCGAACTCTCGTAAGTCGACCAATTCAATTCCCAAGAAACCAAAGCCCGCCCCAGGTCGTGGAACCGTATTGGAAGAATGGCTCAATGGGCCATGTAAGCTTCATAGCACGCCAGATGCAACGCCAACCCATAGCCTTAGGGCATGTTGGATACTCCGGCAGGTGGCAAAAGGTGGCGAGGATCTCCTCGAAGGCCATAAAGCAGAACAACATCCCGCCAAGGAACACAATATAGTACTAACAGTCTTTGAGACTTTCGCCTCAAACAATAGGCGCAAGCGAGCTCATCGAAGCTCCGCTGAAATCTTCCATGTGGCAAAAATAAATCCGTGGAACAACACTGCTATAACTTTCAATGCCAGTGACGAACCCGAATTCCAGTCCATCTGGGCACCAGTCGCTCTGGTCCTTAGCCCAATAGTGGACGACTTTCGGCTCACTAAAGTACTCATGGACGGCGGAAGCGGATTAAACTTAATCTACGAAGAAACACTCAAGAAGATGGAAATTGACAAAAGCCACATTGAACAAAGCGGCACAACCTTCAGGGGAATTATCCCTAGTCGGGAAGCACGGTGTGCGGGGAAAATCACACTCGATGTGGTATTCGGCACCCCAGAGAATTACAGGTCCAAAGAAATCACGTTCCAAGTGGCTCCTTTCAGCAGCGGATACCACGCCCTTCTAGGGCGGGACGCGTTTGCAAGCTTTCAAGCTACACCGCATTACGGGTACATGAAGCTTAAAATGCCCGGACCCAATGGAATCATCACTCTAGCTAGTGATCCCGACGTCGCACTCCGCGCCGAAAACAAAACCGCAACACTAGCCTTGGAAGCATTGTCTGAAGCCCTAGCCGTAGAAGAATTAACAACACTGCGCGCCACCGTGGACAGGGACGACGTGATACTCGACAAGCGACCCAAGTCCACCTCATTTAAACCCGCAGACAAGATAGTCAAATTCCAAGTCCACCCAACGGACCCCACGAAGACAGCTTCCATCGGGACACAGTTGAACCCCGCCATGGATGTCGCAGTGCGCGACTTCTTACGCGAGAATTGGGACATTTTCGCCTGGCACCCATCGGACATGCCGGGCATCCCGCGCAAATTGGCCGAACATAGCCTTAACATACTAAAGGGATACAAACCTGTTAAATAGACCCTAAGGCGATTTTCAGAGCCGAAGTGGCAAGCCATGGGGGAGGAGCTAGCCAAGCTACTTGAGGCCGGATTCATCAGAGATATCAAACATCCGTATTGGCTGACGAACTTGGTAATGGTACCAAAGAAGGACAAATCCTGGCGCCTGTGTGTCGACTTCAAAGACCTCAACAAGGCTTGCCCCAAGGATCCCTTTCCCCTCCCTCGCATCGATCAAATCATCGACACCACAGCAGGACACGACTCACTATGTTTCCTCGACGCATACTCTAGATACCATCAAATAAAGATGGCAGAGTCCGACCAAGCTGCAACAGCTTTCATAACGCCATATGGCCCTTTCTACTTCAACACTAAGCCTTTCGGGCTTAAGAATGCCGGCGCAACCTTTCAGCGCATGATTCAAACATGCCCGGAAAAGCAAATCGGCAAAACAGTGGAGGCATACGTGGACGACATAGTCATAAACACAAGACACGTTGAAACCCTAATAGATGACTTGAGGCTTACGTTCGACAACCTATGAACATACGACATCAAGCTGAATCAAGATAAATGTGTTTTTGGCGTCCCCTCTGGAAAACTGCTGGGCTTCATCATTTCCAATAGAGGAATTGAAGCTAATCCGGCAAAAATCCGAGCTTTGTCGCAGTTGGCTATACCAATAGACCTCAAACACATCCAGAAACTAGCTGGATGCGTAGCTGCTTTGAGCCGCTTTATCTCCAGATTAGGAGAAAAGGCATTACCCCTTTACCGCCTTCTTCGGCGCACCAAACACTTCGTGTGGACAGATGCAGCCACGGCCGGACTTGATGAAATAAAGACCTTATTGGCCAATAATCCAATCCTAACAACGCCAAATATCGGCGAACCTATGCTGCTGTACATAGCTGCAACACATCAAGTTGTAAGCGCAGTACTCGTCGTCGAATGAGAGGTTGACGGATACAAATTTCTGCTACAGAAGCCAGTTTATTACGTATCCATGGTCCTCACCCCATGCAAATCCCGATACCCACACTATCAAAAAATAGCATACGTGGTCTTCATGGCATCCCGAAAGCTACGACACTACTTTCAAGAGTGTTCGATTGAGGTGGCCTCCGAAGTACCACTAAACGATATAATGAACAACCGCGATGCCACGGGCCGGATTGCTAAATGGGCAATCGAGCTCCTTCCATTCGATATAACATACAAGCCTCGGCGGGCTATCAAGTCGCAAGTATTAGCTGACTTTGTCGCCGAATGGACGCAAGCCGAACTCCCTAAAGAGTACGGCGCGTACTCTAACTGGATCATGCACTTCGACGACTCTAAAATGCTGGCCGGATTGGGAGCAGGCATAGTCCTGACATCTCCCACCAGAGACACGGTCCAATACGTCCTCCAAATATTATACATAGACTCCAACAATGCAGCCGAATATGAGGCTCTGTTGCACGGTCTTTGGATGGCAGTCTCTACGGGCATTCAACGCCTAGAGGTACGCGGGGATTCAAACCTCGCTATATCACAAATAAACGGAGACTTTGATGCCAAGGATCCGAAAATGGCAGCCTACCGTAATGTCGTCCTTAAAATGTCAGCTCGGTTCGAGGGGCTCGAATTCCACCATGTGGCTCGAGAAAACAATCAAGCCGTAGATGTCCTTGCCAGCATCAGCGCTAAACGCGACCCTGTCCCACCCAACATATTCCTGGAAAGGCTGTTCAAGCCATCCGTAGTATGGGAAGGGGAGTCCGGCAATACCAGCATGGATCCAAATACACCCCTAGATTCCGAACTATCAGACGTAATCGGAAGCCCTACCACCGAAATAACATCGTCAGCCCATGAAATAATGGTTGTCATCGCCTCGTGGACTGAGCCTTTCTTGGCCTACCTAAATAGGCAGGAGCTCCCCAAAGACCAAAATGAAGCATGCTGCATCGTCCGGCGTTTAAAGCTTACAAAGTCCATGAAGGGGAACTCTATAAGAAAAGTGCGACTAGAGTGCTCCAAAGGTGCATCTCCGAAGAGGAAGGGCGGCAGCTCTTGGCTGAAATCCATTCCGGACTGGGCGGGCACCACGCTGCGGCTCGAGCACTAGTCAGCAAGGCCTTCCATAAAGGTTTCTATTGGCCGATGGCCCGAGCAGACGCACAGGACCTTGGCCAACACTGCGCCGGTTGCCAGCTCTTTGCCAATCAGAGTCATATGCCCCCTACCTCTCTCCAAACAATCCCCATAACTTGGCCCTTCGCGGTCTGGGGGCTGGATATGGTTGGACCCCTTAAAGGGGGAAACCACAAGAAAAAATACTTATTGGTCATGGTAGACAAGTTCACCAAATGGATAGAAGCCAAACCAGTGAAAACAGCCGAATCCGGACCAGTAATAGACTTTATATCCGGGGTCGTACACCGATACAGTGTCCCCCACAGCATCATCACCGATAATGGCTCAAACTTCACAGCCGATGAAGTGAAAGCTTGGTGCGGCAAAATGGGCATTAAGGTCGACTATGCTTCCGTCTACCATCCTCAAACAAATGGCCAGGTCGAACGGGCAAACGATCTCATCATGAGCGGCATCAAACCCAGACTAGTGCGATCCTTGACAGAGTTGGACACTCATTGGGTCGAGGAGCTCGACTCCGTACTCTCGGGGCTGCGGACCATGCCGAATCGCACCACCAGATATACACCATTTTTTATGGTGTACGGCGCGGAAGCAGTACTACCCTGCGACATAATACATGATTCGCCACGCGTACGCATGTACGAAGAAAAGGAAGCCGAGTTAGATTGGCAGGATAACTTGGACGCCCTAGAGGAGGAGCGCGATGTCCCGAAGGCCCGTTCCGCATTCTATCAGCTACAGGCTCGACGATACCAAAGCAGGGAAGTGCGGGCCAAAACTTATAATATTGGCAAGCTCGTTCTACGCTTACCGGAGAAGAAGAAGGACAAGCTCAAACCCAAGTGGGAAGCTCCCTTCATCATCGACATAGTTCTCACCGAAGGAGCGTACCGCTTACGTAATGCGTTTGATAACAGACTCGAGCCGAACCCATGGAACATGGCCAGACTCCGAAGATTCTACGCCTAGCGCCGAACTCAGTGTTCGTCTCCTTACCTCCTCCTTTTTTAATTATGCTCCCACCCTTTTCCTTTCTCGATCTTTTTTCTCTTCACACAAAGTATTTAATACAGTGCGGACTCTCTGATTATTCCGGCCGCACTATGTGTGTAAGCAAAACCTGGGGGCTTCCTGTACGGAAGCTAAACATAACTTACTCTAAAAGGCTTTTTGCCCATCACACATGTGTTTTCCATGTGTGCCTTTTCTTCACCATTAGATGCATCGATATGACTTAAGATGTGGCCAAGCTGGGTTGCCTGGATCCTGTGTTTATGCCCTACATTCCCGTTAATTCGGCTAGGGCAGAAGGGGAGCACCTCTACGATTGTTACTGCCGGTTGAGTCGGATGTGTACCTCAGACTGGGTGAAGCCGAAAGCTAGTTTCCTTAAGAGAATATTCGGTCGGTGAACAAAAGATGTCTTCATTTATCATAACATAAATCCCCAGAAGTTTTGTATCCTGTGCCTTGGTTCGCAGTTCGGACATGTGCCTTGTCGCATGCCTACCCAGGGAAAGGAACCCTTAACGGAACTATTCTCCCTGGAAGATGTTTCTTACTATCCATGTAATATAACATAACTAGTTGGGTACTTGTCTGTTCAAGCACTTATGACCCCTACGCCTAGTCTCCACGCATACTCCGGTTTTGTATAACCGAGCGGGTATTCGGACACACCCCGGACTGTAGGATCCGGGGTGAGGGAGTCCTGGATTAGGGGGTGTCCAGATGGCCGGACTAGGACCTTTGGCCGAACTCCCGGACAATGAAGATACAAGATTGAAGACTTTGTCCCGTGTCCAGATAGGACTTTCCTTGGTGTGGAAGGCAAGCTTGGCGATACGATATGTAGATCTCCTCCCATTTTAACCGACTCCGGTGTCTATATAAACGTAGAGTTTTAGTCCATAGTACGAACAACAATCATACCATATTCTAGCTTCTAGGGTTTAGCCTCTCTGATCTCGTGGTAGATCAACTCTTGTACTACCCATATCATCAAAATTAATCAAGCAGGAGTAAGGTTTTACCTCCATCGAGAGGGCCCGAACCTGGGTAAAGACATCGTGTCCCTTGTCTCCTATTACCATCCGCCAAGACGCACAGTTCGGGACCCCCTACCCGAGATCCGTCGGTTTTGACACCGACATTGGTGCTTTCATTGAGAGTTCCTCTGTGTCGTCACCATCAGGAAGGATGCCGCACCCCATCTTCAAAGACGACACTGTTGGTAAAGGAGCTTTGGCTATCGGCCAAACTCTTCGGCTAGGCGGTTTTCTAATGACCGCCTGTTCGGCCGCCGTGCCAACGATGACTTCTCGGGTCATCGAAAGCGATCTCCACGTCAACTCGGAACTCATCGAGCAGTTAGATCCAATGGAGCTCTCTTCCTTAAACGAGATCTTGGATCACATCGCCGCCCTGGGAGTCACTACAGACTACGATCAGATTGGGCTTAAACCCGATCCGAGAGAGATTGACTCTCCCCAGGTCACCCACCATGTCGAAGTGGTGGAGGAGCAATGCGGCAAATCTTCACCCATCCTAAGGACCGGATATGTCCGGATTCCCGATCCCTCCAAGCCGGATACCCGCAGAGGGGAGGACGTCACTCAAGCCCTGAACCTAAAGTCAGGCAGCGGGCCTGATTCATTGGACAACATCCAAGAACCCAAGCTTCCGAGTTCGGAAATTTCTTGGACCCTGAGCCTCAGATAGGGCGAGGTTCCGGATCTAACTCCACCCGCCCACCCTAACATAAGGGATCTATCCCAAGTTCGGCAAGAGCCCAGGGAAAGTGTACATCATTACTGGGCCAGATTCCTCCAGGTTATGAACAGGATAGAGGACTGTCGCGAGGAGGATGCAATTTCATCCTTCTGCAGTAATTGCATGGACATCGGAATCGTCAACGCCATAAGTCGCCGTGATATTACACGGTTCACTGACTTGGCATCCATGGTACGAAAATACTGTGCGATGGAAAGCGTCCGGAAAACCGAAATAAAATTCTGGGACGATCCGGCCCTGAATACAACCCCAGTACGAAATAAAAGGGCGCATTATCGCCATGCACAAGGGTTAATTACCAAAAAAACAAAAACCCTCTATAGGGTATGGAACCGTACTAGAGGGATGGCTCAATGGACCCTGTAAAATTCATAGTACAGAGGGCGTCACACCAACTCATAGCCTTAGAGCATGTTGGATACTCCGACATGTGGCCAAAAGTTGCGAGGAGCTTCTAACTCCAGAATCCGTAGAGCACCACCCCAGGAATACCAGTACGGTATGAACAGTCTTCGAGACTTATGCATCAAACAATGTGCGGAAACGAACACTCCGCAGCCTTACCGAAGTCTACTAGGTAGCAGCAATAAACCCATGGAGTGACACGGCTATTACTTTTAATGCCAGTGACGAACCTAAATTCCGAACAGCCCAAGCACCAGCCGCATTGGTCCTCAGTCCGATAGTGGACGGCTTTCGACTTACCAAGGTACTCATGGACGGTGGCAGCGGATTGAACCTCATTTATGAGGAAACCCTCCAAAAAATGGAAATAGACTGGAGCCGCATTGAGCGAAGCAACACAACCTTTAGAGGAATAATCCCCAGTCGGGAAGCGTGATGTACAGGAAAAATCACACCGGATGTGGTGTTCGGCACGCTGGATAATTACAGGTCCGAGGAGGTCACATTTCAAGTGGCCCCGTTCAGCAGCGGATACCACACTCTGTTAGGGCGAGAGGCATTCACAATTTTTCAAGCTATACCCCATTACGGGTACATGAAGCTCAAAATGCCCGGACCCAACGGAATCATCACTCTTGCTAGTGACCCGGACGTAGCACTCCGTGCCGAAAACAAGACAGCCGCACTGGCCCTTGAGGCATTATCTGAAGCCCTAGCGGCCGAGGAACTAACTGCGCTGCTTTCCATGGTGGACAGGGACGACGTGATACTCGACAAAAGATCCAAGTCCACCTCCTTTAAACCGGCAGATGAAATAGTCAAATTCCAAGTCCATCCAACGGACCCTACAAAAATGGCCTCCATCGGGGCACAATTAGACCCTGATGTAGATGCCGCACTACGAGAATTCCTACGCAAAAATTGGGACATCTTTGCCTGGCACCCTTCAGACATGCCAGGAATCCCACGTAGGCTGGCTGAGCACAGCCTTAACATCCTAAAAGGATTCAAGCCTATTAAGCAGGCTCTTCGGCGTTTCTCCGAACCTAAGAGACAAGCCATGGGAGAAGAGCTAGCCAAATTACTGGAAGCCGGATTCATCAGAGATATAAAACATCCGGACTGGCTAGCAAACCTGGTGATGGTACCAAAGAAGGACAAATCCCGGCGCCTATGCGTCGATTTCAAGGACCTCAACAAGGCTTGCCCAAAGGATCCCTTCCCCCTCCCCCGCATCGATCAAATCATCGACGCTACCGCAGGACACGATTCATTGTGTTTCCTCGACGCATACTCTGGCTACCATCAAATTAAGATGGTAGAGCCGGACCAAGCCGCAACGGCATTTATCACCCCATATGACCCATTCTGCTTCAACACAATGCCCTTCGGGCTCAAAAACACCGGCGCAACATATCAGCGCATGATTCAGACATGTCTGGCCAACCAGATCAGCAAAACAGTTGAAGCATACATGGATGACGTGGTTGTCAGAACCAAGCATGTCGAAACTCTAGTAGATGACTTGAGGCTCACGTTCGATAACCTCCGAGCATATGATATCAAGCTTAACCCGGAAAAATGCGTTCTCGGTGTACCAGCCGGAAAGCTCTTGGGCTTCATTCTATCCGGTAGAGGAATTGAAGCAAACCCAGCCAAGATCCGAGCTCTGTCACAATTGGATATTCCATAGGACCTCAAGCAAATACAAAACTTGACTGGATGCGTGGCGGCTCTAAGCCGCTTCATCTCCCGCTTGGGAGAAAAGGCATTACCCCTTTATCGCCTCCTCCGGCGCACCGAACACTTTGAGTGGACGGATGCCTCCACGGCCGGACTCGAAGAAATAAAAGCCATATTGGCAACAAACCCGGTCCTGGCCGCGCCTAACATCGGCGAACCAATGCTATTATACATTCCGACAACTCATCAAGTTGTAAGCGCAGTGCTCATTGTCGAATGAGAAACCGATGGGCACAAATTTCCCCTTCAAAAACCAGTCTACTACGTGTCCACTGTCCTCACTCCATGCAAGTCACGGTACCCGCATTACCAAAAGATAGCGTACGCAGTGTTCATGGCGTCCTGGAAGCTACGACACTACTTTCAAGAGTGTTCAATAATAGTAGCCTCCGAAGTACCCCTTAATGATATTATAAACAACCGCGACGTAACGGGCCGGATTGCCAAATGGGCCATTGATCTCCTCCCGTTCGACATAACCTATAAGCCATGGCGAGCTATCAAGTCGCAAGTTTTGGTCGACTTTGTCGCTGAATGGACTGAAGCCGAACTCCCTAAAGAGTACGGCACATATTCCAACTGGATCATGCACTTTGACGGCTCCAAAATGCTAGCGGGTCTGGGGGCTGGCGTCGTTCTGACGTCCCCAATAGGAGATACAGTTCAATATGTACTCCAGATAATGTATACGAACTCTAACAATGCAGCCGAATACGAGGCCCTTCTACATGGTCTTCGGATGGTAGTCTCCATGGGCATTTAACGCCTCGAGGTGCGTGGGGATTCGAACCTTGCGATATCCCAAATAAATGGAGATTTTGATGCCAAGGATCTGAAAATGGTAGCTTATCGCAATGTCGTCCTAAAAATGTCAGCTCGGTTCGAGGGGCTCGAATTTCACCATATAGCCCGGGAAAACAATCAGGCAGCAGACGTCTTGGCACGCATCGGCGCAAAGCGCGATGCAGTCCCTCCCAACATTTTCTTGGAGAGGCTATTCAAGCCTTCCATACAATGGGAAGGGGAGTCCAGAAATAACAACCCGGACTCAGCCGCACCACCTGACGTTGAACATTCTGACACAACGGGAGGCTTGGCCAGTGAAGTAACATCCTCAGCCCACATAATAATGGCAGTCATTGCCCCGTGGATTGAACCATTCTTAGCCTACTTAACTAGGCAAGAACTTCCCGAGGACCAAAATGAGGCACGCTGCATAGTGCGGCGATCTAAAGCCTATAAAGTCCACGAAGGAGAGCTTTATAAGAAAAGCACCACCGGAGTCCTTCAAAGGTGTATCTCCGAAGAGGAAGGGCGGAACCTCCTAGCTGAAATTCATGTCAAACTCGGCGGGCACCATGCCGCAGCCCGGGCCCTTGTAAGCAAGGCCTTCCGTACTGGATTTTATTGGCCGACGGCCCGGGCAGATGCTCAGGACTTAGTCCAGCGATGCGTCGGTTGCCAATTATTCGCTAACCAAAGCCATATGCCACCCACCGCCCTCCAAACTATACCCATCACCTGGACCTTTGCGGTCTGGGGGCTTGACATGGTTGGACCCTTAAAGGGGGAACCCACAAGCAAAAATACTTATTGGTCATGGTTGACAAATTCACCAAATGGATAGAGGCCAAGCCTGTTAAGACGGCCGAATCCAGACCCGTGATAGACTTAATATCAGGGGTCGTACACCGTTATGGCGTCCCCCACAGCACCATCACTGATAACGGCACGAACTTTATGGCCGACGAGGTAAAACTCTGGTGCAAAAACATGGGCATCAAGCTCGACTAGCTTCAGTCTATCACCCACAAACTAACGGTCAAGTCGAGCGGGCAAATGGTCTAATCATGAGCGGCATCAAACCCAGACTAGTGCGGTCCCTCAAGGAATCTAACACGCACTGGGTAGAGGAACTCGACTCCGTACTCTGGGGGCTGCGAACCACACCGAATCGCACTACCGGATTTACACCATTTTTTATGGTATACAGCGCAGAGGCAGTTCTGCCCTGTGACATAATTCATGACTCTCCTCGCGTGCGCATGTACGAAGAACGAGAAGACGAACTCGATCGGCAGGACAGTTTGGACGCCTTGGAGGAGGAGCGCGACGTGGCAAAAGCCCGTTCCGCATTCTATCAACAGCAGGCTCGAAGATATCAAAGCAGAGAAGTATGGGCCAAAACCTACAATATTGGTGAATTAGTTTTACGCCTGCCGGACAAGAAAAATGACAAACTCAAGCCCAAATGGGAAGGTCCCTTCATAATCGACCAAGTCCTGACTGGTGGAGCATATCGTCTGCGAAATGCATCGGATAACCGACTCGAGCCGAACCCATGGAACGCAGCCGGTCTACGAAGATTCTACGCCTAGCGCCGGACTCTGTGTTCGTTTCCTTCCTCTATCCATTTTTTACACATTAGTTGTCTTTTATTTCTCTCCTTCTCCCTCCTTTTCTCTTACAGCCTTTTAAGGGCTCGTTTGTGCCTCGTCCGCACACAATGGACGCGCTATTCGCGCTCATTATACCTGGGGGCTCCTTTAACAGAAGCTTGTTTATACGGGCCTCGTGCCCAACACATGTGTCATACTTCCGCATGTACCTTTTATTCACCACTATATGCATCGATATGACTTAAGTTTTGGCCAAGCTGGGTTGCCTGGCTCCTGTGCTTACCCCTACGTTCCCGATTGTTCGTCTAGGTGGTAAAGGGAGCACCTCTGCTATTGTTACTGCCGGGTCAGCCGGATGTGTACCTCAGACTGGGTGAAGCCGAAAGCTAGCATTCTTAAGGGAATATTTGGTCGGTGACCTAAAAGATGATTTTTCACTTGTTTATTTATCCGCCCCCAGATGCTTTTCTGCTTTTCTCGCAGTCCCGACATGCACTTTAGGGCATGCCTCCCAGGGAAAGGAACCCCTAACGGAACTATTCTCCCTGGAAGATGTTTCTTACTAACCATGTAATATAACATAACTAGTTGGGCACTTGTCTGCTAAAGCAATAATGACCCCTACGCCTGGTCTCCATGCATGCCCCGGTTCTTACATAACCGAGAGGGTATTCGGACACACACCGGACTGTCGGGTCCAGAGGTTGAAGCGAAAAGGTCCGCAATGACAAATGATCTACAATCCGGCTAGAAGGCATTTTACATGTCATTTTAAATTACATAGTCAATTTGACTGGGTATATTCTTCTTCAATACCATCCAACAGACTGTCCAATTTACAGTCCTGTTGGGAATACTTGGCGGCCAGCTCTACCTGGCCGTACACTAAACTGACAGGGATCTCCTTCCCATCAGGCCCTACAGGTCCGACCTCGGCCATGTTGTTTGGGTCAGCCTTCGTGTACCACGTCTTCACCATGGCCTAGGCCTCCCGGGCGCCTTGACGGCATGCCAATATCTTCCATAATTGGAAGCGCTGCCGCGCTCCCCTTAGCTTCTCCGCAAGCTCTTCAAGGCCTTCGGGCATGGAGAGGGATGGCCACAAAGCCTGGACGACGCCTTGCATCGTCTGCCTAACTCGTTCATGCAGTTGCGATAGCTCGGGAAGAAGGTCACCCGTAGAACCGGGCATTTCCTTCGCAGGCCGACCTGTCAACATACCTACAGACATAACTCTGTTAATTGAATTCCTCGCCGAACTCTTTTTTTGAAAGATTCGTTCAAGCACTTACTAAAAATGACGGGTCAAAGTTGCTGATTCTCCTTTACAGAATCCGACAGCTGAGCACGAACATCCTTTAGTTCCTCGCCCAGCTGGGTATTGGCATCTTGAAGCTTGTTCTTCTCTTGCCTCACCCTCGTAAGCACGCTCTTGCCGGCCTTTAACTGGCGTAAGAGTTGTTGTTTGTCCGGATCCACTCCGGCGCCATCTGTACTATTATTATCAGAATTGCACACATGCCGCACTTCACAACATACTCATCTTTCGAAGCATACATTACCTGAGGGGGTTTCCTTGGCATTCTCTGTGGCGGCTAGTGCGGCCTCAAGTTGGGCCTTGCACTCTTCCAGCTCCTGGGACAGTTGCATATTCCTTTTTGTAAGGTCCTGCATAACAAATGATCCTTAAATCAGTTATTTTAACTGTTTCAAGTCTCGGGGGCTACTGACATATATAACCATCAAATTTTCTCACCCGTGTGTCTTTTACATACTGCTCTGTGGCTCTGGCTAGACCATTTTGAGCGGCATGGAGGTACGCATCTCCCGTATTAAAGGCGTCCAACGCCTCTTGGGAAAAACAAGCGTCACGAAGAACAGTCCGGCGACGCCTGTGGTTCATGGCACTCTCCACCTGAATTGGTGGCAGATAGCCCGTCCGCGTCCTCTGTCGGAGGAACGTCCGGTGCGCGCCCCATGTTTGCCTCCGCTTCCGGACCCGACCTTGAAGCCTGGCCGGTTGATATAGTCCGACGGGCACTCTTCTTCCTGAAAAGAGCATGAGCGTTAGTATGCCTTGAGGGCATAAACCCTGGGCCTTAAAGTTGCACGCCGTACCGTTGCGCCGGCATCTCGATCCGGTCCACACTTCTTTTTAGCCCGCTGGGCCTCGATGGCCCTTGTTGGCCCGCCACCGCGGGCTCGGCCCTCCGCCTCAAGGACTTCCCCTGCAAAAAACGCCATTGGTATACGGCGATCAAAAATAAGCACGGATGAATCCTCTTGAAAGTACTGGGACTTAGGTCTCGGTTACCTTTGAGGCTGGAAGGAGTCCGGGATAATCGGCCATAATGGCCACTAAGGTGTTGTCCTTACTCAATTGATGAAACACCCCATCAATCAACTCCACACATAAGTCCGGGTCCTCTTGGGTGTCCGGGACGAGGGACCGTTCCGGGTCCTCGGGTTGTGGAGGAGGGTTGTTTATCTCCTTTACAGTCTGGCGTAGCTCCTGCGTTAAAATTGCTAGACTAAGTACTTAATTATGGGAATATAAAAACGGATAGGCAAGTGAAAGTGTTCACTTACCCAGCTTGGAGGATTGTACATAGAAAATCCGCCCCATGGGTTGACACGGAGGAATTCCTCCTCTTCTCCCTTGTACAAAGCGGACAAGATCTTTGTTAGAGTGGCAGCTCAATCCGGCCCCTTATGGCCACACCGGGTGGCGTCGTCCTCCCCATTGAAATCCCACATGGGGTGGCCTCGGTATTGAAGCGACTGCACCCCCCGCGTAATGCATATGGCCATGACCTCGATCATGGTCAGTCTGGAATGAGCTAACAACCTTATCCGGCTCATCAGGTAAAGGACGTCCATGTCGCTTTCCTTCTGAGGGCTCCGTGGGCGCCAGCTCAGGCGTTTCTTCAAGGGAGCGTTATCAAACTCAGGGAGGCCGATCCGTACAAGGTCCGGCAGAGGGACGTCTTCTATATAGAACCATTCTGAGGGCCAGTCTTTGGACGCCTCCTTTGGGGTTCCGGATAGACATCCGGTCCCGGCGATGCACCATAGTTCGGCTCCGCCCACTTGATATATCAACCCCTCCTGAGAACGGGGCACGAGGCAGAACAACTTCTTCCACAGTGCGAAATGGGCCTCGACGCCCAAAAGCAGCTCCCAAAGGGCTATGAAGCCCGCAATATGCAATATGGAGGCAGGTGTAAGGTTGTGTAACTGGAGTCCATAGAACTCCAGGAGCCCCCAGAGAAACGGATGGATTGGAAATCCGAGCCCTCTTATTAAATAAGGGACAAGGCATACCCGCTCTCCTTTGGAGGGATGGGGGACGCTCTCCACATGCTCTCCGCCATTATAGGTGGAAAGCCCGGCTCGAACTGGGACCATGTATGCTGGGGGGGAGGAGCCCCTTGGTTTGGAGCGCTACTAGCTCGCTGTGCGGGAAATAACACCTCTCCCAATCTCCAGGCTGAGGTATGGAGGGACGAGAGGAGGAGCTGCGTTGACCAGCCATGGTAGAATGGATCTCTGTCGAGTGCGCTCCGATGAATGCTCGTGGAGGGAAGATGGTGTGATTCGGATCTAAATCCCCGTCTCTTTTATAGGCGGCCTGTTTGCGCAACTAAGGGGGTAAACGAAAAAAGAACCCCTGTCTTTTCGCATTCTTTTGACACGTAGAAGATGGCCATTATTGGGCGCGGAAGCCTAGGAGCGCAACATTCATCAGAAGCCGGACATTATTCGACGGGTATATGGGATTTGGAGAAGAACCCGCCTTGCAATGCCGAAGACAAATCTACGCGCCGGACTCATCGTCATTGAAGCCTGGTTCGGGGGCTACTGAGGGAGTCCTGGATTAGGGGGTGTCCGGATGGCCGGACTATGACCTTTGGACGGACTCCCGGACTATGAAGATACAAGATTGAAGACTTCGTCCCGTGTCCGGATAGGACTTTCCTTGGCGTGGAAGGCAAGCTTGGTGATACGATATGTAGATCTCCTCCCATTGTAACCGACTCCGGTGTCTATATAAACCGGAGAGTTTTAATCCGTAGGACGAACAACAATCATACCATAGGCTAGCTTCTAGGGTTTAGCCTCTCTGATCTCGTGGTAGATCAACTCTTGTACTACCCATATCATCAATATTAATCAAGCAGGAGTAGGGTTTTACCTCCATCGAGAGGGGCCGAACCTGGGTAAAAACATCGTGTCCCTTGTCTCCTGTTACCATCCGCCTAGACGCAAAGTTCGGGACCCCCTACCCGAGATCCGCTAGTTTTGACACCGACACGGGGGCTGAAGCGAAAAGGTCCACCATGACAAATGATTTTAATCCGGCTAGGGGCTGCTTATGTCCATTGAATTACACAGTCACTTGGACTGACTATATTCCTCCTCTATACCATCTAATAGGCTATCTATCTTACAATTCTATTGAGAATACTTTGTGGCTAATGCCACCTGGTCATATACCAGACTCATGGGAATTTCTTGCCCATCTGGCCCTGCCGGTCCGACTTCGGCCATATGGTTTGGGTCCAGCTTGGTGTAGCGCGTCTTCACCATAGCCCATGCTTCCCTTGCACCCTGCCGACAGGCTGACATCTTCCACATTTGGAAGCGCCGCCGTGCTCCTTGAAGCATGTCCACAAGCTCCCCCATGACATTCGGCAGGAAGCTTGATGGCCACAAGGCCTGCGCAACACCCTGCATCACCTGCCGAGCTTGCTCGTGCAGCTGTGAGAGGTCTTGCAGTAAATTGCCTGCAAATGCCGGCATCTCCTCCTCGGGGCGACCCGTCAGCATTCCTACAAGCAAAACTCTTTCAATATACTTCCTCGCCGAACTATGCTACAGTTCATCTAGGCACTTACCATAAATGCCGCGGCGAAGCCTTTTGTTCTCATTCATGGAGTCCGCCAGCTGCGCACGGACATCTTTCAATTCCACGTCCAGCCGAACATTGGCATCTTGGAGAATATTCTTCTCCTGCTTAACTTGCGTAAAAATGCGCTCGCCGGCCTTTAGTTGCCTCTGGAGATGCGACTCGTCATCCCTCCCGCCCTTCGGATTTACTCCGGGGTTATCTGTAGAATTTTCTGTTAAATTTGTCATACCAGCCAGTTGCTAACTGGTACATTTTCATACAATCGAGATAAGTGTTACCATATGAGGCCTTCTAGGATTCCTCTAGCTCGGCAACTGTGGCCCTCAGTTGGGTCTTGCACTCCTCTAGCTCCCGAGACAATTGCTCATTCTTATCTACAAGACCCTGCGCATAAATTGATACTTAAAACTATTGTTCCAACCGTTTCAAGTCTCAGGGGCTACTCCTATACATGCTTATCAAACTTTCTTACCCATATATCTTTGGTATACTGGTTCGTCGTCTGGGCAAGCCAGCCTTGAGCAGCCCAGATGTATGCATCTCCTGAATTGAAAGCATTAAATGCCTCTTCGGAAAAGATGTTGTTGCGAAGTACGGCCCGTCGACGCCGGTGATTCATGGCGCTCTCTACTTTGGAATTTGTGGCAAAGAGCATATCTGCGTCCTCTGTCGGAGGACTATGCGGCATCGGCCCTACATCCGCCTCCTCTCTCGAAGTTGGTTCTGGAGCCCGACTGGTGGAGGCGTGGTTGGCAGGATCCCCGGATATAGTCCGGATACTCCTCTTCCTGCTAGGATGTAAAGGGCGCTGTTATACTTCAAATAACAATAATTACATGACAGGTTGTTTCCTTACCTCTGTAGAGGCGTGTCGGCCCTAACCGCCTTCCTCTTGAGCCTGCCCAATCCAGACGCCTATGGCTGACGGGTCCCTAGGGGCTCAGCCCTGTGCTCCGAACGTCGCCTCTGCGAAAACACGGCACTTCAGGGCTAAGGCGTGACATCAGGAAAGAGTCCTCTTCGGAGGATCGAGTCTTCGGCTTGGCTTACACGCGACAAAGATAGCAGTCCGGGATAATCAGCAGTAATAGCCACCGAGGCGCCGTCGCGGCTCGCCCGATAAAATATCCCGTCGACAAGCTCCACGGCCACATCCAGGTCTTCTTAGAGTCCTGGATCCAGGGCCCTTTTGGGGTCCTCTGGCTACGGGGAAGGGCTGGAGATTCCTTCCACAGCCCTCCTCAGTTCCTGCTTGGAAATATCGAGGCAGGTAACCTTAGCAAAGAACGCCACAATAAGTGAAGCGAGGAAGTAAATGACGACTTACCCAGTTTGGGGGATTATACATAGAGAATCCGTCTCATGGTTTGATATGAAGGAACTCTTCCTCTTCTCCTTTGTATAGATCGGACAGTATCCTTGCCAGAGCATTTTGGGGAAAGTTGCAGAAAACAAAAAAATTCTACGCTTTCACCAAGATCAATCTATGAGTTCATCTATCAACGAGAGAGAGGAGTGCATCTACATACCCTTGTAGATCGCGAGCGGAAGCATTCAAGAGAACGGGGTTGAGGGAGTCGTACTCGTCGTGATCCAAATCACCGATGATCCTAGTGCTGAACGGACAGCACCTCCACGTTCAACACACGTATGGTTGGGAAGACGTCTCCTCCTTCTTGATCCAGCAAGGGGGAAGGAGAGGTTGATGAAGATCCAGCAGCACGACGGCGTGGTGGTGGATGCAGCAGCGATCTCGGCAGGGCTTCGCCAAGCTTCTGCGAGAGGGAGAGGTGTAGCAGGGGGAGAGGGAGGCGCCAAGAGCATGGGTGCGGCTTCCCTCCCTCCCCCTCTTTATATAGGGCCCCTAGAGGGGCGCCGGCCCTAGGAGATGGGATCTCCAAGGGGGGGGCGGCGGCCAGGGGGGGCTTGCCCCCCAAGCCAGGTGGAGGCGCCCCCACCCGTAGGGTTTCCCAACCCTAGGCGCAGGGGGGGCCAAGGGGGGCACACCAGCCCACCAGGGGCTGGTTCCCCTCCCACTTCAGCCCATCGGGCCCTCCGGGATAGGTGGCCGCACCCGGTGGACCCCCGGGACCCTTCCAGTGGTCCCGGTACAATACCGGTGACCCCCGAAACTTTCCCGATGGCTGAAACCTGACTTCCTATATATAAATCTTTACCTCCGGACCATTCCGGAACTCCTCGTGACATTCAGGACCTCATCCGGGACTCCGAACAACTTTCGGTTTACTGCATACTCATATCTCTACAACCCTAGCATCACTGAACCTTAAGTGTGTAGACCCTACGGGTTCGGGAGACACGTAGACATGACCGAGACGGCTCTCTGATCAATAACCAACAGTGGGATCTGGATACCCATGATGGCTCCCACATACTCCTCGATGATCTTCATCGGATGAACCACGATGTCGAGGATTCAAGCAACCCCGTATACAATTCCCTTTATCAATCGGTACGTTACTTGCCCGAGATTCGATCGTCGGTATCCCAATACCTCGTTCAATCTCATTACCGGCAAGTCACTTTACTTGTATCGTAATGCATGATCCCGGGAACAAACACTTGGTCACTATGAGCTCATTATGATGATGCATTACCGAGTGGGCCCAGAGATACCTCTCCATCATACGGAGTGACAAATCCCAGTCTCGATCCGTGTCAACCCAACAGACACTTTCGAAGATACCCGTAGTATACCTTTATAGTCACCCAGTTACGTTGTGATGTTTGGTACACCCAAAGCACTCCTACGGTGTCCGGGAGTTACACGATCTCATGGTCTAAGGAAAAGATACTTGACATTGGAAAAGCTCTAGCAAACGAACTACACGACCTTGTGCTATACTTAGGATTGGGTCTTGTCCATCACATCATTCTCCTAATGATGTGATCCCGTTATCAACGACATCAATGTCCATAGTCAGGAAACCATGACTATCATTTGATCAACGAGCTAGTCAACTAGAGGTTTACTAGGGACATGTTGTGGTCTATGTATTCACACATGTATTACGATTTCCGGATAACACAATTATAGCATGAACAACAGACGATTATCATGAACAAGGAAATATAATAATAATCTTTTATTATTGCCTCTAGGTCATATTTCCAACAGTCTCCCACTTGCACTAGAGTCAATAATCTAGTTACATTGTGATGAATCGAACACCCATAGAGTTCTGGTGTTGATCATGTTTTGCTCGCGGAAGAGGTTTTGTCAACGGATCTGTGACATTCAGATCCGTATGCACTTTGCAAATATCTTTGTCTCCATCTTGAACATTTTCACGGATGGAGTTGAAACGACGCTTGATGTGCCTGGTCTTCTTGTGAAACCTGGGCTCCTTGGCAAGGGCAATAGCTCCAGTGTTGTCACAGAAGAGAGTGATCGGCCCCGACGCATTGGGTATGACTCCTAGGTCGGTAATGAACTCCTTCGTCCATATTGCTTCATGCGCTGCCTCCAAGGCTGCCATGTACTCCGCTTCACATGTAGATCCCGCCACGACGCTATGCTTGCAGCTGCACCAGTTTACTGCTCCACCATTAACCATATACATGTATCCGGTTTGTGACTTAGAGTCATCCAGATCTGTGTCAAAGCTAGCGTCGACGTAACCCTTTACGACGAGCTCTTCCTCACCTCCATAAACGAGAAACATATCCTTAGTCCTTTTCAGGTACTTCAGGATATTCTTGACCGCTGTCCAGTGTTCCTTGCCGGGATTACTTTGGTACTTTCCTACCAAACTTACGGCAAGGCTTACATCAGGTCTGGTACACAGCATGGCATACATAATAGACCCTATGGCTGAGGCATAGGGGATGACACTCATCTCTTCTATATCTTCTGACGTGGTCGGGCATTGAGCCGAGCTCAATCTCACACCTTGCAATATAGGCAAGAACCCTTTCTTGGACTGATCCATATTGAACTTCTTCAATATCTTATCAAGGTATGTGCTTTGTGAAAGACCTATGAGGCGTCTCGATCTATCCCTATAGATCTTGATGCCTAATATGTAAGCAGCTTCTCCAAGGTCCTTCATTGAAAAACACTTATTCAAGTAGGCCTTAATGCTGTCCAAAAGTTCTATATCATTTCCCATCAAAAGTATGTCATCTACATATAATATGAGAAATGCTACAGAGCTCCCACTCACTTTCTTGTAAACGCAGGCTTCTCCATAAGTCTGCATAAACCCAAACACTTTGATCATCTCATCAAAGCGAATGTTCCAACTCCGAGATGCTTGCACCAGCCCATAAATGGATCGCTGGAGCTTGCATACCTTGTTAGCATTCTTAGGGTTGACAAAACCTTCCGGCTGCATCATATATAGTTCTTCCTTAAGATAGCGGTTAAGGAATGCCGTTTTGACGTCCATCTGCCATATCTCATAATCATAGTATGCGGCAATTGCTAACATGATTCGGACGGACTTCAGCTTCGCTATGGGAGAGAAAGTCTCATCATAGTCAACCCCTTGAACCTGCCGATAACCCTTAGCGACAAGTCGAGCTTTATAGATGGTAACATTACCATCCGCGTCCGTCTTCTTCTTAAAGATCCATTTGTTTTCTATCGCTCGCCGATCATCGGGAAAGTCTGTCAAAGTCCATACTTTGTTTTCATACATGGATCCTATCTCGGATTGCATGGCTTCAAGCCATTTGTTGGAATCTGGGCCCTCCATCGCTTCTTCATAGTTCGAAGGTTCACCGTTGTCTAAGAACATGATTTCCAGGACAGGGTTGCCATACCACTCTGGTGTGGAACGTGTCCTTGTGGACCTACGAAGTTCAGTAGCAACTTGATCTGAAGTACCTTGATCATCATCATTAATTTCCTCTCCAGTCGGTGTAGGCACCACAGGAACATTTTCCTGAGCTGCACTACTTTCCAGTTCAAGTGGTAGTACTTCATCGAGTTCTACTTTCCTCCCACTTACTCCTTTCGAGAGAAACTCTTTCTCCAGAAAGGATCCGTTCTTGGCAACAAAGATCTTGCCTTCGGATCTAAGGTAGAAGGTATACCCAATGGTTTCCTTAGGGTATCCTATGAAGACGCATTTTTTCGACTTGGGTTCGAGCTTTTCGGGTTGAAGTTTCTTGACATAAGCATCGCATCCCCAAACTTTTAGAAATGACAGCTTAGGTTTCTTCCCAAACCATAATTCATACGGTGTCGTCTCAACGGATTTAGACGGTGCCCTATTTAAAGTGAATGTAGTTGTCTATAGAGCGTATCCCCAAAATGATAGCGGTAAATCGGTAAGAGACATCATAGATCGCACCATATCCAATAGAGTGCGATTACGACGTTCGGACACACCATTACGCTGAGGTGTTCCAGGTGGCGTGAGTTGTGAAACGATTCCACATTTCCTTAAGTGCGTACCAAATTCATGACTTAAATATTCTCCTCCACGATATGATCGTAAGAACTTTATTTTTCGGTCACGTTGATTCTCTACCTCATTCTGAAATTCCTTGAACTTTTCAAAGGTCTCAGACTTGTGTTTCATCAAGTAGACATACCCATATCTACTTAAGTCATCAATGAGAGTGAGAACATAACGATATCCTCCGCGAGCCACAACGCTCATTGGACCGCACACATCAGTATGTATGATTTCCAATAAGTTGGTTGCTCGATCCATTGTTCCGGAGAACGGAGTCTTGGTCATTTTGCCCATGAGGCATGGTTCGCATGTGTCAAATGATTCATAATCGAGAGACTCTAAAAGTCCATCAGCATGGAGCTTCTTCATGCGCTTGACACCAATGTGACCAAGGCGGCAGTGCCACAAGTATGTGGGACTATTGTTATCAACCTTACATCTTTTGGTATTCACACTATGAATATGTGTAACATTACGTTCGAGATTCATTAAGAACAAACCATTGACCAGCGAGGCATGACCATAAAACATATCACTCATATAAATAGAACAACCATTATTCTCAAATTTAAATGAGTAGCCATCTCGTATTAAACGAGATCCAGATACAATGTTCATGCTCAAAGCTGGCACTAAATAACAATTATTGAGGTTTAAAACTAATCCCGTAGGTAAATGTAGAGGTAGCGTGCCGACGGCGATCACATCGACCTTGGAACCATTCCCGATGCGCATCGTCACCTCGTCCTTCGCCACTCTCCGCTTATTCTGCAGCTCCTGCTTTGAGTTCCATATATGAGCAACGGCACCGGTATCAAATACCCAGGAGCTACTACGAGTACTGGTAAGGTACACATCAATTACATATATATATCACATATACTTTTAGTGTTGCCGGCCTTCTTGTCCGCTAAGTATTTGGGGCAGTTCCGCTTCCAGTGACCCTTCCCTTTACAATAAAAGCACTCAGTCTCAGGCTTGGGTCCATTTTTTGACTTCTTCCCGGCAACTGGCTTACCGGGCGTGGCAACTTCCTTGTCGTCCTTCTTGAAGTTGTTCTTACCCTTGCCCTTCTTGAACTTAGTGGTTTGATTGACCATCAACACTTGATGTTCCTTTTTGATTTCTACCTCTGCTGACTTCAGCATTGAAAATACTTCAGGAATAGTTTTCACCATCCCCTGCATATTGTAGTTCATCACAAAGCTCTTGTACCTAGGTGGGAGCAACTAAAGGATTCTGTCAATGACCGCCTCGTCTGGGAGGTTAATGTCCAGCTGGGACAGGCGGTTGTGCAACCCAGACATTTTGAATATGTGCTCACTGACAGAACTACTTTCCTCCATCTTACAACTATAGAACTTGTCGGAGACTTCATAACTCTCGACCCGGGCATGAGCTTGGAAAACCATTTTCAGCTCCTCGAACATCTCATATGGTCCGTGTTGCTCAAAACGCTTTTGGAGACCCGGTTCTAAGTTGTAAAGCATGCCGCACTGAACAAGGGAGTAATCATCAGCACGTGACTGCCGAGCATTCGTAACGTCTTGGTTCTCTGGGATGGGTGCTTCACCTAGCGGTCCTTCTAGGACATATGCTTTCTTGGCAGCTATGAGGATGATCCTCAGGTTCCGGACCCAGTCCGTAGAGTTGCTGCCATCATCTTTCAGCTTGGTTTTCTCTAGGAACGCGTTGAAGTTCATGTTGACATGGGCGTTGGCCATTTGATCTACAAGACATTTTTGCAAAGATTTTTAGACTAAGTTCATGATAATTAAGTTCATCTAATCAAATTATTTAATGAACTCCCACTCAGATTAGACATCCCTCTAGTCATCTAAGTGTTACATGATCTGAGTTGACTAGGCCGTGTTCGATCATCACGTGAGACGGACTAGCCATCATCGGTGAACATCTCCATGTTGATCGTATCTTCCATACGACTCATGTTCGACATTTCGGTCTTTGTGTTCCGAGGCCATGTCTGTACATGCTAGGCTCATCAAGTTAACCTAAGTGTTTTGCATGTGTAAATCTGTCTTACACCCGTTGTATGTGAACGTTAGAATCTATCACACCCGATCATCATGTGGTGCTTCGAAACAATGAACTTTTGCAACGGCGCACAGTTAGGGGGAACACTTTCTTGAAATTATTATGAGGGATCATCATATTTACTACCATCGTTCTAAGTAAACAAGATGCAAAAACATGATAAACATCACATGCAATCAAATAGTAGTGACATGATATGGCCAATATCATATAGCTCCTTTGATCTCCATCTTCGGGGATCCATGATCATCTTCGTCACCGGCATGACACCATGATCTCCATCATCATGATCTCCATCATCGTGTCTCCATCAAGTTGCTCGCCAACTATTACTTCTACTACTATGGCTAACGGTTTGGCGTTAAATCATTGACACGCAGGTCATACAATAATTAAGACAACTCCTATGACTCCTGTCGATTGTCATACTCATCGACATGCAAGTCATGATTCCTATTACAAGAACATGATCTCATACATCACATATATATCATTCATCACAACTTTTGGCCATATCACATCACAAAGCAATTGCTGCAAAAACAAGTTAGACGTCCTCTAATTGTTGTTGCATCTTTTACGTGGCTGCAATAGGGTTCTACCAAGAACGTTTTCTTACCTACATAAAAGCCACAACGTGATTTGTCAACTTCTATTTACCCTTCATAAGGACCCTTTTCATCGAATCCGCTCCAACTAAAGTGGGAGAGACAGACACCCGCTAGCCACCTTATGCAACTAGTGCATGTCAGTTGGTGGAACCTGTCTCACGTAAGCGTACGTGTAAGGTCGGTCCAGGACGCTTCATCCCACAATACCGCTGAAGCAAAATAAGACTAGTAGTGGCAAGAAAGTTGACAACATCTACGCCCACAACAAGTTTGTGTTCTACTCGTGCAAAGAGAACTACGCATAGACCTAGCTCTGATACAACTTTTGGGGAACATTGTAGAAAATAAAAATTGTCTACGCTTTCACCAAGATCAATCTATGAGTTCATCTAGCAACGAGAGAGAGGAGTGCATCTACATACCCTTGTAGATCGCGAGCGGAAGCGTTCAAGAGAACGAGGTTGAGGGAGTCGTACTCGTCGTGATCCAAATCACCGATGATCCTAGTGCTGAACGGACAGCACCTCCACGTTCAACACACGTATGGTTGGGAAGACATCTCCTCCTTCTTGATCCAGCAAGGGGGAAGGAGAGGTTGATGAAGATCCAGCGGCACGACGGCGTGGTGGTGGATGCAGCAGCGATCTCGGCAGGGCTTCGCCAAGCTTCTGCGAGAGGGAGAGGTGTAGCAGGGGAGAGGGAGGCGCCAAGAGCATGGGTGCGGTTGCCCTCCCTCCCCCCTCTTTATATAGGGCCCCTAGGGGGGGAGCCGGCCCTAGGAGCTGGGATCTCCAAGGGGGGCGGCGGCCAGGGGGGTGGCTTGCCCCCCAAGCCAGGTGGAGGCGCCCCCACCCCTAGGGTTTCCCAACCCTAGGCGCAGGGGGGCCAAGGGGGGCGCACCAGCCCACCAGGGGCTGGTTCCCCTCCCACTTCAGCCCATGGGGCCCTCCAGGATAGGTGGCCCCACCCGGTGGACCCCCGGGACCCTTCCGGTAGTCCCGGTACAATACCGGTGACCCCTGAAACTTTCCCGATGGCCGAAACCTGACTTCATATATATAATTCTTTACCTCCGGACCATTCCGGAACTCCTCGTGACGTCCGGGATCTCATCCGGGACTCCGAACAACTTTTGGTTTACTGCATACTCATATCTCTACAAACCTTGCGTCACCGAACCTTAAGTGTGTAGACCCTACGGGTTCGGGAGACACGCAGACATGACCGAGACGGCTCTCCGGTCAATAACCAACAGCGGGATCTGGATACCCATGATGGCTCCCACATGCTCCTCGATGATCTTCATCGGATGAACCACGATGTTGAGGATTCAAGCAACCCCGTATATAATTCCCTTTGTCAATCGGTACGTTACTTGCCCGAGATTCGATCGTCGGTATCCCAATTCCTCATTCAATCTCGTTACTGGCAAGTCACTTTACTCGTACCGTAATGCATGATCCCGTGACCAAACACTTGGTCACTTTGAGCTCATTATGATGATGCATTACCGAGTGGTCCCAGAGATACCTCTCTGTCATACGGAGTGACAAATCCCAGTCTCGATCCGTGTCAACCCAACAGACACTTTCGAAGATAACCGTAGTATACCTTTATAGTCACCCAGTTACGTTGTGACGTTTGGTACACCCAAAGCACTCCTACGGTGTCCGGGAGTTACACGATCTCATGGTCTAAGGAAAAGATACTTGACATTGGAAAAGCTCTAGCAAACGAACTACACGATCTTGTGCTATGCTTAGGATTGGGTCTTGTCCATCACATCATTCTCCTAATGATGTGATCCCGTTATCAACGACATCCAATGTCCATAGTCAGGAAACCATGACTATCAGTTGATCAATGAGCTAGTCAACTAGAGGCTTACTAGGGACATGTTGTGGTCTATGTATTCAGACATGTATTACAATTTCTGGATAACACAATTATAGCATGAACAACAGACGATTATCATGAACAAGGAAATATAATAATAATCTTTTATTATTGCCTCTAGGGCATATTTCCAACAGTCTCCCACTTGCACTAGAGTCAATAATCTAGTTACATTGTGATGAATCGAACACCCATAGAGTTCTGGTGTTGATCGTGTTTTGCTCGCGGAAGAGGTTTAGTCAACGGATCTGCGACATTCAGATCCGTATGCACTTTGCAAATATCTATGTCTCCATCTTGAACATTTTCACGGATGGAGTTGAAACGACGCTTGATGTGCCTAGTCTTCTTGTGAAACCTGGGCTCCTTGGCAAGGGCAATAGCTCCAGTATTGTCACAGAAGAGAGTGATCGGCCCCGACGCATTGGGTATGACTCCTAGGTCGGTGATGAACTCCTTCATCCATAATTCTTCATCGCTGCCTCCGAGGGAGGGGCATCAATATAAAACCACTCTGAAGCCCAGTTCTCTGGTGCCTTCTTGGGAGTGCCAGATAGGTATCCGGTCTCGGTGATACGCCATACTTCGGCCCCGCCCACTTGACATAGGGACTCTCCCTGCCTGCAGGGGACAAGGCAGAATAGCTTCTTCCACAAACCGAAATGAGCCTCACAGCCTAGAAATAGCTCACAAAGGGCGACATACCCTGCTATCTGTAGTACGGAGGCTGGGGTATAGTTGTGCAACTTGAGGCCGTAGAACTCCAGGAGCCCACAAAGGAATGGATGAATGGGAAACCTGGCGCCCCTTAACAGATGCGGAATGAGGCATATTCGCTCCTTTGGAGACGGATTAGGGGATCTCTCCGCTTGTTCTCCGCCGTTATAGGTGGCTATTCCGGCTTGGACAGGGACCATGAACACCGGTGGGAGAAGCCCTTGGGTTTGTAACTTTATAAAACGGCTATGAGGAACTGAACACTCTCCCCAGCCCCCTGGCTTGGGGCAAGGGGAGTGAGCAGAAGAGCTGCAACGACTAGCCATGTTGGAATGGTTTTTCCGGGGTGCTCTGGTGGATGCTTGCTCGAGGGGGAAGAGTGGGGTTTGGATCTGGGAATCCCCGTCTCTTCAAATAGACGGTTGGCCTGAAGGATCGGGGGTGGCAAATGCAAAGATGCCTCGACTCCTCGCATTCGCTCGACACGTGGAAATGGTCATTATTGAGGCACTGAAGCCAAGGAGTACAACACTGATGAGATGTCGGACACTGTTCGTCGTGATAGGTACATTGGAGTATTCGAAGATGGAACCCGCCTTGCAATGCCGAAGACAAGACTGCGTGCCGGACTCACCGTCATTGAAGCCTGGTTCAGGGGCTACTGAGGGAGTCCTAGATTAGGGGGTATCCGGACAGCCGGACTATAACATCGTCCGGACTATTGAAGCGTGAAGATGCAACACTCAAGACTTCGGCCCGTGTCCAGATGGGACTCTCCTTTGCGTGGAAGACAAGCTTGGCGATCCGGATATTATATTTCCTTCCTTCTAACCGACTCCATGAAAACCCTAGCTCTCTCCAGTGTCTATATAAACTGGAGAGGATGGTCCTTAGAAGGCCGATCACAATTACAATCATACCATCATAGGCTAGCTCTTAGGGTTTAGCCTCTATGATCTCGTGGTAGATCTACTCTTGTACTACTCATACCTTCAATATTAATCAAGCAGGAAGTAGGGTTTTACCTCCATCAAGAGGGCCCGAACCTGGGTAAACATTGTGTCCCTTGCTTCATGTTACCATCAGCCTAAGAGGCACAGATTGGGACCCCCTACCCGAGATCCACCGGTTTTGACACCGACACCGACCCCCTCTAGATGAGATCTAGAGGGGGGCGGCTGCCAAGGGGGGGTGACTTGCCCCCCAAGCAAGGGAGGCGCCCCCTTTAGGGTTACCCCCCCCCCCAACCCTAGGCGCATGGGCCCAAGGAGGGATGCGCCCAGCCCTCTAAGGGCTGGTTCCCTTCCCACTACGGCCCATGAGGCCCTCCGGGAGAGGTGGCCCCTCCCGGTGGACCCCCAGAACCCTTCCGGTGGCCCTGGTACAATACCGGTATGCC
>NC_041381.1:565089193-565104827 GCF_002162155.2 Triticum dicoccoides | reverse complement strand
GGAGACCCTGGCGTCTGGCCCTGGGCCAGACGCCGAGGCCCATGGCGTCTGGGCCAGACGCCAAGGATTGTGGCGTTTGGTCCTGGAGTCCGAGTGGGACTCTTGCCTTTCGGGCAAAACCGACTTTGAGGAGGCTTTTGCTCCAAGTTTCGACCCCGGGGCTCAACATATAAATAGAGGGGCAGGGCTAGCACCAAAGGTACAACAAGTTGATCCACGTGATCTATTCCTTAGCCGTGTGCGGCGCCCCCAGCCACCATATTCCTCGATAATACTGTAGCGGAGTTTAGGCGAAGCCCTGCTGCTGTAGTTCATCAAGATCGTCACCACGCCGTCGTGCTGACGGAACTCTTCCCCGACACTTTGCTGGATCGGAGTCCGGGGATCGTCATCGAGCTGAACGTGTGCTCGAACTCGGAGGTGCCGTAGTTTCGGTGCTTGATCGGTTGGATCGGGAAGACGTACGACTACTTCCTCTATGTTGCGTCAACACTTCCGCAGTCGGTCTGCGTGGGTACGTAGACAACACTCTCTCCTCTCGTTGCTATGCATCACATGATCTTGCGTGTGCGTAGGAAATTTTTTGAAATTACTACGAAACCCTACAGTGGCATCCGAGCCAGGTTATTTATGTTGATGTTATATGCACGAGTAGAACACAAGTGAGTTGTGGACGATACAAGTCATACTGCCTACCAGCATGTCATACTTTGGTTCGGCGGTATTGTTGGACGAGACGACCCGGACCAACCTTACGCGTACGCTTACGCGAGACCGGTTCCCTCGACGTGCTTTGCACAGAGATGGCTTGCGGGCGACTGCCTCTCCAACTTTAGTTGAACCAAGTATGGCTACGCCCGGTCCTTGCGAAGGTTAAAACGGAGTCTATTTGACAAACTATCGTTGTGGTTTTGATGCGTAGGTGAGATTGGTTCTTACTTAAGCCCGTAGCAGCCATGTAAAACATGCAACAACAAAGTAGAGGACGTCTAACTTGTTTTTGCAGGGCATGTTGTGATGTGATATGGTCAAGGCATGATGCTGAATTTTATTGTATGAGATGATCATGTTTTGTAACCGAGTTATCGGCAACTGGCAGGAGCCATATGGTTGTCGCTTTATTGTATGCAATGCAATCGCGATGTAATGCTTTACTTTATTACTAAACGGTAGTGATAGTCGTGAAAGCATAAGATTGGCGAGACGACAACGATGCTACGATGGAGATCAAGGTGTCGCGCCGGTGACGATGGTGATCATGACGGTGCTTCGGAGATGGCGATCACAAGCACAAGATGATGATGGCCATATCATATCACTTATATTGATTGCATGTGATGTTTATCTTTTTATGCATCTTATCTTGCTTTGATTGACGGTACCATTATAAGATGATCTCTCACTAAATTATCAAGAAGTGTTCTCCCTGAGTATGCACCGTTGCGAAAGTTCTTCGTGCTGAGACACCACGTAATGATCGGGTGTGATAGGCTCTACGTTCAAATACAACGGGTGCAAAACAGTTGCACACGCGGAATACTCAGGTTATACTTGACGAGCCTAGCATATACAGATATGGCCTCGGAACACGGAGACCGAAAGGTCGAGCGTGAATCATATAGTAGATATGATCAACATAGTGATGTTCACCATTGAAACTACTCCATGTCACGTGATGATAGGACATGGTTTAGTTGATTTGGATCACGTGATCACTTAGAGGATTAGAGGGATGTCTGTCTAAGTGGGAGTTCTTAAGTAATATGATTAATTGAACTTAAATTTATCATGAACTTAGTCCTGGTAGTATTTTGCAAATTATAGATCAATAGCTCGCATTGTTGCTTCCCTGTGTTTATTTTGATATGTTCCTAGAGAAAATTGTGTTGAAAGATGTTAGTAGCAATGATGCGGATTGGATCCATGATCTGAGGATTATCCTCATTGCTGCACAGAAGAATTATGTCCTTGATGCACCGCTAGGTGACAGACCTATTGCAGGAGCAGATGCAAACGTTATGAACATTTAGCTAGCTCAATATGATGACTACTTGATAGTTTAAGTGCACCATGCTTAACGGCTTAGAATCGGGACTTCAAAGATGTTTTGAACGTCATGGACCATATGAGATGTTCCAGGAGTTGAAGTTAATATTTCAAGCAAATACCCGAGTTGTGAGATATAAAGTCTCCAACAAGTTCTATAGCTAAAAGATGGAGGAGAATCGCTCAACTAGTGAGCATGTGCTCAGATTGTCTGGGTACTACAATCGCTTGAATCAAGTGGGAGTTAATCTTCCAGATAAGATAGTGATTGACAGAATTCTCTAGTCACCATCACCAAGTTAGTAGAACTTCGTGATGAACTATAATATGCAAGGGATAACGGAAACAACTCCCAAGCTCTTCGTGATGATGAAATCAATGAAGGTAGAAATCAAGAAAAACATCAAGTGTTGATGGTTGATAAGACCACTAGTTTCAAGAAAAGGGCAAAGGAAAGAAGGGGAACTTCAAGAAGAACGGCAAGCAAGTTGCTGCTCAAGTGAAGAAGCCCAAGTCTGGTCCTAAGCCTGAGACTAAGTGCTTCTACTGCAAAGGGACTGGTCACCGGAAACGGAATCACCCCAAGTGATTGGCGGATAAGAAGGATGGCAAAGTGAACATAAGTATATTTGATATACATGTTATTGATGTGTACTTTACTAGTGTTTATAGCAAACCCTAAGTATTTGATACTAGTTCAGTTGCTAAGATTAGTAACTCGAAACGGGAGTTGCAGAATAAACAGAGACTAGTTAAGGGTGAAGTGACGATGTGTGTTGGAAGTGGTTCTAAGATTGATATGATCATCATCGCACACTCCCTATAATTTCGGGATTAGTGTTGAAACTAAATAAGTGTTATTTGGTGAGCATGAATATGATTTGATCATGTTTATTGTAATACGGTTATTCATTTAAGTAAAAGAATAAATTGTTGTTCTGTTTACATGAATAAAACTTTATATGGTTACACACCCAATGAAAATAGTTCATTGGATCTCGATCTTAGTGATACACATATTCATAATATTGAAACCAAAAGATGTAAAGTTAATAATGATAGTGCAACTTATTTATGGCACTGCCGTTTAGGTCATATTGGTGTAAAGCGCATGAAGAAACTCCATGCTGATGGGATTTTGGAATCACTTGATTATGAATCACTTGATGCTTGCGAACCATGCCTTATGGGCAAGATGACTAAAACGCCGTTCTCCGAAACAATGAAGCAAGCAACAGATTTGTTGGAAATCATACATACCGATGTATGTGGTCCGATGAAAGGCTTACAGCAGGTATCATTATTTTCTGACCTTCACAAGATGATTTGAGCAGATATGGGGATATCTACTTGATGAAACATAAGTCTGAAATAATTGAAAGGTTCAAAGAATTTCAGAGTGAAGTGGAAAAATCATCGTAACAAGAAAAATAAAGTTTCTGCGATCTGATCACGGAGACGAATATTTGAGTTACGAGTTTGGTCTTCAATTAAAACAATGTGGAATAGTTTCATAGCTCACGCCACCTGGAACACCACAATGTTATGGTGTGTCCGAACATCGTAACCGCGCTTTATTGGATATGGTGCGATCTATGATGTCTCTTATTGATTTACCATTATCGTTTTGGGGTTATGCATTAGAGACAGCTGCATTCACGTTAAAAGGGCACCATCTAAATCCGTTGAGACGACACTATATGAACTGTGGTTTAGCAAGAAACCCAAGTTGTCGTTTCTTAAAGTTTGGGGCTGCGATGCTTATGTGAAAAAGTTTCATCCTGATAAGCTCGAACCCAAATCGGAGAAGTGCATCTTCATAGAATACCCAAAGGAAATTGTTGGGTACACCTTCTATCACAGATCCGGAGGCAAGATATTCGTTGCTAAAAATGGATCCTTTCTGGAGAAGGAGTTTCTCTCGAAAGAAGTGAGTGGGAGGAAAGTAGAACTTGATGAGGTAACTGTACCTGCTCCCTTATTGGAAAGTAGTTCATCACAGAAATCAGTTCCTGTGACAAATACACCAATTAGTGAGGAAGCTAATGATATTGATCATAAAACTTCAGATCAAGTTACTACAGAACCTCGTAGGTCTTCCAGAGTAAGATCTGCACCAGAGTGGTGTAGTAATCATGTTCTGGAAGTCATGTTACTAGACCATGATGAACCTACGAACTATGAGGAAGCGATGATGAGCCCAGATTCCGCGAGATGGCTTGAGGCCATAAAATCTGAGATATGATCCATGTATGACAACAAAGTATGGACTTTGATTGACTTGCTCGATGATCAGCAAAGCCATGTTAAATAAATGGATCTTCAAGAGGAAGACGGACACTGATAGTAGTGTTACTATCTACCAAGCTCGACTTGTTGCAAAAGTTTTTCAACAAGTTCAAGGTGTTGAATACGATGAGGTTTTCTCACTCGTATCGATGCTTAAGTCTATCTGAATCATGTTAGCAATTGCCACATTTTATGCAATCTGGCAAATGGATGTCAAAACTGCATTCCTTAATGGATTTATTAAATAAGAGTTGTATATGATGCAACCAGAAGGTTTTGTCAATCCTAAAGGTGCTAACAAAATGTGCAAGCTCCAGCGATCCATCTATGGACTGGTGCAAGCATCTCGGAGTTGGAATATATGCTTTGATAAGTTGATCAAAGCATATAGTTTTATATGGACTTACGATGAAGCCTGTATTTACAATAAAGTGAGTGGGAGCACTACAGCCTTTCTGATTAGTATATGTGAGTGACATATTGTTGATCAGAAATGATGTAGAATTTTTCTGCAAAGCATAAAGGAGTGTTTTAAAGGAGTTCTTTAAAAGGAAAAGACCTCAGTAAAAAGCTACTTATATATTGAGCATCAAGATCTATTGAGATAGATCAAGACGCTTGATAAGATTTTCAATGAGTACATACCTTGGCAAGATTTTGAAATAGTTCAAAATGGAACAGTTAAAGAAAGAGTTCTTGCCTGTGTTGCAAAGGTATGAAATTGAGTAAGACTCAAATCCCGACCACAGCAGAAAATAGAAAGAGAATGAAAAATCATTCCCTATGCCTCAGTCATAGGTTCTATAAAGTATGCTATGCTTTGTACCAGACCTATTGTATACCTTGCTCTGTATTTGGCAAGGGAGTACAATAGTGATCTAGGAGTAGATCACTGGACATTGGTCAAGAATATCCTTAGTAAGGACTAAGGAGATGTTTCTCGATTATGGAGGTGATAAAAGAGTTTGTTGTAAAAGTTACATCAGTGCAAACTTTTACACTAATCCAGATGACTCTAAGACTCAATCTGGATACATATTGAAAGTGGGAGCGATTAGCTAGAGTAGCTCCGTACAGAGCATTGTAGACATAGAATATTTGCAAAATACATACGGCTCTGAATGTGACAGACCCGTTGACTAAGCTTCTCTCACGAGCAAAACATGATCACACCTTAGTACTCTTTGGATGTTAATCACATAGCGATGTGAACTAGATTATTGACTCTAGTAAACCCTTTGGGTGTTGGTCACATGATGATGTGAACTATGGGTGTTAATCATATACAGATATGAATATTGGTGTTAAATCACATAACGATGTGAACTAGATTATTGACTCTGGTGCAAGTGGGAGACTGAAGGAAATATGCCCTAGAGGCAATAATAAAGTTATTATTTATTTCCTTATAATCATGATAAATGTTTATTATTCATGCTAGAATTGTATTTACCGGAAACATAATACATGTGTGAATACATAGACAAACAAAGTGTCACTAGTATGCCTCTACTTGACTAGCTCGTTAATCAAAGATGGTTATGTTTCCTAACCATGAACAATGAGTTGTTATTTGATTAACGAGGTCACATCATTAGTAGAATGATCTGATTGACATGACCCATTCCATTAGCTTAGCACCCGATCGTTTAGTATGTTGCTATTGCTTTCTTCATGACTTATACATGTTCCTATGACTATGAGATTATGCAACTCCCGTTTACCGGAGGAACACTTTGGGTACTACCAAACGTCACAACGTAACTGGGTGATTATAAAGGAGTACTACAGGTGTCTCCAATGGTCGATGTTGGGTTGGCGTATTTCGAGATTAGAATTTGTCACTCCGATTGTCGGAGAGGTATCTCTGGGCCCTCTCGGTAATACACATCACATAAGCCTTGCAAGCATTACAACTAATATGTTAGTTGTGAGATGATGTATTACGGAACGAGTAAAGAGACTTGCCGGTAACGAGATTGAACTAGGTATTGGATACCGACGATCGAATCTCGGGCAAGTAACATACCGATGACAAAGGGAACAACGTATGTTGTTATGCGGTCTGACCGATAAAGATCTTCGTAGAATATGTAGGAGACAATATGGGCATCCAGGTCCCGCTATTGGTTATTGACCGGAGACGTGTCTCGGTCATGTCTACATTGTTCTCGAACCCGTAGGGTCCGCACGCTTAAGGTTACGATGACAGTTATATTATGAGTTTACATGTTTTGATGTACCGGAGGAGTTCGGAGTCCCGGATGAGATCGGGGACATGACGAGGAGTCTCGAAATGGTCGAGACGTAAAGATTCATATATTGGATGATATGGTTAGGCCAAGGGGTCAAGCCCATGAGGCTTTAGGTCGGTGCAAAAGGAGTTTTGCGGAGGCCAGGGGGCCAAACGCCAGAGACCCTGGCGTCTGGCCCTGGGCCAGACGCCGAGGCCCATGGCGTCTGGGCCAGACGCCAAGGATTGTGGCGTTTGGTCCTGGAGTCCGAGTGGGACTCTTGCCTTTCGGGCAAAACCGACTTTGAGGAGGCTTTTGCTCCAAGTTTCGACCCCGGGGCTCAACATATAAATAGAGGGGCAGGGCTAGCACCAAAGGTACAACAAGTTGATCCACGTGATCTATTCCTTAGCCGTGTGCGGCGCCCCCAGCCACCATATTCCTCGATAATACTCTAGCGGAGTTTAGGCGAAGCCCTGCTGCTGTAGTTCATCAAGATCGTCACCACGCCGTCGTGCTGACGGAACTCTTCCCCGACACTTTGCTGGATCGGAGTCTGGGGATCGTCATCGAGCTGAACGTGTGCTCGAACTCGGAGGTGCCGTAGTTTCGGTGCTTGATCGGTTGGATCGGGAAGACGTACGACTACTTCCTCTACGTTGCGTCAACGCTTCCGCAGTCGGTCTGCGTGGGTACGTAGACAACACTCTCTCCTCTCGTTGCTATGCATCACATGATCTTGCGTGTGCGTAGGAAATTTTTTGAAATTACTACGAAACCCTACACCAATACCTCGTTCAATCTCGTTACCGGCAAGTCACTTTACTCATTCTGTAATGCATGATCCCGTGACCAACCACTTGGTCACATTGAGCTCATTATGATGATGCATTACCGAGTGGGCCCAGAGATACCTCTCCGTCATACGGAGTGACAAATCCTAGTCTCGATTCGTGCCAACCCAACAGACACTTTCGGAGATACCTGTAGTGTACCTTTATAGTCACCCAGTTACGTTGTGACGTTTGGTACACCCAAAGCACTCCTACGGTATCCGGGAGTTACACAATCTCATGGTCTAAGAAACTGATACTTGACATTAGAAAAGCTTTAGAAAACAAACTACACGATCTTGTGCTATGCTTAGGATTGTGTCTTGTCCATCACATCATTCTCCTAATGATGTGATCCCGTTATCAATGACATCCAATGTCCATAGTTTGGAAACCATGACTATCTGTTGATCAACGAGCTAGTCAACTAGAGGCTCACTAGGGACATGTTGTGGTCTATGTATTCACACATGTATCACTGTTTCCGGTTAATACAATTATAGCATGAACAATAGACAATTATCATGAACAAGGAAATATAATAATAATCATTTTATTATTGCCTCTAGGGCATATTTCCAATACCAACTTCGGCGCGGACCACAGCGGCCCGCCCGCTGCCTTCGCCTTCGGCCCCGACCATGGTGTCCCGCTCACTGCCTCCGCCTTGGGCGCTGACCACGGCGTCCCGGGCTCTGCTTCCACCTTCGGCGCCTGCCACGGCGGCCCGGGCTCTTCTTCCACCCTCGGCGCCTACCAGGTCGACCCGCACCTTGTCTCCAAGTTCGCCGCCTACCACGGTGACCCGGGCCCTGCCTCCGCCTTCGCGGCCTCCCGCGACGACCCGCGCCTGCTGATGCCGACTCACCATGGCTGGGAGGATTTTCGGCCCAAGCTCACCTGACTGGTGGGCCCATCCTGTCAGAAAGGCATTTAGAAGAGGCGAATCGGGAACTTTACCGACATGGTAGTTTTTAGTCACAGATTGGCAAAAAAAATGGTAGTTTTCGGCACAAATTCGTAAAGTGGTAGTTTCTTGGCATATTTCCATGAAATGTGGTAGTTTTTGGTTAAATACCCCTTTGTATGGGAGATAATTTGCGACCCCTGCAAACAACTTTTCTAGTTGTTGTCCTCCTCAAGCTTCTATGTTTATACTTTCTAGGTATTTTGGTGAATCCAAGATTCATGTCGAGCATATTACCACCATAGTATGAGGAGGGGCACAGTCGAGTCTTTGCTTTGAATCCCAAGAATATATCCTATGAACAAACCATCCCAAAATTCACTCTGTACCCATCTTTGTATGATTTTCTCTAACCTCGGTTTTCTTAATTATTTTAGAAAAGGAGGATGACCCCCGGCCTCTGCATCTGGGCGATGCATACGGCCACTTTATTAATTATTCTCACAAGACCTTACAAAGTCATACAACAGCAAGACTAAAGCCACCGTCTAACCAACAACTGTCGCTACACCTATCCAAATGATGAAGGGGCACTGATAGTCTGGGCCTAATACCAAACAGACATCGCAGCCAAACCTAAACATCTAAGACCCCAACCAGGACGCCTGTCGGGTATGGGGCACCTACCAGTCCGGCGCACTCCTCAACCAGGACGCATGCCGGGTATGAGGCCGCCGCAGCCACCTTCCACCAATCCATCTTCAGAGATGTACTGTTGCATCTACCTTGCACGGTCTAGCTACCGTTGATGCCACCATGATGCCAGACAGCTTCCTCCTCCTGCGCGAGTCCATCTCCGCGCATCGGACGCCGAGACACGACTGCGCCATGCCGCCGAGACCCACCGTCAATGATACTACTGATGCCACACCGCTCCACCTACATGCCATCTCGCGTCGACTCCGAACTACCAGCAACTCCACCACCCTGAGCAGTCCTCGGCCGACGCCTTCAGGAAGGAACACGACAACAAAGTGCCATCATCGTCAAAACAGAGGAACGGAGGCTTTCGCCTGCGCTCATGGCAGAGGTGGGGGGGCGTATGATCCACACCGAAGCCTCCAGGAAGGTAATCGGCGCCGAGGGTGTCGACTTTGGTGCGGCCGCCATGCCGGCCTGGAGTTTCCCCCGGATCCATGCCCACCCGCCAGATTCGTCCAGGCAGTATTGGCATCGACCGTAGTCGCTACCGTAGCCAGCATGAACCGGAGTAGATCGAGTCGGAGACGACGCCTCCCATGGAACTCCGGGCGGCCATCGAGGAGCCATCGTAGTGCTACCGCGTCCACGCCGCCCACGCAGCCGTGGAAGGCCCCCCATCTGCACCCGCGGGTGCTGCCCGCCAGGTAGGCCGCACCGTGCGCCACCGATCGAGGCCGCCGCCCCGAGATCCCCGCGCCGCCCAAGAGGCGTCGGCGGTCAGATCTGAAGCAGATCGACCACGACCACCATAGGCGCGCCCCGAACGGCCCCCTACGCGACCACTGGGGGAAGCAGCTCCTGCCGTCGCCCCCTGAGCCCTTGCCGGCGCGCCCCGTCGCCAACACGCCGCCAACTGCCGCCGAACGTCACCCGCGCCAGGTCTGGCCGCTGCGGGGAGGAGAGATCCCGCCGCCGCCGATGCCAACCGGGCTTTGCCCGGCGGCGACGGGCAGGAGAGGTGAGAGAGGGTCGAGGGCTTGGCGGTGCTAGGGTTCCCCCTGGTCGCCACACGGGGGCGACCCAGGGGAGTGATAGACTCCTGTTTGTCCTTTAAAATGGGAGAGATTTTTACTTCCCGGCCTTTGCACCAACCAGTGATGTATACGGCCATTTTAGTATGAGTACCAAGATAAACATGGTTCTCAGAATTTTTTAAATGAGTATCAAGATATTTCTTGATGATAGGTTCCACCACACACCAAGGATGATCCTCAATAAACGGGGAAAACCCCTGTGCATCACCTGTCAATTCTAGGAATTGAACTCGGGTCGCTAGGCTGCACAACCACATGCTCAACCATCGAAGCACTTGGAATTATCCATACTATAACAACAAACCAAATTCAATTGTTTGACTACCGATCCTTTTGTTCAGGAATCGCCGACCCAATGTTTTCAATTTGCACACCTCCTGTTTTGCACGTCACTTCTGCGCAATACATTTTCATTGGCACTTTCGAGTATACCTGGCCATGACAGCCCGGGCCGGATGGCCTGACCAGACTCGGCCCAAGAAAGCCCGAGCCGATGTTGCTCACAGGTCGGGCCTGGGCCTAGATATTGAGCCCGAAGGCAAGGCCAGGCCTGGACCCGCCATATTTGCGATTTAACGAAGAGACACGGCCCGAGGCCTGGCGGGCTTTTACACTAATGGGTCGGGCTTGGGCCTGATTTCTAGGCCCGACGCCCGAGTCGGGCCGGTCCCGTGCCTGGGTTTTCTGCGTTGGGCTTGGGTAGGCCGACCAAAGCCCGGCCCGACCCGTGGGATGGCCAGTTATACTTTCGAGCAATTATTCCAACCCAAGGTCAGCCCGCCCACGGCCGCACTGAGGCAGATCGAAATTGCCGCCGCTAATTGCTTTCTCCTCTCACATGCTCCCCCCTCGTCTATCTCACGTGGCCAACCGCCTTCTCCTTGTGGGTTTTGGCCTGGAGGTCCATTTTCCCTCTCTCAATTTGTCCGTCTCTTCTCGTGATCCGGGACAACGGGAGACGAGCGGGAGGCCGACGCACATGCAACCCAGGGTGAGGCCGACAACCGAAAAGGGGCGGGGAGCGGGGGCCGCCAGCAGGGGTGTCGTACACCACAGAAGAAGCGCATGACGACGGCGCCCAGGCACAGAGGGGCGCGTGTTGGGAGCGGCGGGAGAACGCTGACGAGGGCGTCGTAGAGGCGGCGAGAAGGGCCGGCGGTTTCTTTGTTTTTCGTGATTGTAGGGGTTGCGGGCATGGGGCATGGAGTTTGGTATTTTCCTCTGCGGCGATTGAGTACGGTCAGTCAGTATAAATCACTAAGTGTACACCAGATAATAGATTAGATTGACGCTAGTTGTTAGATTAAATTTAGTTGGTCTAATCACACGATGACAATGAGTCTGTGTATGTTTTATGGGAGACGTTTACAGAAGATAATGTTTGCTCTTTTATAAATATAATAATAGAGATAAGTAGTAGAGATTATGAGGTAAGTCATGAATTCAACACCCATTATTTTCTACTAAAATCAACCACTTGACTTGTATTTTGTTTTGCAAAAAATCAAGAGCATAAATTGTGCCACCAATTAGTAAATATAAATAAGATAAGATTGGCCACATTTGACTTCCATCTGATGTTTTTATTAGCACAGATATACGCTCAAGAAAAGGTACCCTGTTCATCAAACCATCAGCCAACATCTTATTTTATTGACTTAATTTATATATTCTCGAATTGCACAACCTTATTTCAGATTGGTGGGCAATTCTGATTACACTGATATTGGTGTTCAAAACATGGTATGCCTGGCACATTGAGGCAACAGTAGCACCCTCCATTCCAGCCCCAGAATTCACCTTTTGTCTTACAATCTCTAATAACACAAAATTTCAAAGTAACTTTGCTCTCATCTATTGACGAGACTGCCATAGTCGCGTTGGCATGGCCATCTCCATAGGCGCTCTCAGGCTCAGGCCGACCTATTACATCGGTAGTATTATATGGAATAACAGTCCAGAATATGCAAATATATACATACATATGTAAACAAATAATATGATTGTGATGGTATACTGACATTGTCCAACCATAAGAAGGCTCAGGCCGAACTGTGTATGTGATTATGAGATAGACGCATTATGAGGCAAAATGGCCACGACCCCCTCTCTCACCTCAGTACATATAGAGGGGACATGTCTAATTAACTACTCCCTCCGTTCGGAATTACTTGTCGCAAAAATGGATGTATCTAGATGTATTTTAGTTCTAGATACATCCATTTTCAAGACAAGTAATTCCGAACGGAGGGAGTACGAGATATGCCTTGATTGTCACATTCCCAAGCCTGCGATGCGATTTGCAGATCGCACAATTATGTATGGTGCGATAGTCTAGGGATGCATACAATCGTCGGAAGTTTTTTTTTTTTTTTGAAAAATCACCGCGGGGGGTGGGGGGGCTCCCCACCTAAATATATTTCTCAAGTTTGTAACCCATCGTCAGACTGATTACAAAGGGGAATTACATAAGCACGTGTAGTTCAGTAGTTGTGATAAGAGGTAGGAACGCCAGGAGGAAGCGGCCTGCTTGTACACCGATTTCTTCATCCGGTGCGTCCAGAGCATGAGGTCATCCACGATTCGCCTGAGGGTGAGGATACTGTGATGATTTTGTTGCTTGAAGGTCATAGCGTTTCTTAAATCCCAAATCTTCCATAGGATGATGAGGAGGACGGAGTGCCAGATTACCGCATCCACCTGTGTAGGTAGACAGCAGTCCCAGAGTCCATCAATGCTACTCGAAGGAGAGAGGCCGATCCGTTGCCAAATACGTTGTGAAAGCAGACAGTCCAGGAATATGTGTGAGCTTGTTTCACCATCATGTTCGCAGCGTTGGCATAGTGAGTCGGTGACAATATGTTTGCGCTAAAGGTTGCTTTTTGAGTTGAGTCGATCCCGAAACAGGAGCCATGCAAAGATCTTCATGCGATTTGAAATGCATGAAGACCAGATGGCAACGGCATGCACGTCGTCGTCGTCGTCGTCGTTGGTGCCCATGATTAGCGTGTATGCTGCCCTCGTGGAGAAGCGCATGCCACCATTGAGGTAGCGCTCGTCCGGTCCTGTCGACAACCGAAAATCCTGTAGGAGAGACAACAAAGAGCACAACTCGATAGCAGCATCAGACGTTAGGCGATTCCGTAGGATTGTTTCCAAACCGTGATTCAGGACAGCAGCCACACGAGCTAGTGGTATAGTTGTGTGAATATAGGCAGGGGAATAAAGTAGCAAGGGGTTTGTTGTGTATCCAAGTATCTAGCCAGAAGTACGTATTAGTGCCGGAGTTTGTGAGTACAAATGAGATGGCATGGAGTGCTGGCAGCTGTTGATTTATTGTTCGACAAATGAAGGAGTGGCTATTTTGTGGAGCAATGAGGGCATTTGGGTGTTGCAAGGCGATCCAGTCTAACCAAGGTGTTTTGTCTGGTAATAGAGCTTTTACAGCAAATTTCATAAGTAAGTATTTGTTCTTCTGATGAAGATTTTTTAGACCTAGACCACCACAGTTCTTTGGTTTACACACATTTTTTCAGGCAACTAAGCATTGAGCACCAGTGCAAGTTTCCTCCGCAGCCCAAAAAAAAGCTCGTCGAATAGAGTCTAGGGTTTTTAGAACATTTTTGGGGATGGGGAAGACTGACATGAAGTAGACTAGAAGGGAGTCGAGGACAGCTGATAATAGGATGAGCCTATCCCCTTTGGAGAGGATTTTTGCGCACCAACCCGTCAAGAATTTACGGCAGCGTTCGATAATCGGTAGGAAGGCATTTGTAGGTAGTCGTGTGGGTGTTAGGGGGAGGCCTAGGTAGATCTGTGGAAAAGTTGAGGTTGGGCATTGCAAGGTGGAGGCAATGGAGTCTATCATGGCAGTGCTGACGTGCATGGGTACGAAAGTTGTTTTTGCGAAGTTGATAGTGAGGCCAGTGGCCATGGCGAAATCGTGAAGGATGTTTTTTAACTGCTGAGCAGCGTCATTGGATGCCTTGGCGATGATGATGGTGTCGTCGGCATATTGTAAAACGTTTGGCGGGAGATGCGAGAACAGGGGGTGACTGATATGAGCTAGGTCGCAGTCTTGTTGGATCATTTGTTGTAGGAGATCAGCAACGATGATGAAGAGGTAGGGCGAGATAGGGCCACCCCGTCTGAGCCCATTTTTGCAATTTATCCAGTTTCTGGGGATCCCATTCAGCATCACGGCAGTTTTCCCGGTTGCTAGGAGGTCATGAACCCATGCTGAGAATTTTGGCGGGAAGCCGCGGCAGCGAAAGATGGAAGCAAGAGAGTCCCAAGAGAGGGAGTCGAAGGCTTTGCTAAAGTCCAATTTAATGACCATGGTTGGGGCTTTTCTGGTATGGCAGGCGCCTATGAGGTCTGCAGCGAAGATAAAATTTTCAGCTATGGTACGCCCTCGAATGAAACCAGTTTGGTTGCCATGGACAAGCAGTGGTATTATCGGTTTTAGTCTGTTGGTAAGCACTTTTGCAAGGATTTGATGGGACAATTTTGAAGGGAGATCGGGCGGTAGGCGTGGGGAGTGTTGGCGTGATTTTTTTTGGGTAGTAGAATGAGGTGTGCTCTGTTAAGGCTTTCAATATGAGCGTTAAGGTTTTGAAAGTCCGTCATGAAAGAGTGGATGTGAGCCTTAACCAAGTTCCAGTATTTTCTGTAGAGCAGCGGGCCGAAGCCATCCGGTCCTGGGCTAGCTAGGGGGTTCATTTGGAGGAACGCATTTTTAATTTCATCTAGTGTGAAGGGGGAGTCAAGCGAGCTAAGTTGTGGTAACGTTTGGGGTAGTATTTTTAGGATCGAAGGACCAGAAGGTGTGTGGTGCTGAGCCGATAATTGCTGTGAAATGGTCTTCGAGAATGGTCGCTTTTTGAGCGTGAGAGTGGAATTCAGTTTCATCAGCCGGAAGTATTTGAAATCAGCCAGATAACTAACCATATACGGATCAAGATATTCCTACCCATCTTCCAGGTTAGTTAACATGCTCCTAACCGCCATTGAGCTCCTAAAATTACTTATAGAAAAATGTACGGCATATATAACACAAAAAATACTTATTTAAATTTGGCCCCGTGATGTCCCTCGTGAAGTTCAAGTACGCCAAAGTTTCCACGTGACGACAATTAAACTGGTTCTTGAATTCTGAACTTCTAGCGTCTGACCAAGTGCCTTTTTGCCTGCCTGTGTGTGCACTCTGCAGGATGGTTGACGAGGCGATAGAGAAGGCCAACTGCACTCAGGCTCCTGCCTGTGTGTGCACTCTGCAGGATGGTCGACGAGGCGATAGAGAAGGCCAACTGCACTCAGGCTGACCACCGGGATAATCAGCAAGAATTTCGACATCGCCAACACGGTGTCAAGATCAGTTCGCACGGCCCTTTAAGTTTCAATTCTTTACTTTTTGCCGTAACGCGGAGAAGGAGAAAAGCGTCGGCTTCAACCAACCCCGCCGCCGATGTCCTCTTCCCCAGCCCCTCGCCGGCGACCTCCTCCTCCACCTCCACAGCCCTATACCCC
>NC_041381.1:565035248-565088540 GCF_002162155.2 Triticum dicoccoides | reverse complement strand
GCCTCCCGGGTCGCACGCGCGTGCGGCTCCGGAGGCCCCCCATCCCTCCGCGGCAGAGCTCCAGATCCGTGGCTCCTCGGCCGCTGCCGCCGCCGGCGCCGGCGGTGGTGGCGGCGGGCAGGGGTGGCGCGCCCCGACGCACCTCCTTCGCGCGGGGGAGCTGCGTCTAGCGGGCGGCGCGCTGCCTAGGCGCGGGCGGCGTGGTCTGGCGCGGCGTTCTTCTCGCGGGCGGTGCGGGGGCTCGCGGTGCGGTTGGAGGCACTGCGGGGGCACGACGAGGGCGTTCGCCGGATCCTGGCGAGGAGCGCTACTGGTAGGTGTCTGCAGGTGGAGCGGCAGCAACGGCGGTGCCGGCGGCGTTGGATCAGCCATGGGGCGGTGGCGCCTAGATGGCACTGCCAGGAAGGTGTCCTGGCGTGCAGCGCGCTTCCGGCCGCCTCTGTGTGAGGGGATCGCGGCGATGCCCCGGTGGAGATGGCGCCGGAGTGAGGTTGGAGGGGCGGGCCAGATCCAATCTGGCGGCAGTCTCTCGGTGTCGATGAAGGCCGATGGAGCGGATCTGGCTTTTGCTCCACTTGGAGGATGTGGTTGCTTCTCGACGGTGATGTTGGTGGAGGTCTGGTTCGCGCTCTCTCGGCAGTGCGGGTGGTGTTGGACCACGGCTACGCGGCTTCGGCGGATTTGCTGCGGTGACGGCGGTGCGAGGCTTCAGGACCGGTGCTGCCCGGTACCTCGTCGGAGTGGAGATGCGCAACATTACGGATGAAATCCTGTCCGGTTTTGGCCGGCTGTCGTTGATGGCACCCGCGGGTGTCGTTCCCCTCTCTGGAGGCGACGTCGAGTGTGTCGCCATCTCCCTCGTGGTTGGTGTTGGCAGTTGTCTCCGGGCGAAAGCCTTGGTCCTCTGAAGCAGCATGATGGCGACGTCTGCGACGTCGTTTCTCTGTTGGGAGCATCGTGCGAGGAGACTGAGTTCCTGTTGGCGCTCCTCCGGTGTTCGTCGTGGCCCTGATCGCGCACATCTGGCGCTATGTATGGTCGTCGCGGATGAATCCAAAGGAAGCTGGAGTTGCTGTTCTTGGGAGGTGTTCGGCGTCGATCAAGACGCGGCGAGGTGTTTCGGTTTTGGGCAGGTTTTTCCATGTTGTAGTTGTGTTGTTGTGTGTGGTTGTCTTGAGGATATTCGGATGTTGTGTCGTGCTATGCTTGTTGTTCGCAGCGAGTGATAAATGTCATGTACTAATTTTCTCTCTTTCTATAAAGCTATGGTACGCAATTTGCGTACTCTCGAAGAAAAGATCAGTTTGCACGGGACCACTGCTACTTCGCCTTCGACCCCGGGGCGCCCTTCAGCGGGTACAAGATGAGCGGCTTCGGCTGGGGATGATGGCCATCCACAAGTACATTAAACCCAAGCTATGCATGAAGGGAGGCCAACCAACTATGTCATGTGGCGCAAGTTGGTTGGCCGCGGTGAGAATTTTTTTGGAAAAGAATTTAGATGAAGGCGTGGATTAATTTTTAAATGTATTTTTAGATGAAGGTGAGGACCTCTGATATTTTTTAAATGAAGGGTTATGCAAAGTGGCACTCGCTGGTACGTTGCGGTGGTAATTTTTTTCCTTTTTACTTCTTTTTTTAGACGAACGTGAGGATTTTTTTTTCTGAGATGTTTTTTTAGACGGAGACGAGAACTTTATGTATTTTTTAAAATGAAATTATGCGCACAGTTTTGTTTCAAGCGGCACCATAGGATGGCGCCCCAACCACTAGTGCAGGTCAAGAGCGCCATCACTGCAGTCCCTCACTTGCCTTGGTATTAGATAGCCAAGACAGTGCAAGTTTCTGTATTTTGTGCATTGTACATGCGTGTTGAGTTGGCTGGTACCTGTGTAGCCGTCCTTTGTTTGTGCCTGCTACGTTGCATGTGTGCCAAAATAAATAAATTTGGAGGTTCCAGGAGATGTGCTTGGCCGCCGCCGTGGGAGAGCTTGGCGCGTGCTACCGATTTCATTCCTGTATTCGTTTGAATTGGGAGTTCAGGAAAACACCAAATCCAATTCGGGACCTCAATACAATACAGACATCCAAACGCAACACAGAGGATAAGGACATTTCACTACACTTGGTTCCAAAACAAACACACCCTTAGAGGATAACGATAAACATTGCGGTGAGAGAAGAAACGAAATTGAAATGGAATAGCTTCCCATGAACAACAAAACAAACCTCAGGTCTCCAAAGCTTCTTAGCAGGGCCTAAAATGTGCAATCGGGGCAGAATTTCAGTCCAGAAGAGATATATTATGTGGAGAAATACATTGTCTAGAATGATTTGCTGTGTTAAACTGTTATTAACAGAAAAACAAAACTATTATATCCGAAGGAACACCTAATAAAGGGAGAAACGATCTGCGATCTGCCGTCGTCGCTTTATGAGATTCATTCAAAAGGCAGTCAAACACCTCATCACAATTTACAACAACACGAGCTCCATCCAGCACCTAGCCGAAAGCAGCGAGCGGGGCAACAGCCCAAGCAGAGCAGCACAGGCTGCCGCTCAGATCTCGACCGGGACCCTCTTGTACAGCTCCTCATTCTCCAGGCGTGGCGTGGCGACGGCCTGCAGCGGCGTGCCCATGAAGGTGACGAGCCCGGGGGACTCCATCATGCTGATGTCCTCCGGCCTGGCGCCCTCCGGCAGAGACCACTCGAAGTGGTGCAGCATGTGCCCGATCATGGAGGCGACGAGGTTGATCCCGAGCTGCGCGCCGGGGCACACCCTCCGGCCCGCGCCGAAGGGCAGCACCCTGAAGTCGCTGCCCTTGATGTCGATGCTCTCCTCCAGGAACCGCTCCGGCCGGAACTCCAGCGGGCTGCTCCACACCTTGGGGTCCCGGGCCACCGCCCACACGTTCACCATCACGTTGGCGCCCTTGGGGATGCTGTAGCCGCCGACCTTGACGCTCGCGCTGGCCTTGTGGGGCAGCATGAGCGGCGTCGGCGGGTGCAGGCGGAGGGACTCCTTCACGACGGCCATCAGGTAGGGCAGGTTCTGGAAGTCGGTCTCGGACATGACACGGTCGCGGCCGACCACGCTGTCCAGCTCCTCCTGCAGCTTCTTCTGCACCCTGGGGTTCCTGACCAGCTCTGCCATGGCCCACTCGACTGATATGACTGTCGTGTCCATTCCGGCGGTGATCATGTCCTGAACATAAGAAAGGGGTGGTATTTGGTAAGAGCTAAGAACGTATAAAAAGCCAAATGAGATGATCAGGCTTGAAGTACAGTAAATAGCATATATTGTGTACTTCTATCAGGACTTCCATGGTATTGATTTGCCGGCATGAACAAGTTTATTAAGTTTGGCATGTGCAAGATAGAAATATGAAGAGGCATCCAATGACAAAAATTAATAAATAGCTGAGTAGCCTACAAACTCTTGCAAAGCATTTTTGGTAGTTGTATAATTGTAACGATAAAGCACTACCTAATTCCCAACTCAAAAGTAAACATACATTTTCCAATCCCAGCATCTTACACCAACCTTGAGATAGTGGCATCTCACCTAAATTGATCTACCGAATCTAACTAAACTTAATGAAATTTCTCTTGATCCATAAATCAATCAATTTAATAAAAGCTATATAGCATTTGTGCGAAGAATGGAAGAACTACGAAGGCATTGCTATCTCATTCCATATTAAAAATTAGCAGGGCATCTCATTTGAAACCAAAAGGATAATGGAATATAAGAAGATAAATTACTTAGTTATAAAAGGGCATCCTACATACCCATAGAAGTCCGAAAACTGTGTCATCACTAAGGTCATACTTCTCTCTGAGAGTAAACAGTGCGTCCACAAAGTGCTGTTTGGCACCTCTCTCCTGGAGGGCCTGTGCATGCTCTTCAATGATCTTCTTGGTCAGACGATCTCTCCTCTCATTGTGGGTCTTGTAAAGCTCCTCATTAAGTGGACACAGCCATCTCAAGTACCAAATGTATTCAGCAACAGAGAGAGATGCACCAATTTTGATTCCGTTGTTCACAATAATCTTGAATTCCTGCCCTTCTTCATCAATGTCACCATTTGCATTCATGAACCGCTTCCCAAAAGCTAGCCTTGTTATATTGTTGAAGGACACCATAGCAAGGTGATTCCTCACTACCAATGGCTTTCCTTCATTACCTGAAAAAACATATTAATAGTTAATTTAAAACTCAATAGTCAATACTGTTGGTTAGTGTTTTCAACAACCGCAAAAACCTAAACATTGGCGCAAAGGATCCATGTGGATATCAAGTTGAACACAAGCAAACCCACACACCAGGCACAAATGTTGGCGTTCACTGACAAAGAATGCTACATTAATACTGAAACACACATTGAATATGAAATTAAACGCGATGCCAGATGTATTTGGAAGAAAGAGAAGGGTGAAAAATAAGTTGAAATATTCCTAAAAAGGTTGAAATAACCGGGTCGAGGCAGAGGGAAGCATCAAATGACGTTTAATTCGTCTAGCATATTCCTGATGAGACACCATGCATTTGGAGCATAATGCACAGTACAATAAGTGAAAGCAAGTTGTAATTAGTGTGCGTGCCACTGACCACGGACCAGAGACCATCAATGAGACGTAATAGGAAGGATGTGTTGCCACTTCTTTATGTCTAATGCACACCAAGCATTCCACTTTGCGTACTGAACAAAGATTCCTTGCCATGTCGTCGCGCTAGTACCATGATAAACTATTTCACATACTTGGACTCCACTTGTGATACCAGTTAACTCAATGAAATAACGGTCAGGACTAACTGCTCTCAATCAAATACCAATAACCCATATGGTATAGTAAGACTGCCTAAGGACTAAGGCCTATATTGATTGCAGTCAAACTCACACCTGAAGCTATGATCAATCTGATCCGTTCTAGCACGTATACCATTATACGTCCATTGCTATTAATAAAAGCTCTGTCTGTCGGACATCAACATAAGATTTTTGGGCAGATAAAACATGGGTATTGTTGCCAAGCAGTACAAGGTAAGCTGCTCCTAAACTCACAACATATAAATTTGTCCCAAATTGTACACCAAAACTACATCAGTTCTGTGCCAATATAGAGATACAACCGTTGAATGGGTGAAATTTCAAGATAAGATAAAAATAGCACTCTATAATTCCATATATGATTTGTGTGGCCATGATAGTCAAGTCAAGATTTCCGGCTTGACAAAACAGGTATTATGCTACAAGACAATGCTTGGGCCTCAAAAAGCATAGTGTCATTAAAAATCCCTCATTACCACAAGTCCACAAGTAGTGTGCTTATCATAACACTGACTTACTGGAAGGCCAAAATGTCATACAGTTCTTCAAGTACCAGATCCTCCGCTTGGCACTAGTACACAATAAGACAAACTGTTCTACCAATAAAGGGATCGAGTAGCGTCATGGTCTATTTGTGGCATCGAATTATCTGAACTTACAGTAATGCAGAAAGCAGCAAGCTGTTTTAGCCTGAAGCTTAAATGGCATGTAGAATCAAGATTACTATTACTACCTCCATGTGTACAAAGCCTCATGTGAAGCGCAACCTACTTGTACAACTTGCAACCACCATGATCGTCTTGAGATCTAATCTGAGGAATAATAAAATAAACTCAAGGCTCCCCAACACGTTAGAGCTGACCAATGGTGATTTATTGGTGTCACTGCCTTTTACGTTTAATTAATCTATACCTCAATTAACGATTCGGTACTCTAGCAACGTGCTTGTCATGTGGCTGGCCACTCAACAGGAATGCACCCCATGGAGGCATTTCAACAGACCAGCTCGTCTACTGTACCACCAAATCGGTAAGAGTTAGACATTGTTCCTGCGATCCGTTGCAAATTTGGCCAAGGAACAATCAAGATTAGTACGAAATGACCAAGGAACAGCTACGCATCGTCGGCACCGTCAACACGACGGTCGACCAAACCCACCAAACACGAGGACACCACCTCCACTCGCCTAACATTTCTTCAGACAGAAGATACCTCCCTCCCTGTATTTTGCAGCAACCACCCCCGCTTTCTCCGAAATGGCACGCACACACGCACACTGTCTGTCTTCGAAATGTACGGTGGAGGAAAAAGGGGAAAAAGAAAAGACGAGGGGCGTGCGATCTGGGTTGGCAGCTTACCGGGGCCGGCGGCGGCGCGGTGGACGGACTCGACCATGGCGGTGACCTCGTCCTCGCGGATGGGGCGCAGCGCCTCGAGGCGCTTCTGGGTGAAGAGCTCGAGGTTGCAGAGCTTGCGCACCTTGATGTAGTGCGGGCCGTAGTCGGCCCAGATGAGGTCCTGGCCGTTGCGGCTGAAGCGCTGGGTGGAGCGGTTCCGGGGCCGGTCGGCGAGCTGCTGGTCGTGCTCCTTGAGCACCTCCTTGGCCAGCTCGGAGGTGGAGACGACGACGGTGAGCGAGGAGCCGAACCAGACGGAGATGATGGGCCCGTACCGCTCCGCCCACTCCTGGAAGCAGCGGCACCGCACCGGCTTGATCTGCCGCAGGTTGCCCAGCACCGGCCACGGGCGCGGGCCCGGCGGCAGCCGGCCCAGCCGCAGCCGGTCCAGCAGCGCCAGCGAGATCGGGATCGCCACCAGCGCGATGGCGAACGGGAGCAGCGACGCCACGTCCATTGTGCCTGCCGCGACTCTGCTCTGGGGTTGGTGGAGACGGTGGTGGAGCTGGTGGTGCTCCCGGACCTCGGTGACTTTATACGGTGGAGGAACGGAAGAAAGCCGATGGGAGCGGTTGGTGGTAGGTGAGTGGGGTCCGAGACGCAGGGGCCAGGCAGACTGAACTTCTTCGGCTGCTTCTTCTGAGTTCTAAATTGTGGTACTGCTACTGGTGTATGGCTTCTTTGGATCACAGGATTTGCAAAACAAAGGAATAGGAAAAATGGAGGATTTGATTGCCATGACATAGCCAATTCTGTGGATTTTTTCAGAGGTCAGACCTCATGTGTAAATTCCTTTGGAATCAGCATCTTGAAGACCCAATCCTGAGGAATTTTAATGGCCCAATCCTTTGATCCAAATGCGTTTCATAGGAAACAATCCTGAGAATTGACATCCCATGAAAATCCTCCAATCCAAAGAAGACCGTAGTGGATCAGTAGTGATGGCATCCATGGGATTATCACCATGTTGGTGTTCATTTGTGCCAACCTTCATAAGAAATCATTTGCAAAGAGTTGTGATGTTCGTTTGCAAAGAGGAAAAACAGCTGGTGTCTAAATTACTCTGTTTTTGCAGAGGGTTCACCAACCAACTGCTAGGAGGGAGATACCAGGTGCTGCTGCTGATTTCGTTTCGAGGGCCCTGGAAACTTCGGTGGCCTGGTTGACTAAAAAGCAGCCGGAGATGTCAAGCATCGCCAGACCACTTCCCGTGTTGGTACTGTGATTCTGATTCAGCCATTCAGGTCGCATACACACTGTGTAAAGCGTATATTCAGACCGTAAGAGTAACTCCAACGGGGTGACCCAAATGGACATCGATTTTGTTCGTTTTTTGTCCGTTTGGGTCTGCTCGTTCCCCTGTCCGCATCCATTTTTTCATTTAGGTCGGCATGTGTGCCCAACGAGAGGCGGACGCTTTTTGCATGTTCGTCTCGACATTTCCTCGAACACGTAGCATGTAGGGTAGCTCGCACTGGGGTGCACGTTGACCATGGCCGGGGCAAGTTGTGTTGAGTAACGTGATTGTATTAGGAAACATTATTAGAAGGGAGAGAGGGATTTGGTGGAATAGTCGTTGTATTGCTTGAGCCTCGTGGGCATATATATATATATATATATATATATATATATATATATATATATATATATATATATGAGTACAATGATCTACTTGGAGTACAAGACAAGCCAGAACAAATCCTAGTCTATCTCGTCTTTCCTAATAAACATTATACTCAACATCCCCCCGCAGTCACAACGGTAGCGACGCAGACGGTGAGACTGGAGAAGAATCCGAAGGCAAGCCGACGGACAAACCCCCACAGTCGTAAAGGTCGACGCATCGCGGAGTCGTGGCTGGAGTGGCAACCGACGAGGTTGCTCAAGCAAGGCGATAGCCCTTTGTGCCGTTTGTCGAGGTAGCCGAGAGCGTGGGTGGTGGAGCCGTGGTCGAGGTAGCCGTGCGAAGAATGCCGTGGTCGATGTCGAGTCAGGGTGGCCGGTGTCGAGGAAGTCGTCGTGGAGCCGCGGGCGCAAGGGGGCGCCGAGTTAGCATGGGCGCAGTGGTGTCGAAGTAGGGGTGCATCAGGAAGATGATGTTGTTGACGACGCGTCACGGCGGGTTTGCCAAGCCCGGGGACACATCGTGGACGAAGGCACGCACTGGTGTTGCCAGCACCGGGCATGCGTAGACTGACGAAGACGAAGTTGACGAAGCGCCGCGCCAGGCTTGCCAGGCCCGGGGACACGTCATGGACGAAGGCACGCGGCGGTGTTGCCAGCACCGGGCATGCATAGACTGGGACCTGCACAAGCTGTACGCCATGTCGAAGAAGTCAGAGAGGCCAGCAGAGAACGACTCGACGACGGTTGCGGCGCCAATCGGCGCGGGGCCAATGTCGCCCGCGGTTGTCGAAGTAGATGAAGCGGTCGGGGTAGATGATGGCGACGCTGGCGACGGGCTGGTGTGGGATGAAGACGAACGGGGTGGACGGGCGGCGGCGGCAGCTACGGGGGTAGCAGCGGCGGCGACTGAAGAAGAGCGGCGGCGGCGGTTAGGTTATGAGCGTGGCGGCAATGCTCGAAGTAGGCGAAGAACCCTGACAGCGTGACGAAGACCGGCGCGGACGGTGGCGTTCCCGCGCCAAAGGAGGTGGTGCGGCGCATGCCACAGGAAGTCGACACGCAGGGACGACGGTGGACCGCGGGTCGCAGCCTACGGCCCGAAGGGGCGATGCAGCGGTGGTGGGCAGGTCGGGGCGACGACGGAAGACCTCGAGACGGTCGCAGGGACCGCGCGCCGCGGTGCTACAACCCGAAGGGGCGGCGCAGTGGCAGAGCGTGGGGTTGTGCAACCGCGTGGACGGCCTCGAGACGGCGGCGTGGACCGCGTGCCACGCTCGCTACGACCCGACGGGGCGACGCAACGGCGGCGCGAGGGTCGGTGCAGCCACAGGGACAGCCTGGAGCGGACGGCCTCGGTGCGGCGGTAGACCGCGGGCCGCGACACTATGGCCCGAAGGGGCGACGCAGCGGTGACGCGGGTCGGTGCAGCCGGGAGAAGAACCACGGGGCGGCGGCGCTGCGGCCCGACGGGGCGACGCAGCGGCAGCCCGTTGCTCGATCGGCGGAGGGGCGCGCTGAACTCGGAGACGATCTTCACGGGACCTGCGGAGGCGCGCGTAACTGACGGGCCAGGTCGGTCGCGCGGCGTAGATGAGGCGGATCGCGACGGCGAGCGGGTGATCAAGCCGATCGCGCGCGAGGTCGGGGACGCCGCTCGGTGGAGACGGGGTGGTGGCGGAGTCCGAGATGAAGCCGGCGACGACGGGCGACAGGGCGGCTATGATTGGCCGCCGCATGGCGCGAGGCCGCCGGGTCGGATGATGCAGGAGTCCCGGTTGGAGCAGGGCGACGGGCGGGCCGGCGCGCGGACGACGGCCTTGAGGGCTGCCTGTCACGCGAGGCCGCCGGGTCGGTGAAGTAGCCGGCCGGTCGCGCAGATGTCGGAGTAGAGGCGCCAGGTGTCGACGGCGGCGATGGGCGACGCAAACCGATCTTAGATCGGAAAACCAAAAAAGTAGACGCTGATCAAAGCGACCGGCGAGAAAGAGAAAAAACCCGGATCAAAGGATCGAGAAAAAGACTGTCTAGGGCAGCCGACCAACACAACCGACGGACGAACCCTAGGTACGGGCGGCGCGGCCCCCGACGGCGGTCATGGAGGCCGACCGCCCCGGGGGCGGCGCGCGGGTGCGGAAGCGGCGGCGGCCCCGTCCTCGCCTCCGCTGCGCTTGGCCGGCGCTCGTCTTGCCGCATCTGCCTTGTCCCCGCCGCCCGCCCAACCTGGCCTTGCCTGCTCCCGTGCCGCCGCGGAGCCGCGTGCGCCGGCAATGAGAAGCGTGGCCGCGTCGAGCGCGGCGTGGACGGTTGTGCCGTCTCTGGGCCCGGTCAGACACGGAGGACACGAGCTCGCGGTGAGCGTGGCCAAACAGCGGGGCGTCGGGCAGGGGCAGAGCAGCGGCAAGCTGCGGCGTGGAGGGGGCGGCAGCGCGCACGAGGCACGATGAGCTGCAGCGTGAGGCGGGCGGGCGGGTGCGGGGCGTGGTGGCGTTGAGCGCGGCGCGGATGATTGTGCCGTCGCCGGGCGCGGCCGGGCAAAGAGGACAATGAAGGCGGGAGCACAGCGGCGCCGCCGGAGCCGCGCCGTGTGCTGGCCCTTCCTCGGCGGCCTATGGCTGCCTCGTGTTCTGGCTGGGTGGGTGGGTGGTCGTGGTGGGCCAGGGAGAGAAAAGGAGGAGAGAGACGGGATGGGCAAATGGATGGATGGCAAGTGGGCCAGCCGGCACATGCAGTCGGATAGAGGGGGGCGAAGAAGGCACAAAGAACGTCCGTTTTGTGTCCGCTTTTGACCCAAATTTTTCCAGATTTGAGTCCAAAATGGATTCGAGCGAACACCAAACAGACAGCAGGCGGACGCTGTGTCCGTTTAAATTGCCCCGTTGGACTGAATTTTGTGTCCATATGACCCAAACGGACAAAATGAATCGCATCGTTGAAGTTGCTCTAACACGCGTGCATAGATTCAGATTGTATCTTCCTCTGATCCGGTGTGTAGATGGCCATTTTCTCGCGCCTCCTTCCGCTGCCTCCATGGTTGGTGTTTGGTGGGATAGCGATGGGTGTGTGTTACCGTGGGCATGATTTTCTGTGGGGCGAGCGGCTGGATCAGCGGCGTCACTGACTGACTGGTATCCTTTGGCTTTGCGGTTCGGTACGTGGTCTCCTCTGGTGCCCCGAGCCGAGGTGCACGTCCGTTTCGCCCATTCTCTTATCGGTGCCATTATATCTCAGCTCTACTACTCCCTCTATCCTAAAATGCTTGTCAGAAAAATGAATATTTCAAAAGGAGGCACTACTTACTAGTAGAACGCCTGAGCGTTGCTACGGGCTACGATACATATAAATAAATCAAACAAATAATTAAAGGTCGTGACCAAAGTCGAAGCTCATTTCTTTCTTATATGTCCGAGGGTGTTCAGACATCAAACATGCATGTAATGAGTTCCTCAAAATCCAACTCATTTCTTCCTTATATGTCCGAGCGTGTTTGGACATCAAACATGCATCTAATGGGCTCCTCAAAATCCAACCTTTTGGATAGTCCGGGCTCCCCTAAATTCAGCCCATGTGTCTGGGAGAAATGTATATGTCCGGACTATCCGTCATGTTATCGTCAAACATGTGGTCCCAATACAAAAACCCACCCTACAACACACCCTTCTTTTTTTTGTCGGCCCACGCCTTCCCACTCGGTATCCCACCGTAACGAGACATTTCTCGCTGGAGCCCTCTCATCTAAAACCGGTTGACACCCAGCTCGCTTTTGCCATGGTGCCCTGTCTCCTTCATACCGTAGTTTCCCACGGACCGCCAAGGAAGAGCCCCCTGCCAATCGCCCGCTCTCAGCCCTAATCCCCTCCCCCTGCGTTTGTGTCGATCCACCACCGCCATGAAAGGGACGGTGGGTCGAGCATGGGAGGAAATATGCGGCGACCTCCCTAGTAGAGTAACCCTACACCCGAAGGGAGTCCAAGACATAACGGCTAGAGATGAGGACATGAGCAGCTTGCGAGGACGGATCGAACTGGAATAGAAAAAAAAACGGTGCGTGCGAGGTGGGAAGGTGGAGATGAAACGAACGAAATGATAGGAAGGAAGGGAAGCGAACGAAATAGCCTACATACTCCTCTTTGATAGTAGAGATAATGATATATAGATCATATATAATTGAACTGAATTCTACCCGCGCATACCATTTTTTGGAGGGACTTTATCTTGCACAAGTACTGGTTACTGTTGGGAAACGTAGCATGCAATTTCAAAAAAAATCCTATGCTCACGCAAGATCTATCTAGGAGATGCATAGCAACGAGAGGGGAGAGTGTGTCAACGTACCCTCGTAGACCGAAAGCGGAAGCGTTAGCTTAACGCGGTTGATGTAGTCGAACATCTTCTCAATTCAATCGATTAAGCACCGAACGTACGACACCTCTGAGTTCTGCACACGTTCAGCTCGATGACGTCCCTCAAGATCTTGATCCAGCAAAGGTTCGAAGGAGTAGATGAGTTCTGTCAGCACGACGGCGTGGTGACGATAATGCTGATGTGATCCACGTAGGGCTTCGCCTAAGCACCACGACAATATGACCGGATGAGTAAACGGTGGAGGGGGGGGGGCACACACGGCTAAGAGATAATTGTGTGTCCTCCAAGGGGCGCCAACCCCTCCCCCCCGTATATAAAGGAGGAGAGGGGAGGAGGGCCGGCCTAGGGCGCGCCCAAGTGGGGGGAGTCCTACTAGAACTCCCAATGCTAGTCGGTCCCCCTTCCTTTCCAACGGAGGGGAAAGAGGGAAGTAGAGGGAGAAGGAAAGGGGGGTCGCGCCCCCTCCCCCTTGTCCAATTCGGACTCCCTATGGGGGGCGCGCACCACCCCCTGCGGGCTGCCTTGCCTCTCCTCTAGGGCCCATGTGGCCCATTACTTCCCCCGGGGGGTTCCGGTAACCCCTCGGTACTCCGAAAAATACCCAAAACACTCCAGAACGATTCCGGTGTCCGAATACCACCTTCCAATATATCAATCTTCATCTCTCGACCATTTCGAGACTCGTCGTCATGTTCGTGATCTCATCCAGGACTCTGAACAACCTTCGGTCACCAAAACACATAACTCATATAATACATATCGTCATCGAACGTTAAGCGTGCGGACCCTACGAGTTTGAGAACTATGTAGACATGACCGAGACACCTCTTCGGTCAATAACCAATAGCGGAATCTGGATGCTCATATTGGTTCCCACACATTCTACGAGGATCTTTATCGGTCGAACCACAATGTCAACATACGTTATTCCCTTTGTCATCAGTATGTTACTTGCCCGAGATTCGATCGTCGGTATCTTCATACCTAGTTCAATCTCGTTACCGGCAACTCTCTTTACTCGTTTTGTAATGCATCATCCCGCAACTAACTCATTAGTCACATTGCTTGCAAGGCTTCATATGATGTGCATTACCAAGAGGGCCCAGAGATACCTCTCCGATACTCGGAGTGACAAATCCTAATCTTGATCTATGCTAACCCAACAAACACCTTTGGAGATACCTATAGAGCATCTTTATAATCACCCAGTTACGTTGTGACGTTTAATAGCACACAAGGCATTCCTTCGGTGTCCGGGAGTTGCATAATCTCATAGTCGGAGGAATATATATGTATATATGACATGAAGAAAGCAGTAGCAATAAAACTGAACGATCATTATGCTAAGCTAACGGATGGGTCTTGTCCATCACATCATTCTCATAATAATGTGATCTCGTTCATCAAATGACAACACATGTCCATGGCTAGGAAACTTAACCATCTTTGATCAACGAGCTAGTCAAGTAGAGGCATACTAGGGACACAGTGTTTTGTCTATGTATTCACACATGTATTAAGTTTCTGGTTAATACAATTATAGCATGAATGATAAACATTTATCATGATATAAGGAAATATAAAATAACAACTTTATTATTGCCTCTAGGGCATATTTCCTTCAGTCTCCCACTTGCACTAGAGTCAATAATCTAGATTACATCGCCATGTGATTTAACACCAATAGTTCACATATGTATGTGATTAACACCCATAGTTCACATCACCATGTGACCAACACCCAGATGGTTTACTAGAGTCAATAATCTAGTTCGCATCACTATGTGATTTAACACCCAAAGAGTACTAAGGTGTGATCATGTTTTGCTCGTGAGAGAAGTTTAGTCAATGGGTCTGCTACATTCAGAGTCGTATGTATTTTGCAAAATTTTTATGTCTACAATGCTCTGCATAGAGCTACTCCAGCTAATTGCTCCCACTTTCAATATGTATCTAGACTGAGACTTAGAGTCATCTGGATTGGTGTAAAAGCTTGCATCGACATAACTCTTTACGACGAACTCTTTATCACCTCCATAACCGAGAAATATTTCCTTAGTCTTCTTAAGTAACTAAGGATAACTTTAACCACTCCTGGATCACTATCGTACCTCCTTGCTAAACTCATAGCAAGGCACACAACTGGTCTGGTACATAGCATGGCATACTTTATAGAACCTATGACTGAGGCATAGGGAATGACTTTCATTCTCTTTCTATCTTATGCCATGGTCGGGTTTTGAGTCTTACTCAATTTTACACCTTGTAATACAGGCAAGAACTCCTTCTTTGACTGATCCATTTGAACTCTTTCAAAATCTTGTCAAGGTATGTACTCATTGAAAAATCTTATCAAGCATCTTGATCTATCTCTATAGATCTTGATGCCCAATATGTAAGCAGCTTTATCGAGGTCTTTCTTTGAAAAACTCCTTTCAAACTCTCCTTTATGCTTTCTAGAAAATTCTACATCATTTTCGATCAACAATATGTCATTCATATATACTTATCAGAAAGGCTGTAGTGCTACCACTCACTTTCTTGTAAATACAGGCTTCACCGCAAGTCTGTATAAAACTATATGCTTTTATCAACTCATCAAAGCGTATATTCCAACTCCGAGATGCTTGCACCAGTCCACAAATGGATCACCGGAGCTTGCACACTTTGTTAGCACCTTTAGGATTAACAAAACCTTCTGGTTGCATCATATACAACTCTTCTTAGAGATATCCATTTTAAGGAATGCAGTTTTGACATCCATTTGCCAGATTTCATAAAATGTGGCAATTGCTAACATGATTCAGACGGACTTAAGCATCGCTACGGTTGAGAAAGTCTCATCGTAGTCAACCCCTTGAACTTTGTCAAAAATCTTTTGTGACAAGTCGAGCTTTGTAGATAGTAACATTACCATCAGCGTCAGTCTTCTTCTTGAAGATCCATTTATTCTCTATGGATTTGCCGATAATCAGGCAAATCCACCAAAGTCCATACTTTGTTCTTTATACATGGATCCTATCTCATATTTCATGGCCTCAAGCCATTTATCGGAATCTGGGCTCATCATAGCTTCTTCATAGTTCGTAGGTTCATCATGGTCAAGCAACATGACTTCCAGAATAGGATTACCGTACCACTCTGGTGTGGATCATGCTTTGGTTGACCTACGAGGTTCTATAGAAACTTGATCTGAAGTTTCATGATCATTATCATTAGCTTCCTCTCTAGTTGGTGTAGGCATCACGGGAACGGATTTCTCGGATGAGCTACTTTCCAAATTGAGAGAAGGTACAATTACCTCATCAAGTTATACTTTCCTCCCACTCACTTCTTTCGAGAGAAACTCCTTCTCTAGAAAGGTTCTGTTCTTGGCAACAAAGTTCTTGCCTTCGAATCTGTGGTAGATTATGTACCCAATTGTTTCCTTAGGGTATCTTATGAAGACACACTTATCCGATTTGGGTTCGAGCTTATCAGGTTGCAGGCTTTTGACATAAGCATCGCATCCCCAAACTTTAAGAAACGACAGCTTAGGTTTGTTGCCAAACCACAGTTCATATGGTGTCGTCTCAACAGATTTTGACGGTGCCCTGTTTAACGTGAATGCAGTTGTCTCTAATGCATAACCCCAAAACGATAGTGGTAAATCAGTAAGAGACATCATAGATTGCATCATATCTAATAAAGTGCGGTTCTGACGTTCGGACACACCATTACGCTGTGCTGTTCCAGGTGGCGTAAGCTGTGAAACTATTCCACATTGTTTTAAATGAAGGCCAAACTCGTAACTCAAATATTCACCTCCACGATCAGATCGTAGAAATTTAATTTTCTTGTTACGATGATTCTCCACTTCACTTAAATTCTTTGAACTTTTCAAATGTTTCAGACTTGTGTTTCATTAAGTAAATATACCCATATCTATTCAAATCATCTGTGAAGGTCAGAAAATAACGATACCCGCCACAAGCCTCAACACTCATCGGACCGCATACATCGGTATGTATTATTTCCAATAAGTCATTAGCTTGTTCCATTGTTCCGGAGAATAGAGTTTTAGTCATCTTGCCCACGAGACACGGTTCGCAAGTATCAAATGATTCATAATCAAGTGATTCCAAAAGTCCATCAACATGGAGTTTCTTCATGCGCTTTACACCGATATGACCTAAACGACAGTGCCACAAGTATGTTCCACTATTGATAACCCACAAGTTTAGGGGATCATTTGTAGCCTTCTTCGATACATAAGAGTGTCGAACCCAACGAGGAGCTAAAGGCAGAACAAATATTCCCTCAAGTTCTATCGACCACCGATACAACTCTACGCACACTTGACGTTTGCTTTACCTAAAACAAGTATGAAACCAATTTGCAAGAATAAAACCACGAGTACTTTGCAAGAATAAAACTATGAATAAATGCAAGGTAGTAAAAGTGGATAGCTTTTGTCAACAAGAAAGTCATTTGTCCCTAGGCAATTGATAACAAGTACCGGTAATCATTCTTGCAATTTTATATGAGGGAGAGGCATGAGCTAACATACTTTCTCTACTTGGATCATATGCACTTATGATTGGAACTCTAGCAAGCATCCGCAACTACTAAATATCATTAAGGTCGTGAAACCCAACCATAGCATTAAGTATCAAGTCCTGTTTACTCCCATACGCCATAACCCACTTATCCGCGTTTAGGCTGCTGTCACCCTCGCACCACTGGCAATAAGCAAACCATGAACATATTGCAACACCCTACAGAGGGGGCCCCTCACGTTTGCGCGAGACGAAGGGCACCGTAGGACAGCACCATAAATAAAATACACAATCATACCAACCAAGATCACGATTAACCAATAGGACAAAAAAGATCTACTCAAACATCATAGGATAACCATAGATCATTGGGAAATAATATATGGAGTTGAGCACCATGTTTAAGTAGAGATTACAGCGGAGAGAAGGGGTGTTACACCGCTGCATAGAGGGGGAGAAAGTTGGTGTAGATGGTAGCAAGATTGTTGATGAAGATCGTCGTCACGATCGTAGCCTCAGCGGCACTTCGACGCCACCGGGAGAGAGAGGGAGAGAGCCCCCCTCCTTCTTCTTCTTCCATGGCCTCCCCCCTAGATGGGAGGAGGGTTTCCCCTCTGGTCCATGGCCTCCATGGCTGCGGAGGGGCAGGAGCCCCTCCAAGATTGGATCTCCCTCTGTTCTCTTCTATTTCGCGCTCATCAGATTGGCCAAAAACCGTTTCTTATATTCTCGGAGATTCGTAACTCCGATTGCGTAGATCTTTTTACATGATTTTTTTCTGGATATAAGCTTCCTTGCGCCCGAAGTAGATATCCAACCGACGTTCGAGGAGGGCAGCACCCACCACCACGCGCTAGGGGCTTGGGGTGCGCCCTTGTGTATCGTGGTCCATGTGGGCCTCCGTTTGCGGTGATTCCAATTCCCAAAAATCACAAATATTCCAAAATAATTCTCCATGGAGTTGCATCATGTTTGGATTTCGTTTGATATGGATTTTCTGTGATACAAAAATAGGAAACAAACAGGAACTGGCACTAGGCACTGGATAAGTAAGTTAGTCCAAATAAATCATATAAAAAGTTGCCAAAATTATGTAGAAGTTGAATAATATTGGCATGAAACAATAAAAAATTATAGATACGACGGAGACGTATCAACATCCCCAAGCTTAATTCCTGCTCGTCCTCGAGTAGGTAAATGATAAAAAAGATAATTTTTGATGTGGAATGCTACCTAACATAAACTTGATCATATGTCTATTCATGGCATGAATATTAAGATATAAGTGATTCAAAGCAATAGTTTATAATTTGACATAAAGACATCAATACTCAGGCATCCCAACAAACAATCATGTCTTTCAGAATATCAAATGCTAAAGAACGTTATCCCTACAAAATCATATAGCCTTGTCATGCTCTGTCTTCTTAACACAAAGTATAAATCATGTACTACCCCGGTGTTAGCCAAGCAATTGGTTCGTACTTTTTAACACACTTCAGCATTTTCACTCTCACGCAATACATGAGCGCAAGCCATGGATATAGCACTACGGGTGGAATAGAGTATGATGATAGGGGTAAATATAGAGAAGACAAAAAGGTAAGAAAGTCTCACATCAATGCGGCTAACCAACAGGCTATGGAGATGCCCATCAATTGATATCAATGCGAGGAGTAGGGATTGCCATGCAACAAATGCACTAAGAGCTATAAATGTATGAAAGCTCCATATGAAAACTAAGTGGATGTGCATCAAATCATATAATGAAAATTCTCACTAGTATATGAAAGTGACAACATAGGAGACTCTCTATATAAGAAACATGGTGCTACTTTGAAGCACAAGTGTGATAAAAGATAATAACAATGCCCCTTCTCTCTTTGTTTATTTTTTTCTTTTTCTTTCTTTTTTTCTTTTCCTTTTTTTCTTTTTATTTTTTTCTCTCATTGTCCGGAGTCTCATCCCCACTTGTGGGGGAATCATAGTCTCCATCATCCTTTCCTCACTGGGGTACTGCTCTAAAAATGAATAATGATGATCATCACACTTCTATTTACTTATAACTCAAAAGAACTAAAAATTATAACTCGATACCTATGACAAAGTATGACTCATATGAATGCCTCTGGCAGTGTACTAGGATGTGCAATGATCTAGCATAACAATGATATCAAAAAATGGACAAGCCATGGAAATATCATGCTAGCTATCTTACAATCATGCAAAGCAATATGAAAATGATTGCTCAAGCCATCAAACAGAAGCGGTGGAAGTTGCATGGCAATAAATCTCGAAATGGCCATGGAAAAGTCATAATAGGTAGGTATGGTGGTTGTTTTGAGGAAGATATAATAAGGCTTATGTGTGATAGAGCGTATCATAACATGAGGTTTGGATGCACCGGCGAAGTTTGCACTACTTCTCGAGGTGAGAAATGGCAATGCACGGTACCATAGAGGCTAGCAAATTGCGTAAAGGTAAGAGTGCGTATAATCCATGGACTCACATTCGTCATAAAGAACTCATATACTTATTGCAAAAGATTATTAGCCCTTGAAGCAAATTAATACTATGCATGCTCCTAGGGGGGAGGTTGGTAGGAGTTAACCATCGCGCACCCCCGACCTTCACACAAAGATAGACAATCAAGGATAAATTGTGCTCCAACTTTCATAGCATAACGAGAGACTATACGTGCATGCTTTGGGAATCACAAACCTTAACACCAATATTCTTTCTAACCACAACCGTTTACTAGTACTTCCCACATATTCCATCTCTATATCGCAAAACTATTGCAAGGAATCAAACATATCATATTCAGTGATCCACAAGTTTTATGTAGGATTCTTATGACTAACCATGCAATTGACCAATTCCATTTGTCTCTCTAAATAGATATAAGTGAAGCATGAGAGTTCAATTCATTCTACAAAAGATCATGCTCTAACAAATATTAGTGAAGCAAAAGAGCATTCTACGAACATTAGTTTTCTATGTGAAGAGACGGGCAATCCAAACTTCAAATGATATAAGTGAAGCACATGAAGCATTCTATAAAGCCATACTCAAAAGATATAAGTGAAGTGCAATGAGCATTCTATAAATCAACCATGGACTATCTCATACCAGCATGGTGCATAAAAGAAAAATGAAAACTAAATGCAAAAGACGCTCCAAGATTTGCACATATCATATGAACGAAACGAATCCGAAAACATACCGATACTTGTTGAAGAAAGATGGGATGCCTTCCGGGGCAACCCCAAGCTTAGACGCTTGAGTCTCCTTGAATATTTACTTAGGGTGCCTTGGGCATCCCCAAGCTTGAGCTCTTGCCCCTCCTCCTCCTCCTCATATCGAGGCCTCCTCGATCTTCGAACAGTTCATCCACACAAAACTTAAATGAACTTTTAGTGGCGGGGTTAGTGAAAATGGCAATGAAGTCCCATCATGTACTGCTGCAACATTATTGTATAATTATAAACAAACATTACCCACTGTATGCTATCACAATTCTATGGCCCCAAGTCAAGGAGGCTTCAACAATAATTCAAACATACGCAAATAATGAAGCTATAACAGCAATGCGTGAACACATGACAGTCTATAAAGATTTGAACATCCACCATACTTCTGCAACTCTAAAAATTCTGAAAAAATTAGGGAAAAATTAAGCATTTTGTATAGGAAGACAGTGCAAAAAATTTCAGAACCGTCTGACGTTCCAATAAAAAAATTGTAAAATCGAGCACTACAGCCAAAGTTTCTGTTTTGCACCGCACAAACCAACAAGCAATCTACTCATCCTAAAGGCAAATCTTGACACATTATTTTTGTAATACAATGGAATTGTACAAAGGGGATAATTATTTTGGTTGAAAAGTTTCTGTAATTAAGATTCACAAAGTTTTTGTGAGCATGAACAAAGTTCAAGGAGCTCCCCCACTTCAACAATGCTTGTCCCTCTCACTTCCACTTTCCTTTTTGAAAAGTTTTGGGTTCCCCTCTATATCTTTTTTTTGTTTTTAAACTTTATAAAAGCACTCAACAGAAATAAGAGACTCTCTAAAACTTCCGGGTTGTCTCCCTGGCAGCGCTTTCTTTAAAGCCATTAAGCTAGGCATAAAGTGCTCAAGTAATGGATCCACCCGGATCCCAAGGTATACCAAAGCCAATTTGAATTAACAATGATTTGGCATTTAGTAGTGAGCACAAAGCAACATATATCATGCAATGACGCAGTCTAGCTCTCTTCCTATGCATCGGCTTGTCATACAAGAACAATTCATGCACATTAAGTAAAGGCCAATACATAGCATAAGTAGTTTCTTGCAATTTTTCGTGTTGGAAACATAGAGAGGTGGAGATGTAGTTACTCTCTCATAATAATTGCAAGTAGGAGCAGCAAGCACATGCATATTACATTCATCAAAATTATCATGTGTAACGGTAAAAGGCAACCCATCAATATAATCCTTAATAAGAAGAAGCTTCTTCGATATAGTGTAGTTTGGAGAATTCAAAAAGATAATAGGACTATCATGTTTGGGTGCAATAGCAACAATTTCATGTTTAACATAAGGAACAATAGCAATTTTATCCCCAATAGCATAATTCATATTGGCATCTTGGCCACAAGCATAGCAAGCATCAAGTTCATCAAAAAGGGATATTTCAAACGAATCAACGGGATCACATCAATTATCATAGCATTCATCCTTCGGTAAGAACGAAGGGACATTAAACAATGTATGAGTTAAAGAGTTACTCTCATTAGGAGGTGGGCACGGGTAGGTAATCCGCTCTTCCTCCTTTTGTTCTTCGCTCTCCTCATCATCTTTTTCATCCAATGATCTCAAAGTTTTATCAATTCACTACAAAAAAAAGACACATCCGTGACATTTTGGGCTGAACAATTTTTTTGTCATACATATGACACTTCTATGACAATAATTGTGACAAAACCCGGTATCATCATAGATGTGGTGGGCTCCTACTTCTATGACAAAACATCATGACAGAAAATGGGCTTTTCGTCCTGGGCGGGCCGGAGACGCAGCTGCATGACATTCTTTGGGCCGTCCATGACGGAAAAAACCGTGGTAGAAGCGAGGGGGAGGAAAATTTCGGGGAGTTGCCGGTTACGGTGGGAGGTCGGGGGTGGAGCGATGCGCATTTCTCTCGTACGTACGCGCGTGTGTGCGAGGCGTTGGGCTCTAACTGAACCCGAGCGATTGCACTGCAGGCTACGGGTTATTGAATCCGAGCGATTGCACTGCAGGCTACGCGTTACTGAACCCGAGCGATCGATCGATGGCTGTTAACTGAACCCGATGGAGCGATTCCTTCGCTAATGCTGCTAACTAAAGCCGGTCAATGCTGCCTCTAGGATGAACAGTGAGCGTTGGGGGGGGGTGTGGATGAACAGTGAGAGGTGGCGTTGCCTCCGGATGAACAGGAACCCGTGGTGTGGAGGGCTGGATGAACAGTAGATGGTGGAGGGGTGGCCATGGAGGGGTGGTTGAACAGGACCCCGTGGTGTGGAGGGCTGGATGAACAGTAGACGGTGGAGGGGTGCCCGTGGAGGGGTGGTTGAACAGTAGCCGGTGGAGTAGCGCGCGGTGGAGGCTGGATGAACAGGAGCACATGGAGGCTGGAGGAGGTCGACGGTAGCCCGTGGAGGCTGGAGGAGGTCGACGGTGGAGATGAACAGTATCCCGTGGAGTCCCGTTTTGCGGTACGCCACCCCCCCTCGTTTCGACCATAGCGCTCCAACACAAGTCCGTTTCATCCGTTTTGCGGTATGCCACACCCCTCCCGATCAACAGGTCCCCCGTTTCGACCGTAGGAGGTCCGTTTCGTCCATTTTGCGGCCACACCCCTCCCGATCAACAGGACCCCCGTTTCGACTGTAGGAGGTCCGTTTCCTCCGTTTTGCGGTATGCCAGGCCCCTCCCGATCAACAGGACCACGTTTTGAACGTGGCCGGTCGAACACAAGGCCATTTCCTCCGTTGTGCGGTATGCCAGGCCTCGTTTCCATCGCCTATTCCGTCCAAGCCCTCCCGATCGATGAACACGACCACGCATTCCGTTTCGACCCAGCCGGTTGGCTCCCCATGAACATGACGATGACGCTGTTTCTCCGTTCCGATCCAGCCATGTATGTATGCGCGATAGGCATTAGAGACCCTGCCCGTATGTACGTACGTGGGCGTATTTTCTTTCTTGCACCCTCGCCGCTGTACGTACGTGTACATGCTACGTGCGCGCCTCTACTACGACACGTGCGCGCCTCTACATCCACCAGTATATATGTACGTACACGTTCGCGACCAGAATGACAACGGTACGTACGCTTCGACCAGGTGGGTCCCGACTGTCAGGCACTTCCTTGCCTGCGAAGATGTAGCTGGTGGGTCCTAGCAGTCAGGGGGGCGAATCGTTTTTTTTGCCCGGACGCACTTCCTTGCGTGCGAAGATGTAGCTGGTGGGTCCCAGCAGTCAGGGGGGGCGAATCGTTTTTTTTTGCCCGGACGCACTTCCTTGCGTGCGAAGATGTAGCTCGTGGGTCCCAGCAGTCAGGGGGGCGAATCGTTTTTTTGCCCGGACGCACTTCCTTGCGTGCGAAGGTGCAACTGGTGGGTCCCAGCAGTCAGGGAGGAAACATTTTTTTCACGAAATACTGTGGCCCGTCGGGTGGGTCCCCGCTGTCAGGTGGAGGAATAATTATTTTCTACGTAATAATGAGGCACTTCCTTGCTACGGCCATGGACCCAGCTGTCAGCCTCTCCACATATAGTCCACGTCCGATGGAAGTCGTTCCTTGACCACATTGACCACGCCGCGCCGAGAGCACCAGTGCGGTGGAAGATGGCGAGGCCTAGGAAGGGGACGACGGGGAGCCGGGGAAGACGCGGCAGTGGAAGCCCGCGCGGAGAGGAGTACGATGGTTCACTGGTTCGGCTGCGGTGTGAGGCTGCTGTCGCCGCAGGGCCTAGCCAGCGGTGGGAATAGTAGGGGGCGGTGAGGCCTCCGCGACAGCACATCCGGCCATGGGAAGCAGGAGCATGCGGCACGACCGGCGCTGCTTTGGGCGGCTGGAGCAAGAAGACCAGAGGTTGAAGAAGCACTACGGCCGTTGGATGGACATCGTACGGTCACTAGAGCCAGAATCGTTTATATTGACTAAGTTGACAAAGCCCTTCGTCCCCGTCAACTTAGTAGGCCCACAAGTCAGCCTCCCACCAAGGTGGGTCTCAGCTAGCAGGGGGTATTCATTTTTTTGTGCGTAATAAGGAGGCACTTCCGGTGGGTCCGAGCTGACAACAGGGGAACGTTTTTTTCGCAAAATACGGTGGCCCGTCGGGTGGGCCCCAGCAGTCAGGGGCAAACGTTTTTTTCGCGAAATACTGGTGGCCCGTCCGGTGGGTCCCTGCTTTCAGGTGGAGGAATAATTATTTTCCGCATAATAAGGAGGCACTTCCTTGCGGCTGCCGTGGACCCAGCTGTCAGCCTCTTCACGTACAGTATTCTTCCGATGGAATTCGGTCGTTGACCACATTGACCATGCCGCGTCGAGAGCACCATGGCGGTGGACGACGGCGAGGCCTAGGAAGGGGACGACGCGGAGCCGGGGAAGACGCGACAGTGGATGCCCACGAGGAGAGGAGTACGAGGGTTCACTGGTTCGGTTGCGCTGCCGTCGCCGCATAATAACAGGGGGTGTGGGTGAGTGGAGTGGAGGGATGGCCTGGCCAGTGGTGGGAGTAGTATGGAGGCGGTGAGGCCTCCACGGCAGCACAGCCGGCCACGTGAGGCAGGAGCAGGCGGCACGACCGGCACTGCTTTGGGCGGCTGGACCAAGAAGACCAGAGGTTGAAGAAGCACTACGGCCATTGGATGGACATCGTACGGTCACTGAAGCTAGAATCGTTTATATTGACTAAGTTGACAAAGCCCTTTGTACGCTCCAACTTAGTAGGCCCACAGGTCAGCCTCCGAAATGGTGCGCCCCAGATGTCAGGGGAGGAATCATTTTTTGGGCGGCCGAAGCTAAGAATATCCGAGATTGAAGAAGAAGCACGACATCCGTTGGATAGCCATCCAACGGCCACTGCTTCTAGAACCGTGTGTTGACTATAATAAGTTGACAAAGCCTTGCATACGCGTCAACTTATTTTTTTAGGGGACGCGTCAATTAATAGGCCCACAAGTGTGTGGCAGAGAACTTACAGCCCATTTGCGTTTTGTAAGAATGTATAGCCCATTTTTGAATTCTAATGGAATTTACAACAGCCCATTTACAGTTTGTTAAAAGTACAACCCATTTTCTAGCTAGGACAATGATTAATAATTTCAACCAACCGTTGAAGACAGAATTCAATAAAATTTCCCACATTTTGATGGGTTCCGAAATATTTTTATCCCGAAATTTCTATTCAGATTAAATATAAATATTTACTCCCTCCGTTCGGAATTACTTGTCATAGAAATGGATGTATCTAGATATATTTTAGTTCTAGATACATTCACTTCCGGGACAAGTAATTCCGAACGGAGGGAGTATTACGTAAAAATCCAACGAAACATTGCGCACGCAACAATGAAAATTTAAGATTTTCAAAATCCATAAATAATATTTTATAAACTAATTTCGTGTTTGGTGCATTTTTTATAGTTACTGCCCAGTTTTTATAATAACATCCCATTTATTATTTTTAAAGCCCATTTTCCTGTTAAGCCTAATGCATCCCTTCTAGGAAAAATTTGCAGCACAGCGGGGCGGAGAATAACAAGTTGACCTTGCCTGGGTATTCCTCAAAAAGACGCATAGGCGGGCTAGCCATTTTCATCTTGAAAAAAGTAGTATCTGGGCTGGATATCTGGCCTGGGCTAGATGGGCCACAGCCCGCCCAGTTAATACCCTGCTCTCCTCTGAACAACAACGAAATCATTGCCAAGAAAAACTCTGCAGTGCTCACGCCTCAAAAACACAAATACTGCTTGAGTTGCTTGGTCCCAGATGTTGGCCGCACCTTGTGCAATTCTCTCGTTTATATTGACTACATAGGTTGCCAATGGTGTGGGACCGTGATGTCAGGAAACCAAGAGAAAGCAAAAAAAAAGTTATACATAATAAGGAGGTAGTTGCGTACGTACGGCTATGGCCCTAGTGGGTCCCTAGTGTCATCCAGTCAAAATAAAGTCATCTCCTGAATCCTCATGTTCGTTGACCATGTTAACAATGTTCGGCGCCACGGCGAGCACAACAACTCGAAGGACAACGGAGAGGGCCTCGCGGGCCCTACGGAGGTCTGATACAACGCCCACTACTCATTCAGGAAGCCAGGATCATCGGACACCTATGAGCACCTTCGAGAAACTGAGACGACATGAAACGGTAAGGCCGCGCTTGGGAGCTTTGGTTTATTTCAAACCTGTGTTAACATACAAGTGTAATTTACTCGTCATCGGAAGGCCCGAGGTCTGTAAGTAAAGCCGGCGGGTTACGCGTGTAATTTGAGAGAGCAGTGTATATTTTATGAGCATTGCTATATGGGCGACATTACCAGACGATACATGCACGACGTGTGTATCATGCCATCCATGGGCAAGGCTGAAATAGCAGCTAACAGCCGGATTAGCAATCGTCCGAGTGTCGTTCAACGTTTTTATCGTGTGTGAAGTACTTCCGATATTTTACTAGTTGAAATCGACCAACCAAGCGCCTTCGCCCGAGACCATCTGCTTTAATTTACAAACGTCAGTTTTACAAGCGGTTTTGGTTGGAAAATGACGATCCAATCACGGCCTAATATCATGAGTTGGTCAGAAGATCATATGGTTTCACGTCTAACCTACCCGACATGTCGTATAGGCTATGAATGAAACATCGGACGATGAACTTCTTACGCACGGAAACAACAGAAGAGGATGATCTTCTTAACAAGCAAATCACTAGCATTAGATCGACATGCAAAACAATACGAAGCATTATTCTCAGGAGGCACGGTGAACAGTTCGTGATGCCGCATGCCACAACATTCCAAGCTCAACTTTGCAACCAAACACAAGGCCTGGCATTACATAGACAATATTCAGAACAAACTCTTAACACAGGAATATCTTAGCAGAGTAACTATTTACTTCTAAACTGAACACAGGAATAGGAAAAAACACTCGACGCTGCTCACAGCAAGGGCGTCCCACTCAAAAATATCAAATGCATGTCTTCTGGCTAACATCAATGAGCAAATTTTGACAAGGTTTTCCAATTCCAATATATTAAACTAACGTCTTCTTGCTAACATCAATGAGAAAATTTTGACAAGGTTTTCCAATTCCAATATATTAAACTAACGTCTTCTTGCTAACATCAATGATTAAACTTTGACAAGATTTTCCCATTCAAAATATGTAATGCCTATGATCGTGTCCTGTCTTAGCTTCTTGTACTTGTTTGGGCACTTTTTGCCCAGGGCACTCCACGTGTTGTTAAATTGCCAATGGTCTCTGCAGACTAGTCATGTCACCGGTGTCTAATAATACTCTGTAAAGCTTCTTGGTCATTCCTTCTGTAATGTACCGCATCCAGTGACTGCTTCTTTCTGCAAAGTGGAACGACTAACTGGACCCAGTAATGCAACAATTTGCCTTGGACACATTGGCTCCTTTTGTGCAGTTCAACTAAAATCGAAGTCGAAGTAAAACCGAGCTTTAATTTTGATATCCCTGTAAGCAACAATAGGTATAAGGGAAACAATTACTGAGAAATAACGGTTGATGACTTGTCTTAATGGGAAACAAAGCAGGAGAGGAGCAATTCTCCATCAGTGTGATTCATTCATATTGACTCCTGTTTTAACAGAGGCAAAAAAGGAAACAATTACTTGCCGATAAAGGAGGATGAAACAAACGGTGACAGAAAGAAGCGTCTAACTTATCTTGGATGGAGAACAAAGTAGGATAGTAGCATTTCTAAAATGGTAGCATTGATTCATATTAACAGAGACACTCTCTTGAAACAACATTCATTATAAAATGTAATTTACTTTTAACAGTGGCATTGCTTCAATTTTCCGGTGGCATTCTAGCAAAATAGCTGTATGGGACATGCTAGCACCATGTGCGTCCACACGTATAAATGGGTGATGCAGAGTATGTAGCCAAGAAGCATATCTGTGTTGGTCCCATATTTGTTTTCTTTGAACTTTTTTCCTATGTGAGGGCAGCAAATCTAGTCCTGCACAAACTACCCGTTTCTTTCCCTTTTCAACAAAGAGATCGGTTCCTTATAGATGTGTGTACTGGGTTACCCCCTTTTTCCCTTTTCGACCAACAAAGCTGCTGGATAGCCAGTCTATACTACTTTTCCTCCCTCCTTTCCTCATTGAACCACGTCCTAGATTCATGCTCCACCCCACCGCACCTTTCTTTCCTCTTTGAACCAAGACCTAGATTCGACTACAGATCGAAAAAGATCCACATGCAGCTAGAGCAACGACGGTTTCAAAGAAACTTATACCTTAGAGTCGTCGGGATGTGGCAAGGCGTGCGGCGGGAGGCCGGATCTGCCCACACTATGTACGGCAGCGAGGAAGAAGGGGTCGGTGGCCCTCCCGCACAGGCGCTGGGTGAAAGAGAACAGCGCAGCCGGCAGTGGATTGCCTCCCTTGCCGAAGGTGATAGAGTTAAGCTGCACCTCCCCCCCTTCCCGGTGCGACGGGATACGGACGCCTCCTTCACCAGCTGTGAGGGGGGAGAGAGACAAGAGGCAAACGCAGTCTTGTTTAGATCTGGTGAAGAGAGGGTGAGAGACTGTGAATATAGCAAACCCTAGCAAATGAGCGCTGAGCCTCCAGCGTGTAACATATATGTATTGCAGCGAGCGTGTGGAGAGTGCAAACCCTAGCGAACAAGCGTTGAGGCTCCCGCTTATATATATACTAATGTACTACAGACTGAGCTCCGGTGCCTTCACTCCATCTGCTTTTGGCTGTATGACAGGTGAGCCAGCCACATTTTGGCCCCACCTGTCATAAACCCAAAGGCAGGTGCACTAAGTCAATGAAGCTGCGTCCATATAGTACTCTCGTGTGTATACAACTAATATATAGTGGAGTGGTTTTCTTATTCTCTCCATAACAACCATTTTAAATTGTGTAAGTACGAAACGAAACTCTTTATTTAATGTACAGAGGGAGTACTACTTCCAATGAACTAACGATCCACACCCACGCGTCCTAGTTGCACTTCCTGTCCTTCACGTGTGGTACACTACCCTCCCTTAAGTGAACAACCACAGATGCGCCAAATTATCGGAAACATGTGAGAGTGTGTAAAAATAAAGAATTTTAATTTCAATTATCGGAAAGGTTTGAGAGTATTACAAAGTTTGACTTCAGTCAAATCTAATATGCCGAGTAAATAAAAATGGAGGCTACTACGTCCATCCGGGTTTTTAGCCCACACCATTTTTTAAATCAAAGTTAATAGCTGGACAAATAAAATTACAGGGGAGCTGGAGACAAAGTTGTGAGAAGGCTTAGAAATCAATACAAAACTTATGCTCTTAGTACCAACGTCAATCCTTCTTCGAGGAAACATTTGGTTCATAGCCAATTGTGTGATAAAATTGCACCAACGTGAAAGACAACTGCATCTCCAATGCAACCAAGATGAACTGACAAAGGATATCATCTTTGTGCGTAACAAGCAAAGAGAACTGATGGATGACAGCTTGTTTTTCATGGAAAATCGATCAGCTTCACCAGCCGACGCAACCATGAGCATCGATAGTTTGTGGTCTATTTTTTTGTCCTAGTTTTTTTGTTTCTTGTTGCTACATTATATACTTGTGGGAGCTTAGATGTGATATCCTTAAATAACATCTAGATGTGAATTGGACAAACTGATTTTCTAACATACTAAGAAAGAAAACTCGATTAAAAACACGCCCCCGCTTCCACGTCGCGAGAGTCGTCGCGCACACACACACAGACATAGACATGCATATCCGTGTTTACATAAAATTCTATTTCCATCTCCATCTCCAATCATATTTGTACAACTGGCACATTATTCACGTTGTTAATTATATACGCAGCAATATTAACGTACAACATCTCTTGTTTGCGCACGTCCGGACCGCTGCCACGGCCGGTCCTGACCAACCCGAACCCTCTTCATCACCCGCACGTGCTTCCCGCCCGAAACGGTCAGTGCCGCATTCATGCCCGGCCAGAGCGGACGCGACCTCTCACTGGCGCCGACATTGAAGTGGCGCGTCGGCCGAGAGAGCGTCGCCCGCGCCGCTTCCGGGTTCACGCGGCTGCTTCGCGTTCAAAGGTCGCAATAGCCGGCTACAACATGCATGTAAAAAGTTTTTGGGAGTCCGTGCTATAGCTAGCTGTCCTCCCCCAACTCGTAAATCTCTTCCAGTAGTGCTAGTAGTACTCCATGGCGCGATCCATCAACAAGCAGGCAGGAAAGTTATCGTATACTCGGTTTGCGGTGAGTGGCATGCCGAGCGACCATGTGGGGTCGAGCCGTGGAGGAGGGTGAGACACGAACACGACAGACGTGATTTACTGTGTGATTTGACTGCTCCTTAGTGGCCCCTACACGTACTCCCCCTACGTGTATGCAACAGTCACACGTACACATGGAAGCAAATACACGCACGATGCCCTAATGCATGCATGTCCGAGCACACGACGGAACACACACGGTCACGCTAAGTGCTCAACCTACACGTGCATGCACACACATACTCAGTCAGGGTGAGCTAGTGACCGTATAAACACCGGAAAATATATATATTGAGCGCAATGAGCATATTATGAAGTCCACTGACCGTATTTTTACGAATATACAGTGACAGACAGTGTATTTATCTTGTTTGAAATTAATCCATATTAACCGGAGAGGAGGCAGTATGGACTAGCATTACTTGCGCGCGGTGGCTCGCAGGACAAGGAGAAACTTTTGACTAATGCAAGCTCTCCCTCGCTCAGGTAGTGGACGTGTAACAGTTAATTCGGTGTCAGATTGCCAGAAGCATATACTACTAGTGCTACTATTGTTCGACTTCCTGAATAGGCGAATAGCCAAGCGCAAAGTTTAATAATATAGTCTATAAAGGTACGTACTATACTAGTACTAGGAACCGGATGGAGGAGCGTCTGCACTCTTATTATAATTTTAAAATGTGATAAAGCAATCTTCAACACATTTGGTTATCTTCGAGGGTTCTCGCATGTGATAATGGAAGTTGATTGCATGGAACACTCGCCACAATTCTCGCTTAATTATGGCTCATATCCTGTTACAAATAGTAGCGCTCGGTAATATTTCCTCTTTTTTGTTATTCAACATGTAAACAGGTCAGCAAATCTTGCGGCGCATCTTCGTGCGAACTGTGCTTGCTGCACTTTGAATGTGGCCGAGAGTTGGCTTGATGAAACACCTCGCTTCCTACTTCTTTTTTTGAGGGGTACCTCGCTTCCTAGTGACCAGTGTCTTGGTTGATCGTCCTAAGAATGCTTATATATGAATAAAGCTCTCTCATTTACCCGCAAAAAGGAATGAGCCATATTAACCGGAAAGGAGGGAGTATGGACTAGCACTACTTTTTGGTGTGTCCCGTCAACTCGCAGAACGAGGAGAATCTTGCAGGACAAGGTGAAGCTCGCTTACGCCTTTTGACTAATGCAACCTACCCTCGGTGGACATGCATCAGTCCATTCGGTGTCAGATTGCAGAGGCATACACTATAGTACTACCTCCGTCCGGGTTTATTGGTCCCTATTGTATTTCGTGCCAAATTTTGACCATAGATTAAACTAACAAAATGTTCACGCATGTCATCAAACATTATATTTTTGAAAACTATGTTCAAATACGAATCCAATGAGATAATTTTTCTTGACATGCATTAACATTTTGTTAGTTAACTCTTTAGTCAAAATTTGTCACAAACTACAAAGGGGACCTACCCTCGGTGGACATGCATCAGTCCATTCGGTGTCAGATTATCAGAGGCATACACTGTAGTACCCAACATGCGGAGTACCATCATTGTTCGACTTCACGAAGAGGCAAAGAGCCAAGCGCAGTAGTTGTTGGGGAATGTAGCAGAAATTCAAAATTTTCCTACGCATCACCAAGATCAATCTATGGAGAGACTAGAAACGAGAGAGAGGGGAGTGCATCTACATACCCTTGTAGATCGCTAAGCGGAAGAGTTACAAGAACGCGGATGAAGGAGTCGTACTCATAGCGATTAAGATCGCGGTTGATTCCGATCTAAGCGCCGAACAACGGCGCCTCCACGTTCAACACACGTGCAGCCTGGTGACGTCTCCCATGCCTTGATCTAGCAAGGAGAGAGGGAGAGGTTGGGGAAGACTCCGTCCAGCAGCAGCACGACGGCGTGGTGGTGGTGGAGGAGCGCGGTACTCCAGCAGGGCTTTGCCAAGCACTACGAGAGACGAGGAGGGAGAAAGGTAGGGTTGCGCCTTGGGAGAGAGAGACTCATCTGTTGGGCAGCCCCAAAACCTCCACTATATAGGGGGAAGGGAGAGGGGGAGGCGCCCTAGGGTTTCCCCTAGGGGGGGCGGCGGCCAGGGCAGATGGGATCTCCCCTTTGGGTGACTTGGCCCCCAAGCCAGGAGGTGGGAACCCTAGATGGGCCGCCCCAAAACCCCCTGGTCACGTGGGAATAGGTGAGGGGGGCGCACAGCCCCTTAGTGGGCTGGTTTGCCCCCTCCCCTTGGCCCATGAAGCCCCCCACCCCCAACACTTGCCGGGGCTCCCGAAACACCTTTCGGTCATGCTGGTCATCACCCGGTACCTCCGGAACACTTCCGTACTCCAAAACCCTTCGTCCAATATATCAATCTTCACCTCCGGACCATTTAGGGACTCCTCGTGACGTCCGGGATCTCATCCGGGACTCCGAACAACATTCGGTAACCGCGTACATACTTTCCCTATAACCCTAGCGTCATCGAACCTTAAGTGCGTAGACCCTACTGGTTCGGGAACCATGCAGACATGACCGAGACAACTCTCCGGACAATAACCAACAGCGGGATCTGGATACCCATGTTGGCTCCCACATGTTCCACGATGATCTCATCGGATGAACCACGATGTCAAGGATTCAATCAATCCCGTATACAATTCCCTTTGTCTACCGGTATAGTACTTGCCCAAGATTCGATCGTCGGTATGCCGATACCTTGTTCAATCTCGTTACCGGCAAGTCTCTTTACTCGTTCTGTAACACATCATCCCGTGATCAACTCCTTGATCACATTGTGCACATTATGATGATGTCCTACCGAGTGGGCCCAGAGATACCTCTCCGTCACACGGAGTGACAAATCCCAGTCTCGATTCGTGCCAACCCAACAGACACTTTCGGAGATACCTGTAGTGCACCTTTATAGCCACCCAGTTACGTTGTGACGTTTGGTACACCCAAAGCATTCCTACGGTATCCGGGAGTTGCACAATCTCATGGTCTAAGGAAAAGATACTTGACATTTAGAAAAGCTTTAGCATACAAACTACACGATCTTGTGCTAGGCTTAGGATTGGGTCTTGTCCATCACATCATTCTCCTAATGATGTGATCCCGTTATCAATGACATCCAATGTCCATGGTCAGGAAACCATGACCATCAGTTGATCAATGAGCTAGTCAACTAGAGGCTCACTAGGGACATGTTGTGGTCTATGTATTCACACATGTATTGCGGTTTCCGGTCAATACAATTATAGCATGAATAGTAGACAATTATCATGAACAAGGAAATACAATAATAACCATTTTATTATTGCCTCGAGGGCATATTTCCAACAGTCTCCCACTTGCACTAGAGTCAATAATCTAGTTCACATCACTATGTGATTGTAATGAATCGACACCCATGGGGTTTGATCATATCTCGCTTGTGAGAGAGGTTATTAGTCAACGGATCTGAACCTTTCAGATCCGTGTGTGTTTTGCAAATCTCTATGTCATCTCCTAGATGCAGCTACCATGCTCTATTTGGAACTATTCCAAATAACTGTTCTACTATACGAATCCGGTTTACTACTCAGAATAATCCGAATTAGTGTCAAAGTTTGCGTCGGCGTAACCCTTTACGACGAACTCTTTTACCACCTCCATAATCGAGAAAATTCCTTAGTCCACTAGTTACTAAGGATAAGTTTGACCGCTATCCTATGATCCATTCCAGGATCACTCTTATACCCCTTGACTGACTCATGGGAAGGCACACTTCCGGTGTGGTACACAGCATAGCATACTATAGAGCCTACGTCTGAAGCATAGGGGACGACCTTCGTCCTTTCTCTCGCTTCTGCCGTGGTCATGTCTTGAGTCTTACTCAATACTCACACCATATAACACAGCCAAGAACTCCTTCTTTGCTGATCTATTTTGAACTCCTTCAAAATCTTGTCACGGTATGTATTCATTTGAAAGTACTATTAAGCGTTTTGATCTATCCTTATAGATCTTGATGCTCAATGTTCAAGTAGCTTAATCCAGGTTTTCAATTGAAAAACACTTTTCAAATAACCCTATATGCTTTCTAGAAATTCTACATCATTTCCGATCAACAATATGTCAACAACATATACTCATCAGAAATGCTATAGTGCTCCCACTCACTTCTTTGGAAATACAAGTTTCTCATAAACTTTGTATAAATACAAAATCTTTGATCATCTCATCAAAGCGTATATTCCAACTCCGAGATGCTTACTCCAGTTGAAAGTGCAACTATCCCTAGGTGGTTTTGGTAACTCATAACAACATATAGCTCATTGAGCTAATGCTACTCCAAGACATATATTTCAGGAAAGCTCAATGAATGGCATGGCATGGATGATGAAAGTGGATCCCTCAAAATACTAAGGACAAAGGATTGGCTCAAGCTCAAAAGCTCAAGACTCTTCATTTTATATTTCAGTGATCCAAGATCACATTGAGTCTATAGGAAAAGCCAATACTATCAAGAAGGGATGAGGTGTTGCTTAATGAGCCTCTTGCTTCATGTGCTTAGTTATATGCTCCAAAACCCTCAACTACTTTCCCACATCCACAAATGACCTAAACCTAAAGCCAAAATCGGTCACACCGATTCTTTCAATCCGGCGCCACCGATTCCAAAAGTCATAGCCACTGCCACAAACCCTAAGCAAATCGGTCTTACCGATAGGGATCTCGGTCTCACCGAGATGGGGTTGCAATCTCTCTGTTTCCCTTTGTAACGTTTCGGTCTAACCGAAGTGAGCGATCGGTCCCACCGAGATTGCAATGTAAACTCTCTGTTTCCTTTTTGTAACATTTCGGTCTCACCGAAAAGAGCAAATCGGTCCCACCGAGTTTACCTGACCAACTCTCTGGAAAGCTTATTACCAAATCGGTCTCACCGAGTTTGTGTAATCGGTCTCACCGAGATTACGTTATGCCCTAACCCTAACCGAATCGGTCTCACCGAGAGGCATGTCAGTCCCACCGAAAATCACTAACGGTCACTAGGTTTACTAAATCAGTCCGACCGAGTTTAACCATTCGGTCCCACCGAGTTTGGTAAATTGTGTGTAACGGTTAGATTTTGTGTGGAGGCTATATATACCCCTCCACCTCCTATTCATTCGTGGAGAGAGCCATCAGACTAAACTTACACTTCCAACTTACCATTCCTGAGAGAGAACTACCTACTCATGTGTTGAGGCCAAGATATTCCATTCCTACCATATGAATATTGATCTCTAGCCTTCCCCAAGTTGCTTTCCACTCAAACCCTCTTTCCACCAGATCCAAATCCTATGAGAGAGAGTTGAGTGTTGGGGAGACTATCATTTGAAGCACAAGAGCAAGGAGTTCATCATCAACGCACCATTTGTTACTTCTTGGAGAGTGTTGTCTCCTAGATTGGCTAGGTGTCACTTGGGAGCCTCCGACAAGATTATGGAGTTGAACCAAGGAGTTTGTAAGGGCAAGGAGATCGCCTACTTCGTGAAGATCTACCGCTAGTGAGGCAAGTCCTTCGTGGGCGACGGCCATGGTGGGATAGACAAGGTTGCTACTTCGTGGACCCTTCATGGGTGGAGCCCTCCGTGGACTCGCGCAGCCGTTACCCTTCGTGGGTTGAAGTCTCCATCAACGTGGATGTACGATAGCACCACCTATCGGAACCACGCCAAAAACATCCGTGTCTCCAATTGCGTTTGAATCCTCCAAACCCTTCCCTTTACTTTCTTGCAAGTTGCATGCTTTAATTTCCGCTGCCTATATACTCTTTTGCATGCTTGCTTGAATTGTGTGATGATTACTTGACTTGTCCTGAAATAGCTAAAATCTGCCAAACTCTAAAATTGGGAAAAGGTTAAATTTTTATTGGTCAAGTAGTCTAATCACCCCCCTCTAGACATACTTCAAGGTCCTACAAGTGGTATCAGAGCTTTGGTCTCCATTTTCTTTGATTTCCATAGCTTTTGGTGGTCATAGCCTTGGTTTCACAACCTAGGAGAGTATGGCGTCTAGCGAGGGAAATTATCACCGTAGAGGTCCTTACTTTGATGGTACTAATTTTGCTAGTTGGAAGCATAAGATGAAAATGCATATTCTTGGACATAACCCCGCCGTTTGGGCAATTATTTGTATTGGCTTGCAAGGTGAATTATTTGATGGGAGAGAACCGAACCGTGAAGCAAATGCGGAAGAATTAAAGATGCTGCAATACAACGCTCAAGCTTGTGATATCATCTTCAACGTATTGTGCCCCGAAGAGTTCAACAAAATCAGCCGTCTTGAGAATGCAAAGAAAATTTGCGATACTTTGATTGATATGCACGAAGGTACCGAATCCGTCAAGGACTCCAAGTTGGATGTGCTCCAAAGTCAGCTTGACAAGTTCAAAATGAAGGATGGTGAAGGTGTCGCTGAAATGTACTCTAGGCTTGCACTTATCACAAATGAGATTGCCGGCTTAGGGAGTGAAGAGATGACCGACAGATTCATCATCAAGAAGATCCTAAGAGCATTGGATGGAAAGTATGGTACCGTGTGCACATTGATCCAAATGATGCCAAACTACAAAAATCTCAAGCCAACGGAAGTCATTGGAAGAATTGTTGCTCATGAGATGTCACTCAAGGACAAGGAGGAACTTCACAACAAGTCAAGTGGTGCTTACAAAGCCTCAAGTGAAGCCCCCACATCATCAAGTGAGAAACAAACCTTCAATGAAGAATTGAGCTTAATGGTGAAGAACTTCAACAAATTCTACAAGAGTGGAAGCAAAGAAAGAAGCTCCAAGTCAAGGTCTTATCATGACAAGAGATCTTCTAGTCGAGAGCACAATTGCTACAATTGTGGGAAGCTCGGACACTACTCCAATGAGTGTACGGCACCCTATAAAAGAAGAGAAGATTCTCCAAAAAGAAGAAGCAAAAGAGAAGAATCATCACCAAGAGAGAGGAGGAGTAGAGATGATCGTTATGAACGAAGACCCTCACGGAGAAGCAAGGATTCGGAAAGGAAGGACAAGTCATCAAGGAGCTACACAAAACGAAGACATCAAGCTCATGTTGGTGAATGGGTTTCCGGCTCCAACTCCGACAATCACTCCGAGAGAAGCTATCACTCCGACTCCGAACATAATCAAGATGAAGGTGTTGCCGGTCTAGCACTTGTGTCAACCAACTCCTACGACATATTTGATTCACCAAATGAAGGAATTGGAAGATGCTTCATGGCCAAAGGTCCAAAGGTAACACATCCTGAGTATGTTGATTTCAATAGTGATGAAGATGACTTGCTAGTGGATGATGATTTACTTGTTGACAACTCTAGTGATGAATACTATGATGAAACGTCAATTAATCATGCTAATCAAACGAATGACAATGATAAGGAGAAAATTGAGCTTCTAACTAAAGAACTAAACACTCTTAAGTTGGCTCATGAAACTATCTTCGAAGATCATCAAGAACTTTTAAGGGCTCATGAGAAGTTACGCTTTGAAAAGCTCAATCTTGAGCAAGAGCATGAGTTCTTAAAGGAAATCAATGATGATCTCCGCAAGAAAAGTTCTTCTTACATTGCCAAGCGTTTACTCTTATCTACTTACATGCCTCAAGTCAAGTCTAATAACAAGTACAAGAAAGATACTTCCTCTAGTAGTAACAATAATAATGTTAAATCCAATGTTGTTGCTTCTAGTACTTCTCTTGATTCCACTAATGATTCTCTTAGCCAAGTTACACTTGAGAAAGAAAATAGTTTATTGAAGGGAATTATAGAGAAAGGTGTTTACAGGAGCCTTGCCGGGAGTAAGCAATTCGAGAAAATTGTACGCAAGCAAGGAAGACACCGGAAGAATCAATCTGTTGGTTTTGAACGAAAGTTCAATGCCAATGGAGTTGAGTGGGAAGAAGATCAATACCCCAAGACAAAGTTTGTTCCTCAACAAGAGAAGTATGATCCTACTTCTTTCAAGGGGACACAAACTCAAGATGATCTTCCACCACAAGACCACAAGAAGAAAGGCAAGGACAAGCTTCAAGAAGAGATTGATGCATTTCAAGAAGCACCCAAGGCCTTGGTCAAGTGGATTCCCAAGACTACGTCAAGTTCTACTTCATCAAGTACAACTACAACTCCAAGGATTCCCATCAAGATGATGTGGATCCCGAAGAAGAAGAACTAGAGAGTTCTTGAGGGTGACTCCGCCAACATTCTTCACTCATATCATTTTGGCAAGAACAAGTGCAATCAACTTTCATATCTTGCACTAGTTCAAGGAGTCACAAACCCTCATGTTGGTAAGGCAAGGGACAAGGTAACCTAATGTTTTCATGGACATCATCTTGTGTGTGCATCACTCTATGTCTATGGATATTCTTATTTGTTCCTTGTGGGACTAACCCATGTAGGCAAGTTGAAAGTGCAACTCACTCCAAAGGATTGCTCCAAATGATCTACATCAACATTGAGCATCTACATCTTCAACACCTACATGAAGTCATCATCGACAGAACCCAAGGTTAGTTCATCCCTCAAAGGGGGGATCTAACATCTAGGGGGAGCTTAACTCAAAGAATTGAGTCAAAGCAACTCTAATGGTGTGAACACATTAATGCATTATGTAAAAGTGGTAACCCCACTTGAGCTTAAACGATGAGTATGACCTATGATCAAATGTTCTCATTTGACTCCTAAGTCAATATACTCATATATAGATGACCTAGTCATCGCCAATTGTTTGATAGATGCTAGAATTGGTTGTGCATGCTTTGCCACATATTTCAATTGCCATCTTATTTTGTGAGCATGTTGGTGCATATTTTACTCATTCAAGGACATCCACTTGTTGTTTTGTTTGTTTGGATTCTCTTTCTTTGGCCAAGTGGATGGACAAGAATGCCTAAGAACCTTCTTTAGCTATCTATGCTTTTCTCGTCTCAAACTCTATTCATGCTACATCACAAAATTTGATCAAGTCAGATTCGAAGCACTCTGTGTGAGGAGCACTCGGAGTCCCCGATTCGTCATAGACTTAAACTTCCAAAACCTCTTTGTGATTCTCGGTCTGACCGATCCTTCCATTTCGGTCCTACCGAGATCATTAAGTTGATCTGAATTTTCCATCTCGGTGCAACCGATTTGAACTTTTCGGTCACACCGAGTTGTTGTAACTGAACACAGTTATGCATCTCGGTGCCACCGAGTTGTTCCACTCGGTCACACCAATAGGGTTGAGCTTTATATATAGACACAGGCAAAATGGAAATTTCTCCGAAACCCTTCGCCGCGCAATAGCTCGCTCTACCATCGTGGTCTCCGGATCGTCTCCTCGTCGCCAGCAGCCTCCTGTCGCTGGTCTCCGCCGCCGTCCACGGATTTCGTCCCCACCGTTGCCGCCGTAGCAAGTCCACCACCAAGATAGGGTATGGACTTGATCTTTGTGCTATCCACGTCTGATTCCTAGCACATTGTTTTCATATTGATTCTTGCCACGATTGAAACTCTTCTATCCAGCCAAAGTAGTTCATAGATTAGATGTGATTCAAATTTTTAGGGTTAGGTTTCCACCGAAACCATCTCGGACCCACCGAGTTGAAAAACTCGGTCTCACCGATTTGGCTTATGCCATTGCACTAGTGACTCTCGGTCTGACCGAGAATTACTAATCGGTGCAACCGATTTGAGGATTCAGTGAAACCCTAGTAGTCTCGGTACAACCAAACTGAAACTCGATCCAACCGAGATCATCAGTTTAGGTTCCAAAACTGCTTCGGTATCACCGAGTTTGAAAATCGGTGGATCCGAAATGCTTTCTGTGGAAAACTAATACTGAACTTTTGAGTCATTCTTTTGCAAAAACCTCGGCATTTTGTGATGCTCATCTTTTCTATCTCATCTATAACTCGTCACAGGGTCAGCAGTCAGCTTTTCCAGCATGTCAGACCAGAGTGACAGTCAGAACATGCCAGAAGAGCAAATGGACTTGAGTGAAGGCACTAGTCCCTCCAGTACTTCAGATGAAGGGAGCAGAAGTACTCCTAGCAATTTGCCTAAGGCTGCAACTAGGCAAAGGAGGAAAAGAACTTCAGATTCAGAGGATGAAGACTACAAAGCTGAGGAAGATGAGGCTACTTCCAAGAAAGTGGTGCTCAAGAAGGAATATGGCTCAGCAAAAGATATAAAGCCAGGCATGAAGATTAAAAGGCCTGCAAGAAGGCAACCTATGCCCAAGGCCAGAGCATAAACTCAACTGTCTGAAAATCCTAATCCCAAAGAGCCAGCTGATGAAAGCAAGAAGAGGAAGGAAAGGGTCAAGAAGACCATGGCCAGAGTTGTAGGGCAACCTTCCATGATGGAAGAGGAAGAGCTTTCTGCACCAGCACCAAAGGCACCTAAGGTTATGGGTGATGCAATCAGATCTGGGGCTGCAACATCTAAGCCCAAGGAAGCACCCAAAGCTGCCCCCAAGGCCAAGTCTGCACCAAAGAGGAATACTAGGAGTATTCCAGCTGCTGAGAAGAACAAGGCCCCAGTGCCCAATGTTGCTGAGGAGGAAGATGAAGAAGGACAGGTTCTAAGGAAGCTCAAGCCAAAGATACCAGATCACAATGATGCCCATCCTGTGGCTGAGGACATGAACATCAGAAAAGACTCAGGATTAAGGATATGGAGGATGGAAGATCCATATGCCACAAGGAGAAGGACTGCTGTTGATTACAGGTTCCATACAAAGGAATGACAGGACTTCTGTGAGACAATTCTATTGGATAAGAAGCCCATAGTTTGTGACATGAGGTGGTTGACTGGAAATTCATCAAGGAGAATGAACAGCACTATCCTGGAGTGCAAGACAACTTTGTTGCTTGTGGAGTTGCAGATTTTGTTGGGCAAAAGCTCACAAATTGGAATGATGAGCTTATCATGCAGTTCTACTCCACATCACACTTTTACCCAGATGGAAAATTGTTTGGATGTCTGAAGGTACAAGGTACCAATCCACTGTAGAAGAATGGGCAAAACTGATAAATGCCCCAAAGGAAAATGATGATGATCTGGATGTATATGCCAACAAGAAAATGGGACACAATACCATGGCACACATGTACAAGGAGATCCCAGACAAAGCCCTAGAGACTTTCTCTTTTGGATCAGTCAATTTTCTGTTGTCAGGGCTGCCTACCATAAATTGGATTCTGAGGCACACTTTGTTGCCCAAGTCAGGTGACCATAACATGATCAGAGGGCATGCCATCAACATGTTGCATTTATTTGATGTGCCACAAAAATTCAAAGTCATGAGCCTTATAGTTGAAACCATAAAGAGGACTGCAGCAGATCAGAAGAGGAGCTGTGGATATGCCCCTCAGATTCAAGAATTGATAAACTCAAAGATGGGCACAGGAAAATATCAGTTGGATAAGGAACACTTTCCACTTTATCCAGACTTTGAGGACAATGAGGATGTCATGAATGAAGATGATCCACAATCAGTTCAAGCTCAAGAGAAGAAGGAGAAGGCAAAGAGGGAGAAGGCTGCCAAGATGCCAACTCAAGAGGAGGCATCTGAATATTTCTTGAAAACCAAATAGGAGCAGCTTGGTTACTTGATAGCATCATCTCTGAGGATTGAGAAGGGGTTGGCCACCCTAACTCAAAACCAGGAGAGCCTGGAAAGAATCATGGAACAAAAATTCTATGATAGAGATGTCAAGGTAACTGAGATTCAGTCAGTTGTGGAGTAGCTGCAGGATGACATGCAGGAGAGGAAGAGCAAGACTACAACCAATGTGCTTGCCAGAGTGCCCAGAGCCCAGAGGTCAGTAGCTGTGCCAGTGACAGACACTAGAGCAACATCTTCAGCACCAGCCACTGCCCCTTCAGCTCCAGTGCAACTAGCTTCAGCATTAACTCCAGCACCCTCTACATCATCTGAAGCCTTCGTCCGTGGAGTTATCAGGACACCACGAGAAGATCAAGCCTGAGAGTCGATCTAGCACTATGCATTTTCTATGAACTTTTTGGTAACTTTTTGCCAAAGGGGGAGAAAAATGTATAGATCATAGGCTTCGAGAGAGAGGGAGAGAGAGTGTTGCTTTTGTTCTCTCTTGCTTTATTTGGTGGTTTTTCAATCTTTGTTTGCTTTTGGTTGAGATACTATGCTTGTGAGACATTGATGATCATGTGTTTGATCATAAGCTACACTTATGCATGCTTGATATTATCCTATCCATCTTATGTGATCACTCACTATGCTTGGTGATGAGTGCATGTATTCATTGTTTATTATTTTGAGCACTCCACCAAGATGTATGTGACATGGAAGAGTAACCCATGAGCCTAATTCATTGTGCATTTGCAGTCCAAAGCAAATCTAAAACTATGCACAAATTTAGGGGTGCTCTTGCTTATCACATACTTCTCAAAGCGACGATGTTATTTAAATTTTATTATAATTTGTCGAAGCTTTGATCTATATGTTGTCATCAATTACCAAAAAGGGGGAGATTGAAAGTGCAACTATCCCTATGTGGTTTTGGTAATTCATAACAACATATAGCTCATTGAGCTAATGCTACTTCAAGACATATATTTCAGGAAAGCTCAATGAATGGCATGGCATGGATGATGAAAGTGGATCCCTCAAAATACTAAGGACAAAGGATTGGCTCAAGCTCAAAAGCTCAAGACTCTTCATTTTATATTTCAGTGATCCAAGATCACATTGAGTCTATAGGAAAAGCCAATACTATCAAGAAGGGATGAGGTGTTGCTTAATGAGCCTCTTGCTTCATGTGCTTAGTGATATGCTCCAAAACCCTCAACTACTTTCCAACATCCACAAATGACCTAAACCTAAAGCCAAAATCAGTCACACCGATTCTTTCAATCCGGCGCCACCGATTCCAAAAGTCATAGCCACTGCCACAAACCCTAAGCAAATCGGTCTTACCGATAGGGATCTCGGTCTCACCGAGATGGGGTTGCAATCTCTCTGTTTCCCTTCGTAACGTTTCAGTCTAACCGAAGTGAGCGATCGGTCCCACCGAGATTGCAATGTAAACTCTCCGTTTCCTTTTTGTAACATTTCAGTCTCACCGAAAAGAGAAAATCGGTCCCACCGAGTTTACCTGACCAACTCTCTGGAAAGCTTATTACCAAATCGGTCTCACCGAGTTTGTGTAATCGGTCTCACCGAGATTACGTTATGCCCTAACCCTAACCGAATCGGCTCACCGAGATGCATGTCAGTCCCACCGAAAATCACTAACGGTCACTAGGTTTACTAAATCGGTCCGATCGAGTTTAACCATTTGGTCCCACCGAGTTTGGTAAATTGTGTGTAATGGTTAGATTTTGTGTGGAGGCTATATATACCCCTCCACCTCCTCTTCATTTGTGGAGAGAGCCATCAGACTAAACCTACACTTCCAACTTACCATTTCTGAGAGAGAACTACCTACTCATGTGTTGAGGCCAAGATATTCCATTCCTACCATATGAATCTTGATCTCTAGCCTTCCCCAAGTTGCTTTCCACTCAAACCCTCTTTCCACCAGATCCAAATCCTATGAGAGAGAGTTGAGTGTTGGGGAGACTATCATTTGAAGCACAAGAGCAAGGAGTTCATCATCAACGCACCATTTGTTACTTCTTGGAGAGTGGTGTCTCCTAGATTGGCTAGGTGTCACTTGGGAGCCTCCGACAAGATTGTGGAGTTGAACCAAGGAGTTTGTGAGGGCAAGGAGATCACCTACTTTGTGAAGATCTACCGCTAGTGAGGCAAGTCCTTCGTGGGCGACGGCCATGGTGGGATAGACAAGGTTGCTACTTCGTGGACCCTTCGTGGGTGGAGCCCTCCGTGGACTCGCGCAGCCGTTACCCTTCGTGGGTTGAAGTCTCCATCAACATGGATGTACGATAGCACCACCTATCGGAACCACGCCAAAAACATCCGTGTCTCCAATTACGTTTGAATCCTCCAAACCCTTCCCTTTACTTTCTTGCAAGTTGCATGCTTTAATTTCCGCTGCCTATATACTCTTTGCATGCTTGCTTGAATTGTGTGATGATTACTTGACTTGTCCTAAAATAGCTAAAATCTGCCAAACTCTAAAATTGGGAAAAGGTTAAGTTTTTATTGGTCAAGTAGTCTAATCACCCCCCCTCTAGACATACTTCAAGGTCCTACACAAGTCCTTAGAAGGATTGCTGGAGCTTTGCACACTTGTTAGCATCTTTCAGGATTGACAAAACCTTCTAGTTGTATCACATACAACCTTTCCTCAAGAATATCGTCGAGGAAACAATGTTTTGACATCCTATCTGCAAGATTTCATAAATCATGCAGTAATTGCTAATATAATCCCAACATACTCTTAGCATCGCTACGAGTGAGAAATTCTCATCGTAGTCAACTCCTTGAACTTGTCGGAAAACATCTTAACGACAAGTTGAGCTTTCTTAATGGTGATACTTACCATCATTGTCTGTCTTCCCTTTTAAAATCCATCTGTACCCAACAGCCTTACGACCATCAAGTAGTTCTTCCAAAGTCTACACTTTGTTTTCATACATGGATCCTCTCTCGGATTATATGGCCTCTAGCCATTTGTCGGAATTCGGGCTCACCATTGCTTCTCCGTAGCTCGTAGGTTCATTGTTGTCTAGCAACATGACCTCCAAGACAGGATTACATACCACTCGGAAGTAGTATGTATCCTTGTCAACCTACGAGTTTTGGTAGTGACTTGATCCAAAGTTTCATGATCAATATCATCAGCTTCCACTTCAATTGGTGTAGGCGCCACAGGAACAACTTCCTGTGCCCTGCTACACACTAGTTGAAGTGACGGTTCAATAACCTCATCAAGTCTCCACCATCCTCCCACTGAATTCTTTCGAGAGAAACTTTTCCTCGAGAAAGGACCCGTTTCTAGAAACAATCACTTTTGCTTCCGGATCTGAAATAGGAGGTATACCCAACTGTTTTTGGGTGTCCTATGAAGATGTATTTATCCGTTTTGGCTTCAAGCTTATCTGGCTGAAACCTTTTCACATAAGTGTCGCAGCCCCAAACTTTTAAGAAACGACAGCTTAGGTTTCTCTAAACCATAGTTCACACAGTGTCATCTCAACGGAATTACATGGTGCCCTATTTAAAGTGAATGCGGTTGTCTCTAATGCCTAACCCATGAACGATAGTGGTAATACGATAAGAGACATCATGGTATGCCCCATATCCAATAGGGTGCATCTATGATGTTCGGACACACCATCACACTATGGTGTTCCAGGCGGTATTAGTTGTGAAACAATTTCCACAATGTCTTAATTTTGTACCAAACACGTAACTCAGATATTCATCTCTATGATCATATCATAGACATTTTATCCTCTTGTCACGACGATCTTCAACTTCACTATGAAATTACTTGAACCTTTCAATAATTCAGACTTGTGTTTCATCAAGTAAATATCCTCAGTATCTACTCAAATCATCTGTGAAGTAAGAACACAACGATATCCACTGCGTGCCTCGACACTCATTGGACATCACACATCAAAATGTATTACCTCCAACCAGTTGCTCTCTTGTTCCATCTTACTCAAAACGAGGATTTTCAGTCATCTTGCCCATGTGGTATGATTTGCATGTCTCAAGTGATTCAAAATCAAGTGAGTCCAAACGATCCATCTGCATGGAGTTTCTCCATGTGTACATACCAATAGACATGGTTCGCATGTCTCAAACTTTTGAAAAAAAGAGTAAGTCCAAAGATCCATCAACATGGAGCTTCTTCATGCGCTTTATACCAATATGACTTACATGGTAGTGCCACAAGCAGGTGGTACTATCATTACTATCTTATATCTTTTGGCATGAACATGTGTATCACTATGATCGAGATTCAATAAACCATTCATTTTAGGTTGAAGACCATTGAAGGTATTATTCAAATAAACAGAGTAACCATTATTCTTCTTAAATGAATAACCGTATTGCGATAGACATAATCCAATCATGTCTATGCTCAACGCAAACACCAAATAACAATTATTTAGGTCTAACACCAATCTCGATGGTAGAGGGAGAAGGTGATGCTTGATCAAATCCACCTTTGGAAACACTTCCAACACACATTGATATCTCACCTTTAGCTAGTCTCCATTTATTCCATAGCTCTTTTATTTCGAGTTACTAACACTTAGCAACCGAACCGGTATCTTAATAACCTAGTGCTACTAGGAGTACTAGTAAAGTACACATTTAATTCAATGTTTATCCAATATACTTCTATTAACCTTGCCAGCCTTCTCATCTACCAAGTATCCAGGGTAGTTCTGCTTCAGTGACCGTTCCCTCATTATAGAAGCACTTAGTCTCGGGTTTGGGTTCAACCCTGGGTTTCTTCACTGGAGCAGCAACTGATTTGCCGTTTCATGAAGTACCCCTTCTTGCCCTTGCCCTTCTTGAAACTAGTTGTTTCACTAACCATCAACAATTGATGCTCCTTCTTGATTTCTACTTTCGCGGTGTCAAACATCACGAATATTTCAAGGATCATCATATCTATCCCTGATATGTTATAGTTCATCACGAAGCTCTAGCATCTCGGTGGCAATGACTTTGGAGAAACATCACTATCTCATCCGGAAGATTAACTCCCACTCGATTCAAGTGATCGTTGTACTCAGACAATCTGAGCACAAGCTCAACGATTGAGCTTTTCTCCCTTAGTTTGTAGGCTAAGAAACTCGTCGGAGGTCCCTCTCGACGTGGGCACGAGCCTGAAATCCCAATTTCAGCTCTTGGAACATCCCCTATGTTCTGCGACGTTTCAAAATCATCTTTGGTGCCTCAATTCGAAACCGTTTAACATTACTGAACTATCACGTAGTCATCAAAACGTGTATGTCAGATGTTCGCAACATCCACAGACGATGTTCGAGGTTCAGCACACCGAGTGGTGCATTAAGGACATAAGCCTTCTACGCAGCAATGAGGACAATCCTCAGTTTACGGACCCAATCCGCATAATTGCTACTATCAACTTTTAACTAAATTTTCTCTAGGAACATATCTAAAATAGTAGAACTAAAATGCGAGCTACGACATAATTTGCAAAAACCTTTTGACTATGTTCAGGATAATTAAGTTCATTTATGAACTCCCACTCAGATAGACATCCCTCTAGTCATCTAAGTGATTACATGATCCGAGTCAACTAGGCCGTGTCCGATCATCACGTGAGACGGACTAGTCATCATCGGTGAACATCTTCATGTTGATCGCATCTACTATACGACTCATGTTCGACCTTTTGTTCTCTTGTGTTCCGAGGCCATGTCTGTACATGCTAGGCTCGTCAAGTCAACCTAAGTGTTTCGCGTGTGTAAATCTGGCTTACACCCGTTGTATGTGAACGTTAGAATCTATCACACCCGATCATCACGTGGTGCTTCGAAACAACGAACTTTCGCAACGGTGCACAGTTAGGGGGAACACTTTCTTGAAATTATTATGAGGGATCATCTGATTTACTACCGTCGTTCTTAAGCAAATAAGATGCATAAACACGATAAACATCACATGCAATCAAAAGTGACATGATATGGCCAATATCATTTTGGTCCTTCTGATCTCCATCTTCCGGGCTCCATGATCATCATCGTCACCGGCATGACACCATGATCTCCATCATCGTGTCTCCATGAAGTTGTCTCGCCAACTTATTACTTCTACTACTATGGCTAACGGTTTAGCAAAGAATTAAAGTAATTACATGGAGTTATTCAGTGACACGCAGGTCATATAATAAATTAAGACAACTCCTATGGCTCCTGCCGGTTGTCATACTCATCAACATGCAAGTCGTGATTCCTATTACAAGAACATGATCAATCTCATACATCACATATCATTCATCACATTCTTTTGGCCATATCACATCACATAGCATACCCTGCAAAAACAAGTTAGACGTCCTCTAATTGTTGTTTGCATGTTTTACGTGGCTGCTATGGGTTTCTAGCAAGAACGTTTCTTACCTACGCAAAAGCCACAACGTGATATGCCAATTGCTATTTACCCTTCATAAGGACCCTTTTCATTGAATCCGATCTGACTAAAGTGGAGAGACTGGCACCCGCTAGCCACCTTATGGAACAAGTGCACGTCAGTCGGTGGAACCTGTCTCACGTAAGTGTACCTGTAAGGTCGGTCCGGGCCGCTTCATCCCACAATACCATTGAAACAAGATAGGACTAGTAATGGTAAGCATATTGAACAAAATCAACACCCACAACAACTTGTGTTCTACTCGTGCATAGAATCTACGCAATAGACCAAGCTCTGATGCCACTATTGGGGAATGTAGCAGAAATTCAAAATTTTCCTACGCATCACCAAGATCAATCTATGGAGAGACTAGCAACGAGAGAGAGGGGAGTGCATCTACATACCCTTGTAGATCGCTAGGCGGAAGCGTTACAAGAACGCGGATGAAGGAGTCGTACTCGTAGCGATTCATATCGCGGTTGATTCCGATCTAAGCGCCGAACAACGGCGCCTCCGCGTTCAACACACGTGCAGCCTGGTGACGTCTCCCATGCCTTGATCCAGCAAGGAGAGAGGGAGAGGTTGGGGAAGACTCCATCCAGCAGCATCATTACGGCGTGGTGGTGGTGGAGGAGCGCGGTACTCTAGCAGGGCTTCGCCAAGCACTACGAGAGACGAGGAGGGAGAGAGGTAGGGTTGTGCCTTGGGAGAGAGAGACTCATCTGTTGGGCAGCCCCAAAACCTCCACTATATATAGGGGGAAGGGAGAGGGGGAGGCGCCCTAGGGTTTCCCCTAGGGGGGGCATCGGCCAGGGCAGATGTGATCTCCCCTTTGGATGACTTGGCGCCCAAGCCAGGAGGTGGGAACCCTAGATGGGGCGCCCCAAAACCCTCTGGTCACATGGGAATAGGTGAGGGGGGCGCACAACCCCTTAGTGGGCTGGTTTTCCCCCTCTCCTTGGCCCATGAAGCCCCCCCAACACTTGCAGGGGCTCCCGAAACACCTTTCAGTCATGCTGGTCATCACCCGGTACCTCCGGAACACTTCCGGACTCCAAAACCCTTCGTCCAATATATCAATCTTCACCTCCGGACCATTCCGGGACTCCTCGTGACGTCCGGGATCTCATCCGAGACTCCGAACAACATTCGATAACCGCGTACATACCTTCCCTATAACCCTAGCGTCATCGAACCTTTAGTGTGTAGACCCTACGGGTTCGGGAACCATGCAGACATGACCGAGACAACTCTCCGACCAATAACCAACAGCGGGATCTTGATACCCATGTTGGATCCCACATGTTCCACGATGATCTCATTGGATGAACCACGATGTCAAGGATTCAATCAATCCCGTATACAATTCCCTTTGTCTACCGGTATAGTACTTTCCCAAGATTCGATCGTCGGTATGCCGATACCTTGTTCAATCTCGTTACCGGCAAGTCCCTTTACTTGTTTCGTAACACATCATCCCGTGATCAACTCCTTGATCACATTGTGCACATTATGATGATGTCCTACTGAGTGGGCCCAGAGATACCTCTCCGTCACACAGAGTGATAAATCCGAGTCTCGATTCGTGCCAACCCAACAGACACTTTCGGAGATACCCGTAGTGCACCTTTATAGCCACCCAATTACGTTGTGACGTTTGGTACACCCAAAGCATTCCTACGGTATCCGGGAGTTGCACAATCTCATGGTCTAAGGAAAAGATACTTGACATTTAGAAAAGCTTTAGCATACGAACTACACGATCTTGTGCTAGGCTTAGGATTGGGTCTTGTCCATCACATCATTCTCCTAGTGATGTGATCCCGTTATCAATGACATCCAATGTCCATGGTCAGGAAACCATGACCATCTGTTGATCAACGAGCTAGTCAACTAGAGGCTCACTAGGGACATGTTGTGGTCTATGTATTCACACATGTATTGCGGTTTCCGGTCAATACAATTATATCATGAATAATAGACAATTATCATGAACAAGGAAATACAATAATAACCATTTTATTATTGCCTCTAGGGCATATTTCCAACAGTAGTACGAGTAGTACTACTACTAGAACCGCATGGTGGAGCGTTTGTACTCTTATTTCTTCTTATCTCTGATAAAGTACACGTTTATTCCGGAGAAGGGCGGAAAACGGCAGCCCAACATCAACATGGAATGAATGATATCGATCAACCAACCATGCTCGAATATATCTTGGCCTCCATGCGAACCCGTCTGCGTGTTCTTGCTCCTCGTCTCTCTCAAGGAACGGCGGGTTGGCTCTTTGCCGTCAATTGAGATCGGTTTGCTCACACTCCTGTCCCACATGTCAGTGATATGCCAAGGGGAGGTGCGTTGACCGACTGGCCATACGCGTATTTGGTTTTGAACCTTCATACTACTCCTCCCTCCGTCACAGTTTACAGGGCGCCCTTCATTATGATGCATTTCTCTCAATGCATTTCCACCACCAGAGAGACTTTAGACACGTTTGGTTTAATGCTCAATTAATTAGGGCGTGGTAACCGCAATCAAGTCTACAATTTTCTCTCCATGTAACTACGGAGTGGAGTAATTGTATGCATGTGTGTACGCATTATTCCCTCTACTAGTAATAGACGCCGTGCTATAACTACCAATGCTATTTTTCAGGCCGATCGCTAGTCGCCTTGGTCCCACAGATCTTTTTTCTTTTTTCTGAAGCGCACTGTATAAACAGTGACGGATGGAGTAGTATGAGCGGATTCAAAGAAGAGCGTATTGATGGTTGCTTCTTCAGAGCAACTTATAGTGGGAAAGATGGGGCTTACGATTTGACTGCTCATTACTCACTATTAATGCGGAGCAACGACCGGGCTGAGTCTCCCATGCGGTTGTGCACTACCCCCTTGGTTCTTAAATATACTCCGGAGTATATTTGTCTTTCTAGAGATTTCAAAGAGTGACTACTCAAATATTTGTCTTTTTAGAGATTTCAAATGGACTGGCACATACGGATGTATATACATATTTTAGAGTGTAGATTCTCTCATTTTGCTCCATATGTAGTCACTTGTTGAAATCTCTAGAAAGACGAATAGAATATTTAGGAACGGAGGGAGTACACGTACGAAGCAAAAGGAGTGAATCTACACTCTAAAATATGCCCGTTTGAAATTTGTAAAAAGACAAATATTTAGGAACGAAGGAATATAATTTTGTGCATGGCACATGGACCCAGATGATGAAGAGGCTTCTGGCAATGCTATCAAGCTTCCATCATTTGTTTACATAATTGACGTACTATATAAATAATTTTCCAGCGAGACATGAAATTGTACAATGGTGTGAGCTTTCAGCTTCTGTTTCGCGTGTCTTGCCATCGATGCTCTTTTGGAAACAATAAAAAACTAACTTCCTTGCTAATGCATGTCAATTATTAGCAGATCAGAGCTAATAATTACATTACAACTGAAGACAGAGTTGTGAGAAGGTGTTAAATTAAAATTGATCCATGCTTTCATTGGCAGCAATGTCTCCCCAGCTCTGTCTAAATCAACAAGGCATGTTGGGAAAAAAAGTAGCTGTCTGGAGCATGCAACATTCCAATCATTTTGTGCAGTTCCACTAAAATAGAGCTGAGCGTCCCTGTTCCAAAGATATTAAGTGTGATTACGATAATAGAGGACTGCTGATGAAACAATAAACACATAAATAGAAGACGATCACCTTTGCAGTCTCTTTTAAGACTAACTAGGTTGAGAAGATTAGGCTCGGAGTTGGATGAGGAGGACAGAGCAAAACCAATATCCCTTTATGCAGTCGCACTGAAATGTAGAGACGTTGCCCATGTGACATTTTTAGTACAACTGCACAAAACACTCTTAAGAAAAAAGTGATTTGTGCAATTCACCAAAAGGTCGCAATAGTAACGAGGTGAAATGGATAGCCCTGTTTGCAAAAAAGAGGTAGAAAGGAAACAGTTACTGGCCAATAACAATTGATGACACATGCGACGACAAAAAAGAAGCATATTCCTTGCCCTAAGGGAAGATAACAACATGGTTGTGTTTGTCTAAAACGGTGTGAGGACGAGAATGCAATATGGAAAGTACGCTGGACGAGCTACGTTTTGGGCAAAGAACTATGGAAGATCCACATGCAGCGACGTGGGAAGATGGGCAGTGGAGCAAGGCCGGAGGGGATACCTGGAGGTCGTCGGGATGTGACTAGGTGAGCGGCGGCGGGCAGAATCTTCGAGCAGGTGGCGTAGGCCCTGCTGCGCCGGAGCTTGGTCAGAGAGAACATCATGTACCGCAGATCGGGACGTGCTTCCTCGGCGCCGTCGAATGGAGAAACGAGGCACTTCCTCCCTTTCCCCCGGCGGACGGGATGCGGCCGGATCAGTGACCAACAGTGAGAGAGAGAGAGAGGCCACCGCACTCCCTTTCCCCCGGCGGACAGGATGCGGACGGATCAGTGACCAACGGTGAGAGAGAGAGAGAGGCCACCGTAGCCTTGTGTGGGATACTCTGAAGAGCGACAAACCAGGCATGCAAGGCTCCATTGTATATAGTGAGCGGACTACCTTTTTCTCCATAAAAATCGTTTTATATTCTGTGTACGTGCCATTGAGCGCTATAACTTTATTTAAAAATAACCCGGCAACACGTCAAGTCGAACTTTGTTTCGTGCAGGTGTGGTACACGACCTCCCTAGGTAAAAAACCGCTACAGGCATTCAAATTAGCACGTGGGCTGCCATTTCGTAAAGAAATGAGCTCCACCGTGTACCCGCGCGGGTGTGGCTGGGCACGAAGCGTGAGTACGTGCACGGTGGACCTATTCTCTTGTTGTATACGTACACCACCTACGTGGGGTTGTGTGAGAGAGATACAAACCTAGAGAGATATAGTGTGTGGGTTCTTGAGA
>NC_041381.1:565021567-565034826 GCF_002162155.2 Triticum dicoccoides | reverse complement strand
ATCAACAAATGTAACATATGCAACGTGTGAAATAGAGTCCTGGATATAACATATATATGGAGGGGGCGATCCACGAGAAGAGAGTGGAGGTATCACCGGCTTGAGGTGTCCATAGAATCGAAAAGAGGGATGATGTGTGTGTGTGCGCGCGCGCGATCGATAAAGAGTGCCATCGAATTTGTGTGTGCCCACGTCAAAGATATAGAGTGGCTGGCCTACTAGAACGTGAGAGGGGACATGTGCAGTTTGTCTCTGTGGCATGGATACCTACCTGCAGTGCTCGACTATCGGTGTGTGGTGGGGGAAGAGGGAGGCCCAATTAACTATAGAGGTACAATGGCTGGTATATGTGTGGAGGAGGAGAGAGGCCTACCTCATGTATTAAGGAGATCGATCTGCCTCATGTATTAAGGGAGATCGATCGGCATCCATGCATATGTGCATGAGAGGAATACGGTTGGGAGAGAGACAGAGCTAGAGTGTTGGAGGGGGTGGTAGTGGAGTTGCTTATAACAAATGGTGGGATAGGCTTGCTATACAAACGGAGGGCATGCCCGCAATATCAATAAGAGAGGAGATGGCTGCTTGTTGTCTGTGCACGTGCGTGTGAGAGACGGGTCAGGAGGCATGCACGAATGATGAGAGGGGGACGATGTGGCTGTGGTAAGCAGACATAACTACATAGGAAGTTCAATCGCCCTTTGTTAGAGAAAGGAGAGACATAACTTGTGAGGTACATCGATCGATGGGGGGGGGTAGTTAAAGTCGATCCAGGTATATGTTGGGAGATCGATCGGTATACATGCATGTGTGTGTGAGAAGCAAACGAGGCACGAGGAGAAGGATAGAGATAGAGGGATGCGTGTAGGAGGTGGTACGAGAGGCATACTATATCGAGCGGGGAGGAGTGTGCAAGTACGAGAACGATGAAAAGAGTGGTGGGAGTGAGGCATGGATGGTGACAAGAGAAGAGGGGAAGCTTATGTTTGTTCTAGGCACACCTGGCTAGAGAGGCATATCGATCGATGTGTGCCGTAAAGAAGGAGCTAGGGGGCCTACACACACCGTGGGTGAAAGACCTAAAGTGAAAAGACGAATTTGCATGATGGAGCTAGAGAATGCTGAGGGAGGGTGAGAGGGATGCGGGCGTGTGCATGCACAAGAGAAAGTTAGCGCTAGCTACAAAGATAAGAGGGTTGTGTGGGTGTAAAAGACGAATAAAGATCATATATACTTCATTATAAAAAGCGAATTTGGATATTTGAAGAATTTATCATAGTGTTTTAAACCGACATATGTGTGAATATATATAACGGTGATACACATGGTGTGTTTATGAACATGTTATACTACATTTAATATATTTTATCTCTACTCTTATAAAAAAACGGAGTTGTTGATGATGGTGTGCCTGCCATCCTGCATTATAGGCCGTCCGACTTATATCTGGCGGATAGCAAGGAAACTATGATGGTTGAAGTTGGCAACAATCATGATTGTAGATTCTTATTGAAATAGAGAAACGAATTCAAATTTAGTTAGAATTGCAGCGATAGTATAGACATTTGGAATGCACCAAAATGTTGGTATGAGTAGGTTACATGCATTATACATCAAAGCAAAAAAAAATAATCGGACATAACATGGATTCATACTCCCTCCTTCCATCTATATAGGGCATAATGAGATTTTTAAGACCGCCTTTGACTATTGACAGGATTAATAGTACATGACATGCACAATGTGAAAATTATATCATTGAAAGAATGTAACGCCCCAAGACCGGAGCTTCAGATGCCTTCGAGGGTTTCCGAGTTTCGCCGTGTGTTTTATTTGCTTGTTGCATTGCATCATGTCATCTCTTGCATTGCATCGTTTCATCATGCCATCATGCCATTTAATTTTTAAAACTCAACTAAATAAAATCGTATGGATCTTCGGTCCATTTAAATCGAGGGAAGGATGACTTCTCTTTATAACATACCCTCCCAATATTTAGGGAGCTATAATAAAATTATTCCATTTTTTGGAATTAACCATAACCCACTTGCAAATATATCCCATGCCCTTGTTATCTTAATTCTTGGTCTCCAACTCTGCCCATAAATTCTTTCGTCATTTTCCGGAGCTCCACCAAAGATTCGAACATTTTTGGACCTTCCTTTTATCAAGTCCTAGTTCAAACCCATTTGAATTTAATTCAAATGAGTTTGAATTTAAATCTTGCAATCTTGGCCATTCCTATTTTCTTGGAACGAGCATATTTTTGCGAGTCCGGGAAAATTGTCCGCATGCGCAAATTCTTTCCCCTAACCTCTCTTTCTTTTCTTTCTTTTCTCTATTCTATTTTATTATTCATTAGTGAGAGAGAGAGAGCCCAGCCAGGCCTCGAGCCAGGCCTCTGGCCACTTCTTTCTCCACCTGGGCCGACCCAACCGGCCTCTCAGGCCCAGCCGCCCCTCCTAAACCTAGCACGACCCCCTGCTCCGCATCTCTCTCCCTCCCGTTCCCTGCCCGCCGCCACACTCGCCGCGCCCGAGCCCTGCTCGATCCCCTCGCGCTCGATCCCATCGCCCTCTCCCTCGCTCGTCCCGATCCCCATCTCACTCTCCCCCTCTTGTCCCCCCTTCAGCGCCGTCACCTTCCCTCGCTCCCGCAGCCACTCTGCTAGATCCCCTCCTTCGTCCTTCGCCGCCCTGCCACCTGGAGCCCGAGCAGGCCGCGCCTCTCTGCGCCTCCCCTGCTTCGTGCCAAGGACGTCGCCGACAACGGCGTCGCCATCGCCGTCGCGCGCCCGCAGCGCTCGGCCTCCTGCCCGAGTCCAGGCCGCCGCCGCGGCTTCTTGGCTCCTCTGCCGCCGGTAAACCACAGGAGTGCCGTCTCCTTGGTCTCCTTCCTCTCCTCCTCATCCGTGCCAGCGCCGCGCCTCCTGCTCCTACTGCCCGCCTCCGCTCCGCGCCGCACATCCCTCTGCGTCCATGGCTTCGCCTCCTTTGCTCGTCGCTTGCTCGCCTTGCGCCGCCTCGTCCATGCCTTGTCCGTCGTCGCTGTTGTGCCTCCTGTTCGTGGTGCTTGGCTGCAGCCATGGCCTCTCCAGCAGCCGCTGCTGCACCAACACGGCAGGTTGTTGCCGCCCAAGACCGCCATCCCCATGAGCTAGTGCTACCACGACCACCCCTGCCTGTTAGTCCGTCCAACGCCTCGCCGCCTCTTTGCCATGGCCATCGCCGAGCCCCCTTAGGACCCGTGGAGTCATGTACAGGAAGATCAAGGCCGAAGGCTACCGTGGCTGTGTATCTCGCCAAGTACCACTACGGTTCCTCAAGACCGCCAAGTCCGACTACACGGGTACGACTACATCCGAGGTGGATTTAGTAAAGTACCCCTTTGGATGCGCCATGTTCGACTACATGGTCCGCCAAGTACCACTATCGTCGACCCGTGAAGACCCCATGGACTCAAGTTCCTTGTGGTGACCCCGAACTTCTACGGATCATGAACAACTACTTCATCTATGAAACGTGTACAACTACCGCCGCCGCCAAGTACAACTACTTCCACTACCGTCGCCACGTGAACAACTACTTCCCACGACGAAACGTGAACGACTACTTCCTTCGCCGAACCTGAACCGCTCCGAAACGCACACTTCGAAGGTATAACCACCAAGATGACCGACCGTGATTGAATGCATGTGTTGTATGAGATGTACCGTATGTTTGCATCGTGCCCGTTTGTCCTTGCGATGCCCCTCTTTTGCCATGCCACCGTCCCGTGGGAACCCGGTAGTCGGGAGCACCCCACCATCTCTTGCATGTTGCGCACATCTGCACGCCTCCTTTTGCACCGGTATCTCCGTGAGCTACCGGAACTGATATGTTGTCGTGGCATCATTTTCGGATATGTTGCCGTGGCATCATTTTCGGATATGTTGCCGTGGCAACATTTTTGTTTCGTCGCCGTGGCACCCTTTTCGTTCCGCCATGGTGACCAAATGCCTTGTATCATGCTCATGTCAACATTTTCATAAAAAAATGCATAAACTTGTATATGTCATCCGCATCATGTTAACAACATTTAAATGTTTAAAATTGTGTTTGCTTTAAATTACAAATGACATGGGGATTTTCCGGAATTGTTGTTTGTTATTTCCGGCCTCATTTAAACTTGCCTAATTAGGTGGTTTGCTTATGCCTCACCTCTTGCCATGTTTAACAACATTAATATTGTTTGGTAGCTTAAACGAGAAATAAGTGATGTGGTGTTTCGTTAATATGCAACTCGTTGCATATTGAGCTCCACTTAATTTGTAGTATTGTTTGTTGCACTTTGCCATGCCATGCCTATCATTAAACCAGACATGCATCATACTTGTTTGTGCATCATGCCATGATTATGCTTGTGTGTTTACCATGTTGTTTGCTTCTTTCCGGTTTGCTTCTCTCGTTAGCTTCGGTTTCGTTCCGGAGTTGTGAGGATTCGTTCGACTACGTCTGTTTGTCTTCTTCATGGAGTCGTTCTTCTTCCTATCGGGATCTCAGGCAAGATGACCATTACCCTTGATATCACTTCTATCTTTGCTTGCTAGTTGCTCCGTTCTATCGCTATGCTGCGCTACCTATCACTTGTTTACCATGCCTCCCAAATTGCCATGTCAGCCTCTAACATTGTCATCCTTCCTAGCAAACCATTGCTTGGCTATGTTACCGCTTTGCTCAGCCCCTCTTATAGCATTGTTAGTTGTAGGTGAAGTTGAAGATTGCTTCATGATGGACAGGATTATGTTGGGATATCACAATATCTCTTATTTAATTAATGCATCTATATACTTGGTAAAGGGTGAAAGACTCGGCCTTATGCCTAGTGTTTTGTTCCACTCTTGCCGCCCTAGTTTCCGTCATACCGGTGTTATGTTCTCGGATTTTGCGTTCCTTACGCGGTTGGGTGATTTATGGGACCCCCTTCACAATTCGTTTTGAATAAAACTCCTCCAGCAAGGCCCAACCTTGGTTTTACCATTTGCCACCTAAGCCTTTTTCCCTTGGGTTCTGCAGACTCAAGGGTCATCTTTATTTTACCCCCCGGGCCAGTGCTCCTTCGAGTGTTGGTCCGAAATGAGAAGCCTGCGGGGCCACCTCGGGGCAACTCGAGGGCTGGTTTTACTTGTAGCTTGACTTATCCGGTGTGCCCTGAGAACGAGGTACGTGCGACTCTTATCGGGATTTGTCGGCGCATCGGGCGGCTTTGCTGGTCTTGTTTTACCATTGTCGAAATGTCTTGCGAACCAGGATTCCGAGGCTGATCGGGTCTTCTCGGGAGAAGGTATATCCTTCGTTGACCGTGAGAGCTTGTGATGGGCTAAGTTGGGACACCCCTGCAGGGTATAATCTTTCGAAAGTCGTGCCTGCGGTTATAGGCAGATGGGAATTTGTTAATGTCCGGTTGTAGATAACTTCACACCAGATCCGAATTAAAACGCATCAACCGCGTGTGTAGTCGTGATGGTCTCTTCTCGGCGGAGTCCGGGAAGTGAACACGGTTTCGGGTTATGTTTGACGTAAGTAGGAGTTCAGGATCACTTCTTGATCATTGCTAGCTTCACGACCGTTCCGTTTGCTCTCTCCTCGCTCTTATTTGCGTATGTTAACCACCATATATGCTTAGTCGCTGCTGCAACCTCACCACTTTACCCCTTCCTTTCCCATAAGCTTAAATAGTCTTGATCTCGCGGGTTTTGAGATTGCTGAGTCCTCGTGACTCACCAGATACTATCACCACAGTTGTAGGTCCCGATGATACCAGTGCAGGTGATGCAAGCGAGCTCAGATGGGAGCTCAACGAAGATCTTAGTTGTTGTTATGTTTCGTTTCATGTTGATCAGTAGTGGAGCCCAGTTGGGACGATCGGGGATCTTGCAGTTGGGTTATCTTCTTTTCTTTTGGCTTTGTCCGTAGTCGGACTATGTGTGTACTATGAATGATGTATGATTTATATGTTCATTGTGTGAAGTGGCGATTGTAAGCCAACTCTTTATCCCATTCTTGTTCATTACATGGGATTGTGTGAAGATGACCCTTCTTGCGACAAAACCACAATGCGGTTATGCCTCTAAGTCGTGCTTCGACACGTGGGAGATATAGCCGCATCGTGGGTGTTACAAGTTGGTAATCAGAGCCAGCCCCAACTTAGGAGCCCCCTGCTTGATTGTTTGCTGGTGTTGTTGAGTCTAGAACAAAAATGTTTTGAGTCTTAGGATTATATATATCGGAGAGTAGGATTCTTTTTACTCCTCAGTCCCTTCGTCGCTCTGGTGAGGTCTCCTGACGTAGATGTTTTGACTATCCTCTCCTCAAATTTCACTATTTTTTTTAGGATCACGCGGGTATCTTGGAATCGTTCCAATGGTTTTGTGATGAGAACATTGTTCTTGGTGCCTCCTGTCTATTATGTGGCTTTGACCCGGGGAGTTGAGCTCCGAGGTGTTGTCATCACAATTTTATCGTTGCAGTTCTGGAATACCTAAGTTTTTGCCAACATCGAAAATCTCTTTTATGCAGTTGTTGGTGAGATAACCTCGATGTCACCCAGTACTGGGGAGTTCGGGAGTATTGCCATAACTCGTATAACGGATGCTTTTCGAAGGTTGAGGTACATGATTTCCGAAGGTTTCTTGGTTATGTGTTGACGGATGGATACAGCTTGGATGTAGGTATTGTAAGTTTTGGGTGAGATATATATTGCTTCCCCTGTATCCCCAACACCAGATTGCATAACCAGAAAGTTTCGGGAGTTTTATAGGTGAGAATTCAAGTAGCTCCTAGAATATCTTTTCGACAGATGCATGATATGAGATTGGGGTTTGACGTCTAGTGGTCCGCCTTTCCACGGTCGTTTTTACAGTGGTCTCGTTGTGTCTTAAAGAACCCTCGGCTATGCTGGTTCGGGGACACTTCGTATGTCATGTGCACTGCCTTGTACATGATGGTGCTGTACACTCGAGCCCGTGTGGGCCCCACCATGAAAACTTCGGATGAAATCTCTATCATATGTTTGTTCCGGCTTATTCTGCAAGCCAAATCCTTTGTTTTGTGTTATATGTGGTATTCGAGTTGCTTCGAAGTCAAATGTTGAATCCATACCTTTCCTAAATGGTGTTCTCATATTTCTATGGGATTGCTAATCCTTCTTGATCATTGAGGTTCTCATGTTAATTCTCTTCCAACCGGCGTGCTTCTCTTCAAGTGGGTCCGATCATTCTCCCCATCCGCAAGATCATTTCTAAGTTTTCTCAACGGTGTTTGTTTCATTCATCCCAAGTTGTCTTTGTTTTCCCCACCCTCCCACCCTTTTCTTCAAGGACTCATATATGTTAATCAAGTATCCATTTATTCATGTGAAGCCTCTTCACTCCTTGCAATCAATGTTCTTACCCGGTGATTTTCATGAAGTTGGCCAGGAGCTTCAAGTCCATCATTCTTCGTTCTCTTTTCTTCTTCGGTGGATTCAATTCAAGCTTTCAGTGTTGATCATATTCCTTTCATCGTGTCAATTGCTTTGTCATGTTTGGTGCACCTCTTAATTACTCACCTTCCTCTATTTCTTTTCTGGAGTGCTTAAGATTATCTCAGAAGATTCAAGTTCCTATTCTTAATCCTTTCTAGCTATTTCGAGGTTGTTATCTCATTCAAGTCATTTTATTCAACCGGCGCAATCCCCCCTTTCAATCAACGTTCAATGGTGTTTTCCATTTGAGTGGCCCCTAACCAACAGGTCTTTTTTCAGGACCTTACCTGACTCTTCTAATTTATCTAGGGCGATTCTCAAATTCTTTCAAAGTTTGACATAAGAATGATTTCTCAACAGTCAAATGTATCCTCCAAGTTCGGTTTCAAATTATTTTTCATTGTTGGCTCAACCTCTTTGTTTTTCATTCTCCCGGAGTATCCCAACAATTCATAGTGGTGTTTCCCCATCGTCATTCTCAACATTTGAAGACCAAAGAAGAGGTTCTCTTAAATCTTGCTCCATTCTCTTCAAGATTCATGGTTCTAGCTTGATGCCTTCCTCTCATAATTGTTTTCGATTGTGAGAATTCCTTCCATACCCATCCGGAGCAATTCAGGAGTCTCTTCAGTTTGATTCTCCGGAGCCCATCTTCTCAGAATTATTCATTCTAGCTTTGAGTTCTCGTTATCCAAATCTTACCGGTGCATCGTCCAAATATCCTCTAATCAGTTCATAATCTCTTCGTTCTCATGTATCTAAATCCCTTCAAGTATCTTCATTCTTTCCGGTGAATTGTGCCTTTGTTACTATCATTTTCAATTATTACGGTGGTTCGTTCAAGATTTCACTTCCTTCGTTATCATATCAAAATATTCGTTATTTCCAAATTCCAACGGTGGTTCCATCAATACCTTCTGAAGTTTGCGCTATATCTCTCTTAATCCTTTCTACGAGAATAAGTAGTATGCCAAATCCATTGCTTGTCATCAATTTAATTTGATGAAGGATAAGCATACAATAAATCTTATTCTTATTTCCTCGAGGTGATTCATTCTTTTCTTCTGGAGATTGTTCCTGATGAAGTAATTCTCGGTTCTAGTGTTTCATCTTTTCTTTTCCGGAGTTCCAAGTTTTCTCGGTTATATCGTCGCAAAGCTCCACCTAAATCATTGCAAGGCTTCACCTTGTGTTTTCAACTTCTCTTTCTTTCTATCATCCTTTTATTGCCGGAGTTCTTTATGAAGGCTCTACATGATGGTTCATGAAGGATTTAATTCCTTCTCGAAGTGTTCATTGAGATTCTTTTCAGAGGAGTTCAAGTATTGTTCTTCTTGCATTCTGAAGTGCAATTCTTCCTACCTTATCTTTTGAGATGGTGTTATGTCACTCTTGACAATTTTCCTTTCTTGTTTCATGATTCATATGTTGTTAAGAACGAGGTATTTTAAATACATATCTCTTCGTTGGAGTTATCTTCTGTCATATTTCACCTAAAGCCTTCCCTAAGGAATGTTGTATTGTGGTGCTTATCAATGATCCAAGTTTTCTCCTATCCTCTCGGCGGAAGCAGTTTTCATCTCTTCTTTGATCTCAGGCAATAAATTGTTTCTGTTAGTGGCAAGTTGTCACCTCATCATTTTGAGATGTTTGCCATAAGCCCACAACAAGCTTGTGCTTTTCGTTGTTGATTTTCCAACAACTCCGTTCAATTCTTCTTTGCAAGGATGCTTTCCAAGCTCATTTGTGGCAGAAGTTGGCATTTTCTTCTCCATTCTGTTATTCCAATGATCTATCTTCTATTCTTTCTTCCGGAGACATTGTGATGTTCCTCTCTTCACTCCTCTTCTCGAATTGAGGATCATGTTTCTTTTCTTGCTCATCCATTTAACGGGAGTGTTGTGTTCTCATTCAAGTTCTTTTATCTTATCAAGTCTTGCATCTCTTTTCAACCGGAGTGCTGTCCGATTTTGATCTTCCTTGTTCCTTGTTTATCTCGGTTCAACCAGAGTGGTTCCAATTCCTTCTTGTCCATTGTACTCGTCTTTCATAGCTTTGCAACCTCCAAGGTTCAAATGGTGTTCCTTGTTTCTATTTTCTACCATAGTGCTCTCAATTGTGTTCAACTCCATTGTGCTCTTTCTTTCAACTTTTCAACCTCTCAAGGTTCTTTGGTTTCACTCTTTTGTCGAAGAAGCAACTTAGCTTTACCTCTTCTCTTCCTCTTCTGTTTTCTCTCCGGTGCCATTCTAGATCTCGGGACGAGATCCTCTTGTAGTGGTGGAGTGTTGTAATGCCCCAAGACCGGAGCTTCAGATGCCTTCCAGGGTTTCCGAGTTTCGCCGTGTGTTTTATTTGCTTGTTGCATTGCATCATGTCATCTCTTGCATTGCATCATTTCATCATGCCATCATGCCATTTAATTTTTAAAACTCAACTAAATAAAATCATATGGATCTTCGGTCCATTTAAATCGAGGGAAGGATGACTTCTCTTTATAACATACCCTCCCGATATTTAGGGAGCTATAATAAAATTATTCCATTTTTTTGGAATTAACCATAACCCACTTGCAAATATATCCCATGCCGTTGTTATCTTAATTCTTGGTCTCCAACTCTGCCCATAAATTCTTTCATCATTTTCCGGAGCTCCACCAAAGATCCGAACATTTTTGGACCTTGCTTTTATCAAGTCCTAGTTCAAACCCATTTGAATTTAATTCAAATGAGTTTGAATTTAAATCTTGCAATCTTGGCCATTCCTATTTTCTTGGAACGAGCATATTTTTGCGAGTCCGGGAAAATTGTCCGCATGCGCAAATTCTTTCCCCTAACCTCTCTTTCTTTTCTTTCTTTTGTCTATTCTGTTTTATTATTCATTAGTGAGAGAGAGAGAGAGCCCAGCCAGGCCTCGAGCCAGGCCTCTGGCCACTTCTTTCTCCACCTCGGCCGACCCAACCGGCCTCTCAGGCCCAGCCGCCCCTCCTAAACCTAGCCCGACCCCCTCCTCCACATCTCTCTCCCTCTCGTTCCCTGCCCGCCGCCACACTCGCCGCGCCCGAGCCCTGCTCGATCCCCTCGCGCTCGATCCCATCGCCCTCTCCCTCGCTCGTCCCGATCCCCATCTCACTCTCCCCCTCTCGTCCCACCCTCAGCGCCGTCACCTTCCCTCGCTCCCGCAGCCACTCCGCTCGATCCCCTCCTTCGTCCTTCGCCGCCCTGCCACCTGGAGCACGAGTAGGCCGCGCCTCTCTGCACCTCCCCTGCTTCGCGCCAAGGATGTCGCCGACAACGGCGTCGCCATCGTTGTCGCGCGCCCGCAGCGCTCGGCCTCCTGCCCGAGTCCAGGCCGCCGTTGGGGCTGCTTGGCTCCTCTGCCGCCGGTCAACCACAGGAGTGCCGTCTCCTTGGTCTCCTTCCTCTCCTCCTCATCAGCGCCAGTGCCGCACCTCCCGCTCCTACTGCCCGCCTCCACTCCGCGCCGCACATCCCTCTGCGTCCATGGCTTCGCCTCCTTTGCTCGTCGCTTGCTCGCCTTGCGCCGCCTCGTCCATGCCTTGTCCGTCGTCGCTGTTGTGCCTCCTGTTCGTGGCGCTTGGCTGCAGCCATGGCCTCTCCAGCAGCCGCTGCTGCACCAACACGGCAGGTTGTTGCCGCCCAAGACCGCCATCCCCATGAGCTAGTGCTACCACGACCACCCCTGCCTGTTAGTCCATCCAACTCCTCGCCGCCTCTTTGCCATGGCCATCGCCGAGCCCCCTCAGTACCCGTGGAGTCATGTACATGAAAATCAAGGCCGAAGGCTACCGTGGTTGTGTATCTCGCCAAGTACCACTACGGTTCCTCAAGACCGCCAAGTCCGACTACACGGGTACGACTACATCCGAGGTGGATTTCGTCAAGTACCCCTTCGGATGCGCCATGTTCGACTACATGGTCCGCCAAGTACCACTACTGTCGACCCGCGAAGACCCCATGGACTCAAGTTCCTTGTGGTGACCCCGAACATCTACGGATCATGAACAACTACTTCATCTATGAAACATGTACAACTACCGCCGCCGCCAAGTACAACTACTTCCACTACCGTCGCCACGTGAACAACTACTTCCCACGACGAAACATGAACGCCTACTTCCTTCGCCGAACCCGAACCGCTCCGAAACGCACGCTTCGAAGGTATAACCACCAAGATGACCGACCGTGATCGAATGCATGTGTTGTATGAGATGTACCGTATGTTTGCATCGTTCCCGTTTGTCCTTGCGATGCCCCTCTTTTGCCATGCCACCGTCCCGTGGGAACCCGGTAGTCGGGACATAACATGGATTCATACTCCCTCCTTCCATCTATATAGGGCGTAATGAGATTTTTAAGACCGCCTTTGACTATTGACAAGATTAATAGTACATGACATGCACAATGTGAAAATTATATCATTGAAAGAACCTTTCACAGACGAAGTTAACAGTGTGCTTTGTGTAAGTTGCATGTCATATATCATTGCTCTAATATTTGGTCAAAGTTAGCATCGAAAAACACATTAGACCCTATATAGATGGAAGGAGGGAGTAGCTTTGAATAGCATTTGTATAGTAAAACGGGGCAAGACTCTCTCTTTGTGTGGTGTGAATGGTTTTATTTTTTTCGTTTTCTTTTTGGTTGAGGGAAGTGCGAATTGATTTGGTACGTACAAGTACAATATTACTACATGTTAGGCTTGTCCCTAAAATTCAACCCGCATCTTGTTATATCCCGAAAATTCAGATATCGTGCTCCCAAAACTGGCGCCTTCACAACCCGCGCCTTGCTATCCCGAAATTACAATGCGCGTAAAAACTCCCTCCAGCTGCCAAATCCCGACACGTGAAATCCCCCTTCTAACCCTGAGCCGAAAGGGCCGCTAGTTCAAATCGGTGGGGGGCACTTTTGTAACACACCCTACATTTTGGACAAGCATGTCCCTAAGTCATGCTTCACCCCCTCCCATCGCCCCCTTTTCGCCATTCAAAATCCCAGGCCGCCATAACCTCTCCGCTCCAGCCGCGAAACCCCACCCTCCTCCGTCTGCCACGTCACCGCTGCCCAGCCGGAGCCTCTTCTCCAACGACGTCGTCCACCTCAACAGCTCGACGTCCCTCGTCCACCTCCCCGGATGAGGATCCGTCGTCCATCTTGCCGTCCCGCCGGTTCAGCCGCCCCGTCCTCCACCTCCAAGGAGCTGCTCCGACGATCGCCTCGTCTATCGCGGCTGCTCCATCCCCACAGCGCCGCCTTAACCTGCTCCACTGGAACCGCAATATCCTCACCGACTCCTCGGACGAAGCCGAGGCCTACGCGGCGCCACCAAAGAGGTTGTACACTCATCGCATCGCACCTTCTCCTTAACTCTACCTCCCGGCACCGACGGTGCTCCATCCCGCACCGCCATGGAGCGGCTACCTTGAAGCCGGCGCCGTGGGCGACATCTCCACGACGGCTCTCCCCCAGTGCGAGGCCCCTTCGGCGGCAATATCCATACCAGCCGGATCTGCTGCTGCTGCTCCGGCTCTCGCTCGCTCGCTCACGCTGCTGCTGCTGCTCCGGCTCTCGCTCGCTCGCTCGCGCTGGTGCTGCTGCTCCGGCTCTCGCTCGATCGCTCGCTCGCCCAGCTGCTGCTGCTGCTGCTCTCCCCGTCGCTCGTGCTGCTGCTCTGCTCCGATTAAGCTACACTTCAGTCGACTGAATCGACTTTTGGGTCAGTCAATTTTCAGG
>NC_041381.1:564897435-565021036 GCF_002162155.2 Triticum dicoccoides | reverse complement strand
GAGAGGTAACCCACTATCTATCTTAGGGTTCAGGGTGGGGGAGGGGGCCTAGAGGGCTGGCCGGGGCGGCGGTGGCGAGTTGTTTCGGGGTGGCGAGGCGGCCCTGGGGCCGGCGGTTCGGCCGGTGGTGGCAGGCGGCTCAGGGGTGTGCAGGTTGAAGATGAACTGTAGGCCCTCCCTAAACTACATGTCAAGTGTCTCTGTGCTACCATTGCGTTCAGTTTCGACAGTAGCATTCAGATTCAACAGTTAATTTCAGTTTCGACTGTTAAGTTCAGAGTCAACAGTTTTTAGCTCATCTGTTGTAGTCAGGTGGTTTTTTGTGAGGTTAATTTTACATCCATTTTTCATCATCTATTGGAGATGCTATTAGAATCCCACTTGAGATTGACGATGTCTGTCTTGTGCTGCTTCAGCCTTGACGTCCTATGGCTCACCGGAGCTGCTCCAACGACAGAATGATCCATCACAACATAGCAGTGCCCTGGACGCCGTCTACAGATTCCTCAGATCTTCCTCCACACCTCCGACAGCCACCTCTGCCTCAACTGCTTCAGCGACCAACCCAATGATGCTGAGGTCGACACGGCTATGGCAAAGAGGTTGTACACTTGTTGCGTCACTTATTACTATACATTCACGTCGATCCATTAGGGCTATTTTGGTTCAATGGAAAAACATAGCAATAGGGAATTTTCCAATGGCACTCTACTATTCAATTATTCATGCATTTTGTTGAAAGGAATGAAGCAAAACATCCACCTAGACCTACTTTTCAAAATCCTATGCATGAAAACAAGACCAAGTGCATTAGTGCCAGAATAACATTCTAACTGTACACGCTATCATATGGTTTCTCTTTATTTTGGCCATGTTTCTTTGCATTCCTCTGCTCTTCCAATTCCTATAAACCAAACACCCAAGTTGATAGAAATCCTGTGTTTACAAATGCTCTGTTTACCATGTGCATTTTCCTATCCCATTCCGGTGTTTTTCCTATCCTAGCGTTTTAAGAATCATGCAAGCCAAATGAGCCCTTACAGAATTACTTCAGTTACAGGTACATGTCAAAGGGAACTTTGTGTGGTTTGTCCTGCTCCTGCCGCGACGTCGGCCACCTCACCTGAGCTGCTCCATCGACAGAAGCATCCACGAAACCAGACATCACGACTCCTGACCATCTTTCGCCACCTCAGATCTCCTTCCCTGCCACCGGCACGCACCCCAACGACATCACCATCATCGACTCAGCAGATGAACCTGAGGAGTACAGGGTCCACAAGAGAGGTCGCACTCTTTTGTTTCTGCTTATGTTATGCATTGCTTAAACTTACCTGCTACTTTATCATCCTATTCAGCTCTTCGACTCCCAACTCAAGTCCAAATTCATGTTCAAACTTGAGTTCTAAATTAGTTGTGGGGCACATATCGAGGCAACAATGAATAGTATGTTTGTCTAATATCTGGTTCACCTAGGGTATGCCTATGTTGTTCATCTTGGGTGGGAAACAAATAGTAAAGCAATCATCATCTGTCTTTTTATTAATTTAAAGCAATCATTAGCCTGCTATCATTTTTTTTGGATCCACCCACTGGTTGTTACCATCACTCTAAATTTCTGCATGCTCTCCTTACATAATCTCACCATATTTTTTTTCGTATGCATGTCAGATATTGTACACAGTCATGCTGAACATGTAGAGAAAAAGAGAAGAGTTTTGCGCTACAATACAATGTCATGCAGACATCGCTCCATGGTCGGTTCAATGGCAAACCCTCCCCACCCCTCTCCAGATTGTAATCCAGAGGAAGATATCTGTTCTGAGGCGTATTCAGACGCCGCTGACCACTCCTATTTACCCCCAAGGTGTTTGCTCTACCTTGGCATGATGATGTTAGTCATATCATGCATATGTTGCCTTGCAGTGCCTAATTTTGACATCATATATGTCATCTGCTTAGTTTAGACATGTTCTGTAATGCCACCTGTTTAGTTTCTATATCATATATGGGAATTATGCAATCTCATGTCTTTTAGCCATCCATAATATATGTGAAATGTGCAATGCCATCTTGTTTAACCAGGCATCATATATTTGAATGATATCTTGCCCATCCTTTTCTTCATTACATTTCCATTTGTCGACAATGTTTGTACATTAAACTACTCTTCCTGTGAATCAGCCATTCGGGTGGGAGATGGAAAAATCTGGAGTGAAAACAAGGCCTTTAGAGCAGACAGTGCTATCTGTCGAAGCAGATCTCTTGTTGGGTCCCGATAGCTCCTCAAAGATGGATTCAGAGACAGATGACCAGTCCTATTCCCCCACTGAGGTGTATGCTCTAACTTGGCATGGTTATACTGCTCATATCATGCATACAGTGTCTTGCATTGCATAGTTTAGACATCATATACACAATATTCAACACCATGTTCTTAGTTTAGACATCATATCGAATGCCCTTTGTTTAGCATATAAATCACATATGTGAATTAAATGATGTGATCCTGATTACTTAGATAACATGTAGGTGAATTATGTCATGCGATCCTGTTTTGTTATTCATCATATCTTTGAATTATGTTATGCTATGATATCCAGTTTAGATAGACATCATATATGTGAAATTATATCATGCTATCCGTTTTAGTTAAACAATATACATGTCAACTATTTCATGCCCTCTTTTTCCCACACTATCTATTGCATCTATCTCTCATACAATGTCTGTACATTCAACTATGTTTCCTGTTTATCAGCCATTTGAATTGGAGCGGGTGATGCCAGTATCTAGCGGAATAAGAACACGGTCTTCAAATAAAACAGTGCTACCTCTTGGTGGAGATAGCACCCTGGTTGTACATGCACAAGAACCAGCCCTACCACACATAACCCAAACTCTCGTAGATTGTACCCCTACTGCGATGGACAGAGAACTAGCTTCACCCAATCTAACCCCAACCCCAGCCGATAGTAACCCAGTTCCTGTTTACACAGCACCATCTCCACCATAGAGCTCCCAAACAACAACAGTTAGTAAGGCAGCTCCAGTGCCCAAAGGGCCAGTACTATCACGGCGAACCCCAACTCCACCAGTTAGTACGCCTATTCCTGTGGAGGAAGCACAAACAGCCAGTCGTAGTTTAGCATCTATCGCATTTGATGTTGTTAAATCGTATGTGCGTATCTTCTCATCTTGGAAATATTATACCGAAGATGAAGGAAAATGCCAGTTGCAGGTGTTTGTCCAGGAGTTATGTGTAAGTAATGTTATTCATGGCAATTACTTTGCTTCGTCCCATACATCCTACCTCCATGATGGTTATAATACAACAAATTTTCCCATTTTTCTCTATAGAGAAGGACCGATTTGGAAACTCGGGATGAGGTAACCTGTGCTAATACCTTTGCTATCTTCAAGAATGCTTGGTGGCAGTATCGGAATTACCTAAAGAAAACGTACTTCACCGGCAAAGAAACTCATCAAATTCCCTTACGTTCTCCTGAGACACTTTTACTGGACGATGACTGGGAACGCCTTGTTCTGTACTGGTCCCGAACCAAGAATGTGGTAAGGTCTATGAACTCATTTTCTATTTTAAAGTATTTTATTCTTGCGTCTTACTGTACTCTGTTCATGTAGAACAAGTGCCTAAACCTGAAGAACAACTGTTCTAATTTAAGATTCCATTGCTATCATAGTTCAAAAAAGCGCTAGGCGTTAATTGTGCGTTTTGCCACTGCCTTGTGCTTTACTGACCAAAGCACATGCTTATGCGCAGTTATGCACAGATTATGCGTAGTTATGCGCAATGCGTTTTGCCAACGCCTAGAGCCTAGGCGCGCTTAAGCGCTCGCTTAGGCGCGCCTTTTTTTAACTATGATTGCTTTGCTCTTGTATCACTATATTTACTGATACAAACTTATTTTTAAATTGAAGGAACCAATCGAAACTTCAATGGCACAGAAGGTATGTTCATGCATGTTTCTTTAACAGGTTTGCTCTTATCAATAGCTCTGTTGATTTCAATTTCAATTGTGTATACAGTTGACTTTCATATCATGCACATTACTAGCATCACAATAGAGCCAATAGTGTTGTTGTACATGTAGACCCGTGGTACCCATATGAAATCTTGTTGTGCCGTGTAGTTTCCCACGCTTTGTATTCTTTTACTGCCGCTTTGTCTTGAACTGATATGATTTGAACCGTGTCTCTATTTTGATTTGGCAAGACAATGCAGTGACCATATGACATAGATATATGTTTGTTTGATGCTTTTATTCTATACTAGTACTTGGCAATATAAGACTTGGTAGTTTAATCCTGTCCACCTTACTAATGAATTGGTTCACTGAAATGAGTTTCATATACTAGTACATGCTAAACTTCTTATGTGTCTGCTTGTTTCTTCTTTTAGAATGCTGACAGAATATTGGGGAAGAGTGCCTTATTAAGCAATGGTAAAGGAAGTAATGCAGATAAGGTTCAGAATAGTGACACATCCTTGTTGGTCTCCAACAATGCTGATAAAACAGCTAAGGAAGACTATCTTGAAGACAACGAGACAACCCCAAAGTCCTGTCTTGGTTTAGTGTTCGAGTTATTGGCCACTACCGCATGCACAAGCTATTCAAACTCACTATCTGAATCAATTCGGTTTCTTGAGTCTCAAATACAAGCTGAAAGACATCGATCAGCTGTGCTGCGACAAGAAGCGGAAGGACTGCGGAAGTCCCTGGAGCATTTAGATGCATACTTTCTGGTGCAACAGCAAGCGTTGGAGGATTTTAGCGCCAAACAGGACAAAGCTAATCAGCTTGCTAAGCTTATTGCCAGCATGGTGGATACCCAGGATAACGTTTCTTGAGCTCTTGTAAAGTTGTTTCAGTTATGCTCTTGTTTTGCTGCCGCATTTATTTGCACCGGTGGCCAATTTTGACGGCCAAGTGTATGTAATATGCTGCTTTGTTCCCTATATTTGCACTGGTGGTGAACTTTGATGCCCAGTGGATGTAATATGTGTAATAGCGGTAATAGGCTAGCCTTAATTGCTTGCTTATTTATTTCCTTGTTGTCTTGTTTAGTTGTTTGCTTGTAGTCACTGCAGTTCTTTTTCTGTGTTTTTCTAGTGGCCACAATAGCCTATTTTTGGTAACTAGGCCAAAATAATCATGGCAACACACGGACTGTTGTAACCATGGGCCTCCTGCAGCCGTATGATCCATGGGCCTTCGTTGGGCCATAGGACCATTGGCCTTCTATACGGGCCGTAGGATCCATCGGCCTTCTATACGGGCCTGAGGGATCAATGGGCCTTCTACGAGCCATAGGGTCCATGGGCCTTCTACGGGCCGTACCATCCATGGGCCTCATACGGGCCGTAGGATCCATGGGCCTTCTACGGGGCGTATCATCACTCCGCCAATCACGGGCCGTACTATTCGTGGACCATAACAGGCCGTTAATAGGCTGTATTTGATAACTCTACGAAAACAGCCCAAGGGTTTTTTTGACATGAAAACGGCCCAACGTATTAATGGTCCACAAACGGGACGACTATAACGACGGGCTGAATTTGGCCCACAAGCAGAAAATGACAGTAACGGGCCGTATGTAACTGAATGCTGCAAATGAGCCCAAAAATCAATGGGCCCTGAGAAGGCCGAAAGATAACTTGGGCTGGAAACAACCCAATGGAAAAACGGGCCGTTAATGGGTATAAAGTGATACACTGTTCATTACGGGCCAGTTTCACAATGGGCCGTTAATGGGCCAAGAGTTACAAAGGTCCTCATATGGGCCGAAAGAAGTCATGGGCCACACATGGGCCGGAAGTTAAAACGGGCTGAATCATATTGGACGGCCTAGATGACGCTACTATGCCTAATTCGGATAGGGCGTAATGGGCCCTCGGTTAGTGGGCTGTAAATGGGCTATATGCGAACAGGCCGTTAACAGGCTTTCCGTAGGCCAGCCCACCATCTTTTGACCAAGTCAAATGGGTCGGCCTTTTCACAGGAATGGGCCTCTGTTAGGCCGTGCCACATGTCGACCTATCATAGGCTACTTCTGTCCACTGAGTGGATGACATCTGTCCCAACGGTGAGCCGACACGTGTTTCCTCCAGCCAATGATGATTTTACACGTGGAAAATCCCCATTGGTCGGGGCTGTTAATGGGTTATCGGATCGAAAACCCGACCCGATATCTTAACGGCATTCCGTTATGGTGGATGCCATGTGTCGGTCACCCTTGACGTAAGCAGTTCTGTGACGCGCGATTTATCGTCATGGAAGTGGACACTTCCGTGATGATACTTTTGGTAATGTCATGGAACACTTCTACGACAGCACAGGTATGACTATCTTGATTCTGTCATAAATTTGTCATGGATGTACATGCGTGACAAAAAACGCGACCTACTGTGACAAACACGTATCATCACGGAAGTGTATTTTTTTTGTAGTGATTCCTTCTTCCATAGACCCCTGCAAAATATTAGTCTCTTCTTGTGCAGCAGAGATTTTCTCAATAAATGCATCAATATCGAAATTGTATTTATAATTATCATAGCAATATTTAAGGATGGCACAACTTTCAGGTCTATAAACATCATCATCAAAAGCTTCATACTTTAAAAACAAAGATTCATTTTCATAAGCACCCATAAAAGCAAAACATTCTTCTATTTGTTCCACATCATAGTAATCATATATACCATTAGCATAAGAATCCAAGGTTTCATTATCATTAAATTTGCATGAAAAGGGAAGATGTGGAGCATTCATCCTAGAGCAACAAGTAAAATCATATCTCAAGCATAGCTCCCGAGCAGACCAATGCAACATATGAATTTGATCCCATAAAAGTTTCCCTTTTCTGTCAAGCGATAATCCCTAAAGTATTCACGTTGATCCAATGTTACTCCCATTATCAAGTTGAATGGGGTTTTCTCATGATTATCAAAGTAGTGCATAATATATTTCACATGACGATCATCAAGGGTTTTAGGAGGTTCCCCATCTCCATGAGTAGCAAGTACAACTAATTTTTTTGGTGTTTCGTGTTCCATATCCATAACTAAAGATATTGAAAAACTTAGAACAGGAAATAAAATCTACTTAGTGATAAAGCAAACAAGAACACATGAGAATATTCACCCCACGCTATTGCTCCCCGGCAATGGTGCCAGAAAAAGGTCATGATAACCCAGAAGTATAGGGGATCATTTGTAGCCTTCTTCGATAAATAAGAGTGTCGAACCCAACGAGGAGCTAAAGGCAGAACAAAAATATTCCCTCAAGTTCTATCGACCACCGATACAACTCTACGCACACTTGACGTTTGCTTTACCTAAAACAAGTAGGAAACTAATTTGCAAGAATAAAACTACAAGTACTTTGCAAGAATAAAACTACAAATAAATGCAAGGTAGTAAAAGTGTATAGCTTTTGTCAACAATAAAGTCATTTGTCCCTAGGCAATCCAAGTACCGGTAATCATTCTTGCAATTTTATATGAGGGAGAGGCATGAGCTAACATACTTTCTCTACTTGGATCATATGGACTTATGATTGGAACTCTAGCAAGCATCCGCAACTACTAAAGATCATTATGGTAGTGAAACCCAACCATAGCATTAAGTATTAAGTCCTCCTTACTCCCATACGCCATAACCCACTTATCCACGTTTAGGCTGCTGTCACCCCCGCAACACTGACAATAAGCAAACCATGAACATATTGCGACACCCTACAGCGGGGGCCCCTGCCATTTGCATGAGACGGAGGGCATTGTAGGACAACACCATAAATAAAATACACAATCATACCAACCAAGATCACGATTAACCCATAGGACAAAAATAATCTACTCAAACATCATAGGATAACCATAGATCATTGGGAAACAATATATGGAGTTGAGCACCATTTTTAAGTAGAGATTACAGCAGAGAGAAGGGGTGTTACACCACCGCATAGAGGGGGAGAAAGTTGGTGTAGACGGTAGCAAGATTGTTGATGAACATCATCATCACGATCCTAGCCCCGGCGGCACTCCGGCGCAACCGGGAAAGAGGGGGAGTGCCCCCTCCTTCTTCTTCTTCCTTGGCCTCCCCCCTAGATGGGAGGAGGGTTTCCCCTCTGGTCCATGGCCTCCATGGCGGCGGAGGGGCAAAAGCCCCTCCAAGATTGGATCTCTTTCTCTGTTCTCTTCTGTTTCGCGCTCCTTGGATCTGGCCGAAAACCGTTTCTTATATTCCCGGAGATCCGTAACTCCGATTGCGCTGATCTTTTTACACAATTTTTTTCCAGACATAAGCTTCCTTGTGCCCGAAGTAGAGTTCCAACTGACGTTCGAGGAGGGAAGCACCACGCGCCAGGGGCCTGGGGCGTGCCCTGGTGTATCTGGTCCATGTGGGCCTCCATTTGCGGTGATTCCAACTCCCAAAAATCACAAATATTCCTAAATAATTCTCCGCGGAGTTGCATCACGTTTGGACTTCATTGATATGGATTTTCTGCGATACAAAAACAGGCAACAAACATGAACTGGAACTAGACACTGGATAAGTAAGTTAGTCCAAATAAATCATATAAAAAGTTGCCAAAAGTATGTAAAAGTTGAATAATATTGGCATGAAACAATAAAAAAGTATACATACGACAGAGATGTATCAACTATCATTATCAACTTTGCATCTTTTGGCATCCATATGTGTATCACTACGACCGAGATTCAATAAACCATTAACATTGGGTGCATGACCATAGAAGGTTTTATTCATGTAAACAGAATAACAATTATTCTGTGTCCTAAATGAATAACATTATTGCAACAAACATGATCTAATCATATTCATGCTGAACGAAAACACCAAAAAACATTTATTTAGGATCAACACTAATCCCAAAAGTATATGGAGTGTGCGATGATGATCATATCAATCTTGGAACCATTTCCAACACACATCATGACTTCACCCTCAACTAGTCTCTATTTATTCTGTAATTCCTGTTTTGAGTTATTAATCTTTCCAACCGAACAAGTATCAAATACCCAGGGGCTACTACGAGCACTAGTAAGGTACACATCAATAACATGTATATAAAATATACCTTCGTTCACTTTGCCATCCCTCTTATCCGCTAAATATTTGGGGTAGTCCCGTTTCCAGTGACCATTTCCTTTCTAGTAGAAGCACTCAGTTTCAGGCTTAGGTCTAGCTTTGGGCTTCTCCACGGGAGTGACAACTTGCTTTCCATTCTTCTTGAAGTTCATGATGACCCACAATTATAGGGGATCTATCGTAGTCCTTTCGATAAGTAAGAGTGTCGAACCCAACGAGGAGCAGAAGGAAATGATAAGCGGTTTTCAGCAAGGTATTCTCTGCAAGTACTGAAATAAGTGGTAACAGATAGTTTTGTGATAAGATAAATCATAACGAGCAACAAGTAACAAAAGTAAATGAAGTGCAGAAAGGTGGACCAATCCTTTTTATAGCAAAGGACAAGCCTGGACAAACTCTTATAATAGGAAAAGCGCTCCCGAGGACACATGGGAATATCGTCAAGCTAGTTTTCATCACGCTCATATGATTCGCTTTCGGTACTTTGATAATTTGATATGTGGGTGGAGCGGTGCTTGGGTGATGTTCTTACTTGAACAAGCATCCCACTTATGATTAACCTCTATTGTAAGCATCCGCAACTACAACAAAAGTATTAAGGTAAACCTAACCATAGTAGGAAACATATGGATCCAAATCAGCCCCTTACGAAGCAACGCATAAACTAGGGTTTAAGCTTCTGTCACTCTAGCAACCCATCATCTACTTATTACTTCCCAATGCCTTCCTCTAGGCCCAAATAATGGTGAAGTGTTATGTAGTCGACGTTCACATAACACCACTAGAGGCTAGACAACATACATCTTATCAAAATATCAAACGAATACCAAATTCACATGACTACTAATAGCAAGACTTCTCCCTTGTCCTCAGGAACAAATGTAACTACTCACAAAGCATATTCATGTTCATAATCAGAGGGGTAATAATATGCATAAAGGATCTGAACATATGATCTTCCACCAAATAAACCAACTAGTATCAACTACAAGGAGTAATCAACACTACTAGCAACCTACTAGCATCAATCCCGGACTTGGAGACAAGAATTGGATACAAGAGATGAACTAGGGTTTGGAGATGAGATGGTGCTGGTGAAGATGTTGATGGAGATTGCCCTCTCCCGATGAGAGGATCGTTGGTGATGACTTCCCCCTCCCGGAGGGAAGTGTCCCCGGCAGAACAGCTCTGCCGGAGCCCTAGATTGGTTCCGCCTCGTGGCGGCGGAGTCTCGTCCCGAAAGGTTGCTTGATGTTTTTTTCTCATCGAAAGACTTCATATAGGAGAAGAAGGGCGTCAGAGAGCCACCAGGGGGCCCACGAGGTAGGGGGGCGCGCCCCAGGGGGGGAGGGGCGCTCCCCACCCTCGTGAGCAGGGTGTGGGCCCCCTGGCCTTCATCTTTGGCGACAATTTTTCTTTATTTATTTTAAGATATTCCGTGGAGTTTCAAGACTTTTGGAGTTGCGCAAAATAGGTATCCAATATTTGCTCCTTTTCCAGCCCAGAATTCCAGCTGCCGGCATTCTCCCTCTTCATGTAAACCTTATATAATAAGAGAGAATAGCCATAAGTATTGTGACGTAACGTGAAATAACAACCCATAATGCAATAAATATTGATATAAAAGCATGATGCAAAATGGACGTATCAACTCCCCCAAGCTTAGACCTCGCTTGTCCTCAAGCGAAAAACCGATAACAATAAATATGTCCTCATGTTTAGAGGTAGAGGCGTCGATAAAAAATAAAATACAGACATGAAGGCATCATGATCATTTTCATAACAGCAACATGTAAAGATTTTTTCATATGATTACTTATGTTCAAGTGATGATTTTTCACAATGCAAAAGTATGAGTCAGAAACCTTATTGAGCACCAACAAATTATAGTCTCAGTCATTGAAGCAATTGCAATTTATCATAACATCGGAAAGAGTCTATGTCAGAGGTTAAAAGCAAGTACACATACTCAACTATCACTTAGTCCTTCATAATTGCTAACACTCATGCAATACTTATGGTTACAGAGTTTTAATCGGACACAGAGAAAGATAGGGGCTTATAGTTTTGCCCCACAACCTTTTACCTCAAGGGTAATATCAACAACAATAATTCATGCTCCCCTACATCCAATTAGATATATATATCATGTTCTTTCCAACATGCCGAGCTTGCCAAAGGATAAAATGAAAAAGGAAAGGTGAAGATCACCGTGACTCTTGCATAAAGTAGAGAATAGTAATAAAAGATACGCCCTTCGCAGAAGGAAGCAGAGGTTGTCATGCATGTTTAGGGTTGATGCACAAAATCTTAATGCAAAAGAACGTCACTTTATATTGCCCCTTGCATGTGGACCTTTATTATGCAGTCCGTCGCTTTTATTACTTCCATAACAAGTTCGTACAAAGCTTATTTTCTCTGCACTAATAAGTCATGCATATTTAGAGAGCAATTTTTATTGCTTGCACCGATGACAACTTACTTGAAGGATCTTACTCAATCCATAGGTAGATATGGTGGACTCTCATGGCAAAACTGGTTTAAGGGTATTCGGAAGCACAAGTAGTATTTCTACTTGGTGCTGAGAATTTGGCTAGCATGAGGGGGAAAGGCAAGCTCAACACGTTAGAGGATCCATGACAACATACTTTATCTCAGATGTGAAAAAACATAACTCATTATGTTGTCTTCCTTGTCCAACCTCAACTCTTTAGCATGTCATATTTTAATGAGTGCTCCCAATCATAAGAGATGTCAATGATAATGTATCTATATGTGAAACCTCTCTTTCCTTATTACTTCGTATTAATTGCAACGATGACCAAAGCTATATTTGCCAACTCCAAACAACTTTTAATCATCATACTCTTTTCTATGTGAAGTCATTACTCTCACTAAGATCAATATGTACTATTTGTTTCTTTTTATTCTTTCTCTTCTTTCTATTCACCCAAGATCATGGCAAAATAATCAAGCCCTTGACTCAGCACTAATCTTTATTATATAGATAGCTCACAGACTCGATTACATAGAGGGATCGTAAAGAAAAACTCAAAACTAGATCAAGCCAAGACTTTATTCTACTAAATCAAGATACTACTAAAAGGATCGAACTAAGAAAAACGGTAAAGATAGGAGTTGTGATGGTGATACGATACCAGGGCACCTCCCCCAAACTTGGCAGTTGCCAAGGGGAGTGCCCATACCCATGTGATTAAGTCTCCTTCTTTTTTGTTGGTTTAATATTCTTGGTGATGATTCCCCTCAAGATACGGTTCTCCTCATCGAGCTTATTGACTTGCTGCTTGAGGTCCATTATTTCCTTGCGAAGCTTTCCTGTAACGGCTAAATCTCCTTGTACCCAAGGGTGTTGCATAGCTGCGGGAGAACAAGAGACACTCCTCCTCATATTTTCATAAGAAGGAAATCTAACACTAGAAGGGATAACCGAGTTTGGAATAGCTGAGCTCTGTAGTCCCCCCATCGTAAACCCAGCTCGGAGGCAAGAGGTGACTTCTTGATCTTCCATGGCATCTACCCTCATCAGGTCAGCCTCCATCTCTTCCTCCGTTGCTGGCCCAAAGTGGTCAGCATCGCTGTTTGCCTGTGGTTCCAGTGCCGGGTTATATATCCGGCTCTCCCCGACTGACTCTTGAGAAGACATCTTGCTCTAATCTACAGCAGCAACAACTCGAAATGAAAACAGAGGAGATTTGCGTGATACGAGAGTCAAAACCTTCAGGAGAATATATAATGAATTTTTACCGACAAAAATACATATCGTGCAGGAAAACAGAGTCCGGAGGGCACTCGAGGTGCTCACGAGGTAGGGGGGGTGCGCCCAGGGGGGTAGGGCGCGCCCTCCACCCTCGTGGAGGCCTCGTGTCCTTCCTGGACTGCCACTTATTTTTCTATTTTTCTAAATATTCCAAAACAGAGAATATTGCCTTAAAAATTGTTTTGGAGTCGGTTTACTTACCATACCACATACCTATTCCTTTTCAGGGTCTGAAACGGTCTGGAAAGTGTCCCTTATGTATTCCTCCGGGGTTACGGTTTCAATAATATTGGTTTCAACATTTATGGGATTACTTGAGATATAATGTTTGATTCTTTGACCGTTTACCACCTTCGGGTTTGTGCCTTCAAAGTTGTTGATTTTTATGGCACTGGAACGATAGACCTCCTCGATAACGTAGGGACCTTCCCATTTGGAGAGAAGTTTTCCTGCAAAAAATCTTAAACGGGAGTTGTATAGCAAGGCATAATCACCTACATTAAACTCACGCTTTTGTATTCTTTTGTCATGCCATCTTTTAACTTTTTCTTTAAACAACTTGGGATTTTCATAAGCTTGGGTTGTCCATTCATCAAGTGAGCTAATATCAAATAACCTCTTCTCACCGGCAAGTTTGAAATCATAGTTGAGCTCTTTAATAGCCCAATATGCCTTATGTTCTAGTTCGAGAGGTAAGTGACATGCTTTTCCGTAGACCATTTTATACGGAGACATACCCATAAGATTTTTATATGCAGTTCTATGGGCCCATAATGCATCATCAAGTTTCTTGGACCAATTCTTTCTAGACCTATTAATAGTCTTTTACAAAATTAATTTGAGCTCTCTATTGCTCAATTCTACTTGGCCACTAGACTGTGGGTGATATGGAGATGCAATCCTATGATTAACGTCATATTTAGCAACCATTTTACGGAAAGCACCATGAATAAAGTGCGAACCACCATCAGTCATTAAATATCTAGGGACTCCAAACCTTGGAAAAATAACTTCCTTAAACATTTTAATAGAAGTGTTATGATCAGCACTACTAGTTGGAATAGCTTCTACCCACTTAGTAACATAATCAACAGCAACTAAAATATGTGTGTATCCATTAGAGGCAGGAAAAGGTCCCATATAATCAAATCCCCAAACATCAAATGGTTCAATAACAAGTGAATAATTCATAGGCATTTCTTGACGTCTACTAATATTACCAATTCTTTGACATTCATCGCAAGACAAAACAAACTTACGGGCATCCTTGAAGAGAGTAGGCCAATAAAAACCAGATTGCAATACCTTACGTGCAGTTCTATCTCCAGCGTGGTGTCCTCCATAAGCTTCGGAGTGACACTTGCGTAGGATCTATTCCTGTTCATGCTCAGGTACACAACATCTAATCACACCATCTACTCCTTCTTTATAAAGATGTGGGTCATCCCAAAAGTAATGTCGCAAATCATAGAAAAACTTTTTCTTTTGTTGGTATGTGAAGCTAGGTGGTATAAATTTAGCGACAATATAATTAGCATAATCAGCATACCATGGAGTGCTACGAGAAGTGATTATGACATTTAATTGCTCATTAGGGAAGCTATCATCAATAGGTAGTGGGTCATCAAGAACATTCTCTAACCTAGATAAGTTATGTGCAACGGGGTTCTCAGCTCCTTTTCTATCAACAATATGCAAATCAAATTCTTGCAGCAAGAGAACCCATCTAATAAGTCTAGGTTTTGCATCTTTCTTTTCCATAAGATATTTAATAGCAGCATGATCAGTGTGAATAGTTACTTTAGAGTCTACAATATAAGGTCTGAATTTATCACAAGAAAATACAACTGCTAAAAGTTCCTTTTCAGTAGTAGCATAATTTCTTTGAGCATTGTCTAGAGTCTTACTAGCATAATGAATAACATTTAATTTCTTATCAACTCTTTGCCCTAGAACAGCACCTACAACATAATCTCTAGCATCACACATAATTTCAAAGGGTAAATTCCAATCAGCTGGCTGAACAACAGGTGCAGAGACTAATGCTTTCTTAAGTATTTCAAATGCTTCTACACAATCATCATCAAAGACAAATGGTACATCTTTTTGTAATAAATTAGTCAGAGGACGAGAAATTTTTGAGAAGTCCTTAATGAACCTCCTATAAAATCAAGCATGACCAAGGAAACTTCTTATACCTTTGATGTCCTTGGGACATGGCATCTTTTCAATAGCATCAACTTTGGCTTTATCAACTTCAATACCTCTTTCAGAAACTTTGTGCCCCAAGACAATACCTTCATTAACCATAAAGTGTCACTTTTCCCAATTCAAGACAAGATTAGTTTCTTCACATCTCTGCAAAACTCAATCAAGATTGCTCAAGCAATCATCAAAAGAGGAACCATAGACGGAAAAATTCTCCATGAAAACCTCACAATTTTTTTCACAAAAGTCAAAGAATGTAGCCATCATGCATCTTTGAAAGGTAGCAGGTGCATTACATAAACCAAAAGGCATACGTCTATAAGCAAAAGTACCAAAAGGGCATGTAAAAGTAGTCTTTGATTGATCTTTAGCTGACACAGGTATTTGAGAGAAACCAGAATAACCATCTAGAAAGCAATAATGTGTATGTTTGCATAATCTTTCTAGCATTTGATCAATAAAAGGTAAGGGGTAATGATCCTTCTTAGTAGCTTTATTTAATTTGCGGAAACCAATTACAATCCTATAGCCTGTGATAATTCTTTGCATGATCAATTCATATTTATCATTAGGGACAACAATAATACCTCCCTTCTTAGGGACACAATGGACAGGACTTACCCACTGACTATCAACAACGGGATAAATTATACCTGCCTCCAGAAGCTTGAGTATTTCTTTTCTTACCACTTCTTTCATTTTAGGATTCAGACTTGTTGAGGATCATGAACTGGTTTGGCATCCGCTTCCAAATTTATTTTATGTTGACATAGAGTGGGACTAATGCCCTTAAGATCATCAAGAGTATATCCAATAGCGGCACGGTGCTTCTTCAAAGTTTTCAATAATCTTTCTTCTTCATGCTCTGAAAGGTTAGCACTAATAATAACAGGATATATTTTCTTTTCATCAAGATAAGCATATTTAAGATTATCAGGCAACGATTTAAGCTCAAACACGGGATCACCCTTGGGTGGAGGAGGGTCCCCTAGGATTTCAACAGGAAAATTGTGTTGCAGAATAGGTTCCTGTTTAAAGAATACTTCATCTATTTCCCTTCTTTCATTCATGAAGATATCATTTTCATGGTCTAGCAAATATTGTTCTAAAGGGTCACTAGGAGGTACAGCAATAGAAGAAAGACCAATAATTTCATCCTTACTAGGCGATTCTTCCTCACGATGTTGTTTACTAAATTTAGAGAAATTAAACTCATGAACCATATCATCCAAGCCAATAGTAACAACATTCTTTTCGCAATCTATCTTAGCATTAACAGTACTCAAGAAGGGTCTACCAAATATAATGGGACAAAAGCTATCTTGTGGAGAACCAAGAACAAGAAAATCAGCGGGATATTTGGTCTTTCCACACAAGACTTCAACATCTCTAACAGTTCCCATTGCAGATATAGTATCTCTATTGGCAAGTTTAATTGTAACATCAATATCTTCTAACTCAGCAAGTGCAATATCATGCATAATTTCTTTGTATAAGTCAATGGGTATTACACTAGCACTAGCACCCATATCACATAAGCCATGATAAAAATGATCTCCTATTTTAACAGAAATAACAGGCACGCCTACCACAGGTCTATGTTTATCTCTAGCACAAGGTTTAGCAATTCTAGCAATTTCACCATAGAATTGAATAACATGCCCATCAATATTATCAGATAATAGATCTTTAACAATAGCAATATTAGGTTCTACTTTAACTTGCTCAGGAGGTGTATAATTTCTAATATTGCTTTTACGAACAGTAGTTGAAGCTTTAACATGATCCTTCATTCTAACAGGGAAAGGTGGTTTCTCAACATAAGAAGTAGGAACAATAGGATCATTATAAGTGACAATCTTTTCTTCAACTTTAATAGGTGTAGCTACTTTTACTTCTATGGGAGGATGATATTTAAACCACTTCTCCTTGGGGAGGTCAACATGGGTAGAAAAAGATTCACAACAAGAAGCTACTATCTCAGAGTCAAGTCCATATTTAGTGCTAAACTTATGGAAAATATTGGTATCCATAAAAGATTTAACACAATCAAACTTAGGTATCATACCTGACTCCTTACCTTCGTCGAGGTCCCAATCTTCAGAGTTGCGTTTAATTGTATCCAATAAATTCCATCTGAATTCAATAGTCTTCATCATAAAAGAGCCAACACAAGAAGTATCAAGCATGGTGCGATTATCATCAGAAAGCCGAGCATAAAAACTTTGAACAATTATTTCTCTTGAGAGCTCATGATTGGGGCATGAATATAACATTGGTTGAAGCCTCCCCCAAGCTTGAGCGATGCTTTGTCCTTCTTGAGGCCAAAAATTATATATATAATTGCGATCATGGTGAACAAGATGCATAGGGTAAGACTTTTGATGAAATTCCAGTTTCAATCTTTTATAGTTCCATGATCTCGTATCGTCACATAGCCTATACCATGTCAATGCGTCTCCCTTCAAAGATAAAGGGAAGGCCTTCTTCTTAACAACATCATCGGGTATACCTGCAAGCTTAAATAGTCCACAAACTTCATCCACATAGAGTCGACGTTCATCAGGATGTTTTGTTCCATCTCCTGTAAAAATGTTAGCTAGCAGTTTTTCCATCATACCCGAAGGAAGTTCAAAAGGAGTTTCATTTTCAATAGGTTCAGTAGGTTGAGGAGAAACTCTTTGCTCTACTGGACGAGGTGAAGATACCCCGAACAAGCCCCTCAGAGAAATACTTTCCATAGTAACAAGTGACAGAAAGTTTCAGCACACTATATAAAACTTTCCTTACCAAATTCCACCTACCAAAGGCGCTACACTCCCCGGAAACGGCGCCAGAAAAGAGTCTTGATGACCCAAAAGTATAGGGGACCTATCATAGTCCTTTTGATAAGTAAGAGTGTCGAACCCAACAAGGAGCAGAAGGAAATGATAAGCGGTTTTGAGCAAGGTATTCTCTGCAAGTACTGAAATAAGTGGTAACAAATAGTTTTGTGATAAGATAAATCGTAACGAGCAACAAGTAACAAAAGTAAATCAAGTGCAGCAAGGTGGCCCAATCCTTTTTATAGCAAAGGACAAGCCTGGACAAACTCTTATAATAGGAAAAGCGCTCCCAAGGACACATGGGAATATCGTCAAGCTAGTTTTCATCACGCTCATATGATTCGCATTCGGTACTTTGATAATTTGATATGTGGGTGGACCGGTGCTTAGGTGCTGTTCTTACTTGAACAAGCATCCCACTTATGATTAACCTCTATTGCAAGCATCCGCAACTACAATAAAAGTATTAAGGTAAACCTAACCATAGCATGAAACATATGGATCCAAATCAACCCCTTAAGAAGCAACACATAAACTAGGGTTTAAGCTTCTGTCACTCTAGCAACCCATCATCTACTTATTACTTCCCAATGCCTTCCTCTAGGCCCAAATAATGGTGAAGTTTATGTAGTCGATGTTCACATAACACCACTAGAGGCTAGACAACATACATCTTATCAAAATATTGAACGAATACCAAATTCACATGACTACTAATAGCAAGACTTCTCCCTTGTCCTCAGGAACAAACCTAACTACTCACAAAGCATATTCATGTTTATATCAGAGGGGTAATAATATGCATAAAGGATCTGAACATATGATCTTCCACCAAATAAACCAACTAGTATCAACTACAAGGAGTAATCAACACTATTAGCAACCTACTAGCACCAATCCCGGACTTGGAGACAAGAATTGGATACAAGAGATGAACTAGGGTTTGGAGATGAGATGGTGCTGGTGAAGATGTTGATGGAGATTGCCCTCTCCCGATGAGAGGATCATTGGTGATGACGTTGGTGATGATTTCCCCCTCCCGGAGGGAAGTGTCCCCGGCAGAACAGCTCTGCCGGAGCCCTAGATTGGTTCCGCCAAGGTTCCTCCTCGTGGCGGCGGAGTCTCGTCCCGAAAGGTTGCTTGATGTTTTTTCTCATCGAAAGACTTCATATAGGAGAAGATGGGCGTCGGAGAGCCACCATCGGGCCCACGAGGTAGGGGGGCGCGCCCCAGGGGGGCCCACCCTCGTGAGCAGGGTGTGGGCCCCCTGGCCTTCATATTTGGCGACGATTTTTCTTTATTTATTTTACGATATTCCGTGGAGTTTCAGGAGTTTTGGAGTTGCGCGGAATAGGTCTCCAATATTTGCTCCTTTTCCAGCCCAGAATTCCAGCTGCCGGCATTCTCTCTCTTCATGTAAACCTTGTAAAATAAGAGAGAATAGCGATAAGTATTGTGACATAACGTGAAATAGCAGCCCATAATGCAATAAATATTGATATAAAAGCATGATGCAAAATGGACGTATCAGTTCACTTTCTTTCCCTTTGCCCTTTTCTTGAAACTAGTGGTCTTGTTTAATCAACACTTGGTGCTTTTTCTTGATTTCTACCTTCGTCGATTTTAGCATCACGAAGAGCTCGGGAATCGCTTTCGTCATCCCTTGCATATTATAGTTCATCACGAAGTTCCAGTAACTTGGTGATGGTGACTAGAGAACTCTGTCAATCACTATCTTATTTACAAGATTAACTCCCACTTGATTCAAGCGATTGTAGTACCCAGACATTCTAAGCACATGCTCACTAGCTGAGCTATTCTCCTCCATCTTTTAGGCGAAGTACTTGTTAGAGATCTCATACCTCTTGACACGGGCATGAGTCTGAAATACCAATTTCAGCTCTTGGAACATCTCATATGCTCCGTGGCATTTCAAAACGTCTTTGAAGCCTCGATTCTAAGCCGTAAAGCATGGAGCAATAAACTATCAAGTAGTCATCATATCGAGCTTGTGAAACGTTCATAACGTTTGCATCTGCTCCTGCAATAGGTCTTTCACCTAGCGGTGCATCAAGGACATAATTCTTCTGTGCAGCAATGAGGATAATTCTCAGATCACGGACCCAGTCCGCATCATTGCTACTATCATCTTTCAACTTAGTTTTCTCTAGGAACATATAAAAAACATAGGGAAGCTACAACGTGAGCTATTGATTCACAACATAATTTGCAAAATACTATCAGGACTAAGTTCATGATAAATTAATGTTCAATTAATCATATTACTTAAGAACTCACACTTAGATTAACATCCCTCAAGTCATGTAAATGATACGAGATACAAATCAACTAAACCATGTCCGATCATCACGTGAGATGGAGTAGTCATCAATGATGAACATCTCTATGTTGATCATATCCACTATATGATTCACGTTCAACCTTTCAGTCTCCAGTGTTCCGAGGCCATATCTATATATGCTAGGCTCATCATGTTTAACCCGAATATTCCACATGTGCAAAACTAGCTTGCACTTATTGTATTTGAACGTAGAGCCTATCACACCCGATCATCACGTGGTGTCTCAACACGAAGAACTTTCATAACGGTGCATACTCGGGAAGAACACTTATACCTTGAAATTTTAGTAAGGGATCATCTTATAATGCTACCGCCGTACTAAGCAAATAAGATGCATAAAGATAAACATCACATGCAATCAAAAATACGTGACATGATATGGCCATCATCATCTTGTGCTTTTGATCTCCATCACCAAAGCAACGTCATGATCACCATCGTCACCGGCTTGACACCTTGATCTCCATCGTAGCTGTTTGACGTATTTTTGTACCAAAGTTCATAATACCAGGGCAGCACTCCATGACGTGTGGGTCCCACATGCCAAAAATTATGAAAGAAATGGTATATCAAATATTGTACTCTATTTGTAGAGTTCATCATGTAGAATGCAGTGGTGCAAATAGTTTGAAGTTTTACCTTTTGGTTTAAGAGGAATAATTATGAGAAGAGGGAAATACTCATGTACAAAGCTAGCCAGGTTGTTAGTTGATGTGTACCACGTCACCTGTTGCATGCATGCAACCTTTAATTTTCCTTTTCTACCGCTAATACAGTTCTGCCACGATCAGCCAAGGTACACAGATTTCTTTGATTACAACCTAAAAGAGCAAGGCCCGCATGGCAGGGCTATCTTTATTGGTGTTCAAGAAATAACAAAGAGGAAGAAACGCACACGGCACACAACCTTTGGATAGATTTTCTTGTCGTTTAAGCGCATGCGTTTTGCACCGCCTTGAGCCACGGCCGGGTGCCTATATAAGGCCATCCAACCTCATGCAGCGGGGGCGGACGCCAGCCAGGCCATGGCCACGATGAGAAGAAACAACAAGCCCTAGGCTGTGCGTCCCAAACACTGTCCCAAACGCCGTCCCAAAAATGGAGAAGAACTTGCGTGAGAGCCGGCCGAGAAGCAAGAACACGCGGAGGCTCTCGTCAAGTCTCTCGCACATATCTCACCTAAGCTCACGCCAGGACTACACCGATTCGCTAAACAAGATAGAGACGCCGTAATACCGCGTAGATGCCGAGGTACACCCCACATACACATCGATCTTGCGCCGATTCGTCAAAGACGGTGTCGCAAGTGAGATGTAGATGTCGAGGTACACCCCACATACACATCGATCTTGCGCCGATTCGTCAAAGACGGCGTCGCAAGTGAGATCATCCAATAACACAAGAGAGGGGCAGTGATGCTTCATGGCCAACATGGTGAAATACACGACGCTCATATCCTCCGTTGGTAAGCTATTCCAGCAAATCTTGTCCTTTTGATCTAAATAATCTCTCGAGATCTCATCTTCTTGATTTCGTGAAAGTATTCTATGGCAAATCAATATGGCAAACACGAGTAGTGCCCGAAACTGCATCAGCATGAGCATGAAACCCTCCATCGAAGTAAGCCTAATACCATGGTTTCCCGATGCGATGGGACTGGTTACAAAAATACATAAAAAGCAGGATGGCTACTTCTACAAGGATAGTCAACCGTTGTTTCATGCAAACCATGACGAGCGTACGTGGCTATGGTCAAGCACGAGGGAGTCAAACACATACTACATTAATTTTGTCCATCATGATGTGACGAGATTCATAAAATATTTTCTCGATTCCGCTCCTCACCAGGAGGCGAGGCTCCAATTTTTACATTGATTTTGTCCCTTACGAGGCAACAAGATTAATACAATATTATTCTTATTCCACTCCTCACGAGGAGGCGATGCCCATGCAATTCCAGATTGATTTCGCTCGTGCGAGGAAGCGAGATCGATTTTGTTTTATTGGCAAGCATCATCCAATGCATCTGTGATATATTACACATCGACATCTTGGCCGAGTGTCGGCAAGAGAAAAGGATATGCACACCATTATCTCCATCATACGTCTAGTGCCGATGAGGCCGGACCAAATTCTGGCCAAGTGCCGACGAGGCCAGGTCACCTCTCCACCGACATGTAACAAACCTGCCGGGTTGGACACACCGTTGCTGGGCGCCGACGAGGCGATAGCAACATACACATGTCCACGTCCGATGAAGTCAGGGCATCACATGACTGGGTACCGACGAGGTGAAAGTCATCCCCTTCATCGACACATCCGGTTGGTCACACCAACATGGCAATATTACTCGTGACTGGGTTTCGGCGAAACAAAGCCACCCGCACAAATATCCACATAAAATATAACATGCATATGGATGAGCAACACATGACGACGACCATCAGCGTAGCTTAATCGGAGGTATTCTGTGGGATCGACCCCATGGATGTAATTAACCGGTTGCTTGCAAACGCACCACAAATCGGCGAACTACACAATCTCTTCAGTCAGATACTCCTTAAGCGCGACGCAGCAGGCAGAAGGATAATTTCAATGGAGCTTGTACAATGTATTTGTATTCAATACAATGATCAATAAAGTGCAATGTTCCGTATATGTATTTGTCCCTTATTTTTTTCTGTCTATTTATTTCTTTCTTTCATAAAACAAGTGGCACGCCCGCGATTTTACTCCGTGTACGCATTAGGAAATACCCTCCCTTAGAAAGGGAGCGGCACGTTTCTTTTTGGCGAAACAGTAGCGTCGTGGTCATCTCGCCAACTATTTACTCTATGACTATCGCTACCGTTTAGTGATAAAGTAAAGCAATTACATGGTGTTTGTATTTCATACAATAAAGCGACAACCATAAGGCTCCTGCCGGTTGCCGATAACTTTTACAAAACATGATCATCTCATACAAGAATGTATATCACATCATGTCTTGACCATATCACATAACAACATGCCCTGCAAAAACAAGTTAAATGTCCTCTACTTTGTTGTTGCAAGTTTTACGTGGCTGCTACGGGCTTCTAGCATGAACCGTACTTACCTATGGCACAAAAACCACAATGGTGATTTATCAAGTTTGCTATTTTAACCTTCACAACGTCTGGCCGTAGTCAAATTTGATTCAACTAAAGTTGGAGAAACATACACCTGCCAGCAACCTTTATGCAAAACTAGTTGCATGTCTGTCGGTGGAAGCGGTCTCATGAACGTGGTCATGTAAGGTTGGTCCGGGCCGCTTCATCCAACAATACCGCTGAATCAAAATAAGACATTGGTGGTAAGCAGTATGACGATAACCGCCCACAACTCTTTGTGTCCTACTCGTGCATATCATCTACGCATAGACCTGGCTCGGATGTCACTATTGGGAAACATAGCATGAACAATGTTATGGGTTTCAGATGTATTCAAGCGTAGGTAGTGAAGCCAGAACCGGACCTTCTAAAGAAAGTTACGAATTCCGAACTGGAGTTTCCTGCGTCCACCGTCGGCTACCCGAAAGACATTGTTAAGGACCATGTTGTCACCATCAATGGCCCAGCTAATGGAACAGCATGGTTCCCGACCGTGCGTCCTTAGGGGAACATTTTTATGTAAAAACATTGTTACGAAACAATGTTATGGGTTTCGGATGTATTCAAGCGTTGGCTGTGAAGGTAGAACCGGATCTTCTAAAGAAAGTTACGATTCCCGAATTGGAGTTTCCTGAGTCCACCGTCGGCTACCCGGAAGACATTGTTAGGGATCCTGTTGTCACCATCCATGGCCCAGCTAAAGGAACAATATGGTTCCCGACCGTGCGTCATTAGGGGAACGTTGTTATGTAAAAACATTGTTACCCAATTTCAAAAAAATTCCTACGCTCACGCAAGATCTATCTAGGAGATGCATAGCAACGAGAGGGGAGAGTGTGTCCACATACCCTCGTAGACCGAAAGCTGAAGCATTAGCTTAACGCGGCTGATGTAGTCAAACGTCTTCTCAATTCAACCGATCAAGCACCGAACAGTACGGCACCTCCGAGTTTTGCACACGTTCAGCTCGATGACGTCCCTCGAGCTCTTGATCTAGCAAAGGTTCGAAGGAATAGATGAGTTCTGTCATCATGATAGTGTGGTGATGGCGATGGTGATGTGATCCACGCAAGGCTTCGCCTAAGCACCGCGATAATATGACCGGAGGAGTAAATGGCGGAGGGGGGCGCCGCACACGGATAAGAGACAATGGTGTGTCCTCCAAGGGGCGGCATCCCCCGTATATAAAGGAGGAGATGGGAGGAGGGCCGACCTAGGGCGCGTCCAAGTGGGGGGAGTCCTACTAGAACTCCCAGTCCTAGTCGGTCCCCCCTTCCTTTCCAACGGAGGGGAAAGAGGGAAGTAGAGGGAGAGGGAGAGGAAGAAGGAAAGGGGGGCCGCGCCCCCTCCCCCTTGTCCAATTTGGACTCCCTATGGGGGGGAGGGCACCACCCCCTGCGGGCTGCCTTGCCTCTCCTCTAGGGCCCATGTGGCCCATTACTTCCCTCGGGGGGATCCGGTAACCCCTCGGTACTTCGAAAAATACCCGAAACACTCCGGAACCATTCCGGTGTCCGAATACCGCCTTCCAATATATCAATCTTTATCTCTCGACCATTTCGAGAGTCCTCGTCATGTCTGTGATCTCATTGAGTACTTGTAACAACCTTTGGTCACCAAAACACATAACTCATGTAATACATATTGTCATCGAACGTTAAGCGTGCGGACCCTATGAGTTCCAGAACTATATAGACATGACTGAGACACCTCTCCGTTCAATAACCAATAGAGGAACCTAGCACTACAAAAAAATACACTTCCGTGATGATACGTGTTTGTCACAGTAGGTCACATTTTCTGTCATGCATGTACATCCATGACGATTTATGACAGAATCAAGATAGTCATACGTGTGCTATCGTAGAAGTGTTCCATGAAATTACCCAAATTATCATCATGGGAGTGTGCACTTCCATGACGATGAATCGTGCGTCACGGAAGTGCTTTCGTCAAGGGTGACCAACATGTGGCATCAATCGTAACCGAACGTCGTTAAGCTATCGGGTCCAGTTTTGGATCCGATAACCCGCTAACAGCCACGACCATTGCCGATTTTCCACGTGTAAAATTCTCATTGGCCGACGGAACCACATGTTAGCTCCGCGTTGGCACAGGTGTCACTCATCCAATGGGCGAGATGCGCCTATGATATGTCGACACGTGGACCGGCCCAGAAGTGGGCCATAAAGATTAAATGGGCCTGCCCAACTAAAGGGCCACAAGATTTTGCGGATCATATTAGGCTGGCACAGCTAAAGGCCCACGAGATTTTGTGGACCATAATGGGCCGGCCTAGCTAAAGGCCCACAAGATTTTGCGGACTATAATGGGCCGGCCCAGCTAAAGGCCCACGAGATTTTGCAGACCATAATGGGCCAACCCAACTAAAGGCCCGCAAGATTTTGCGGACCATAATGGGCCGGCCCAGCTAAATGCCCATGAGATTTCTTCGACCATAATGGGTCGGCCGAGCTGAAGGCCCACAAGATTTTGAGGACACTAGACGGCCGGCCCATTAACATGGTGCCATGTTTTGGGCCAAATGCCGACCCATATCTGATCCGGTCCATTAACAGCCTGCCACGTTCTGGGCCTAATAAAGGCAGATATGAGATCCGTCCCGTTAAAAGCCTACCACGTTCTGGGCCAAATTACGGCCTAGATCAGGTCCAGTCCTTTAAGAGGCTTTGGGCTAAATTATGGCCCATATCAGATTCGACCCGTCAACTGGACGCTATGCTTTTCGGCCCACTTGCTAAAGGCCCATTTAGTAATTCGGCCTGATATTAGTTTCAGCCTGTTAAAGGCCCGTTTAACATTTCGGCCCTATATTTATTTCGGCCTGTTAAAAGCCCGTCATATAGTTGGGCCTAACTACGGCCCGGTTTGCATCCGGTCTGCTCATAGCCAATAATCTGATTGGGCCAAACTAGGACCGAGACAATTTTGGCCTGTTAATGGCCCGTGATGTGATTGGCACGATCATGGGCCGGGGTCTATTTTGGCCTGCTGTCAGCCTATGAGTTGTTCGGCATGTATCAGGCCCAACCTACTTTTCAGGCTCCTAAAAGCCGATTGAGTTTTCTTGCAAAGATAGGGCTGGTGGTTTACTCGGCCTATTAAAGGCCTAAATCTACTAGTGGGCCAGTTTACATTTAGGCCTGTTAACGGACCAAGATGACGGGGCCCATGATGCGGATCATACATAGTGATTTGCATGATGGCCCGATTATGTACGGTAATTTTACGGTTTGGCAGGTTTACTGCGAAGACAAGATATATATACAATAAAATAACTGCAGCATCGTGAATAAGAGAAACCTAGACTATACAATAAAGAAATTACGACAATATTACATCCACAGGGTATCAAAGTTCGCCACTATGATAATAAAGCACAAGCAGATAGCATATTACATACACTGGGCATCAAAGATCGCCACCAGTGCAAATAAACACGCCGACAAAATAATATACAAAACCAACAACACTTCAATAGAGTTCAAGAAAGGTTAGCCCTGCTCGGGAGCTGTAGTGCAAGCAGCTGAGCAAGCTGATGAGACTGCACTTGTTTGACACTTATATCCTCCTCACTCCGAAAGATAAACAAGTAGACAGATGACAGGTTTTGCACATATAAGTATCAGTGCTGACAATTCACACTACAAAAAAAAGACACATCCGTGACATTTTAGGCCGAACAAAAAACAATTATGTCATACTTATAACACTTCTATGACGATAATTGTGACAAAACCCAGTATCATCGTAGATGTGGTGGGCTCCTACTTCTATGACAAAAAATCATGACAGAAAATGGGCTTTTCGTCCTGGGCGGGCCGGAGACGCAGCTGCATGACATTCTTTGGGCCGTCCATGACGGAAAAAACCATGGTAGAAGCGAGGGCGAGGAAAATTTCGGGGTGTTCCCGGTTACAGTGGGTGGTCGGGTCCGAGCGATGCACGGAGGTTTGCACGTTTCTCTCATACACGTTCGTGCATGTGTGCGAGGTGTTGGGCTCTAACTGAACCCGAGCGAGGCGTTGGGCTCTAACTGAACCCGAGCGATTGCACTGCAGGCTACGCGTTATTGAACCCGAGCGATTGATTGATGGCTGTTAACAGAACCCGGTCGAGCGATTCCTTCGCTACTGCTGCTATTTCAAGCCGATCGATGCTGCCTCTGGATGAACAGTGAGGGTTGCGGGGGTGGCGTGAGTTTGGATGAACAGTGAGCTGTGGGGGTGGATGAACATGACCCCCATGGCGTTGCCTCTGGATGAACAGGACCCCGATCGATCGAGCCGGTTGGGGCTGGATGAACATGACCCTGTGGAGGGCTGGATGAATAGGACGATCCCATGGAGGGCTGGATGAACAATAGAAGGTGGAGGGGTGGATGAACAGTAGCCCATGGAGGGGTGGTTGAATAGGAGCCCGTGGAGAGGGGTGGTTGAACAGTAGCCGGTGGAGTAGCGCGCGGTGGAGGCTGGATGAACGGGAGCCCGTGGATGAACAGTCGCAGGTGGAGGCCGGAGGAGGTCGACTGTGGAGGAACAGTAGCCCGTGGAGGCTGGAGGAGGTCGACGGTTGAGATGAACAGTACCCGTGGAGTCCCGTTTGATGGTACGCCACACCCCTTCCGATGAACAGGACCCCCATTTCGACCGTACCGCTCCAGCACAGGTCCGTTTCCTCTGTTTTGCGGTACACCACACCTCTCCCGATCAACAGGACCCCATTTCGACCGTAGGACGTCCAATACAAGTCCGTTTTCTCTGTTTTGTGGTACGCCAGACCCCTCTAGATGAACATGATCCCATTTCAAACATGGCTGGTCGAACACAAGGCCATTTCCTCCGTTTTGCGGTATGCCAGGACTCGTTTCCATCGCCTATTCCGTCCAAACCGGTTGGCTCTCACCCGTTCCGTTGCCTCCCGATAAACACGATGCATTCCCTTGCCTCCTGATGAACGCGATACATTCTGTTGCCTCCCCATGAACACGACGCATTCTGTTCCCTCCCCATGAACACGACGACGACATAGTTTCTCCGTTCCGACCCAGCCATGTACACGTGCCCTGGCCGTACATATGCGCGAGTAGGCGTTCGAGACCCCGCCCATATGTACATACGTGGCCGTATTTTCTTTCTTGCACACTGGCCGCTGTACGTACGTGTACATGCTACATGCGCGCCTCTACTACGACACGTGCACGCCTCTACATCGAACACTATGTACGTACACGGTCGCGACCAGAATGACAACGCTACGTACGCTTTTACCAGGTGGGTCCCAACTGTCAGGCACTTCCTTGCGTGGAAAGATGTAGCTGGTGGGTCCCAGCAGTCAGGGGGGTGAATCATTTTTTTTCGCCTGGACGCACTTCCTTGCGTGCGAAGATGTAGCTGGTGGGTTCCAGCAGCCAGGGGGGAAACATTTTTTTGTGAAATACGGTGGCCCGTTCGGTGAGTCCCTGCTGTTAGGTGGAGGAATAATTATTTTGCGCGTAATAAGGAGGCACTTCCTTGTAGCCGCCGTGGACCCAGCTGTTAGCCTCTCCATGTACAGTACTCTTCCGATGGAAGTCGTTCCTTGACCATGTTGACCACGCCGCGCCGAGAGCGCCAGGGCGGTGGGCGACGGCGAGGCCTAGGAAGGGGACGACACGGAGTCGGGGAATATGCGATAGTGGAAGCCCGCGTAGAGAGGAGTACGAGAATTCACTGGTTCGGCTGCGGTGTGAGGCTGCCGTCGCCGCAGGGCCTGGCCAGCGGTGGGAGTAGTAGGGGGCGGTGAGGCCTCCGCAGCAGCACAACCGGCCACGGGAGGCAGGAGAAGGCGACACGACCGGCGCTGCTTTGGGCGGCTGGAGCAAGAAGAATAGAGGTTGAAGAAGCACTACGGCCGTTGGATGAACATCATACGGTAACTAGAGCTAGAATCGTTCATATTGACTAAGTTGACAAAGCCCTCCGTCCCCGTCAACTTAGTAGGACCACAAGTCAGCATCCCACTATGATGGGTCCCAGCTAGCAGGGGGAGTATTCATTTTTTTGTGCGTAATAAGGAGGCACTTCCTTGCATGCGAAGATATAGCTGGTGGGTCCGAGCTGTTAGCGTGGGGACCGTTTTTCACGAAATACAGAGGCCCTTCCGGTGGGTCCTAGATGTCAGCTGGAGGAACCATTATTTCGCGCGTAATAAGGAGGCATTTCCTTGTGTGCGGCCATGGACCCAGCTGTCAGCCTCTCCACTTACAGTCCACGTTCGATGGAAGTCGTTCCATGACCATGTTGACCACGCCGCGCCGAGAGCACCAGGGCGGTGGAAAACGGCGAGGCCTAGGAAGGGGACGACGCGGAACCGGGGAAGATGCGGCAGTGGATGCCCATGCGGAGAGGAGTACGAGGGTTCACTGGTTCGGCTGCGGCGTGAGGTTGCCGTCGCCGCAGAGCCTGGCTAGTGGTGGGAGTAGTACGGGGTGTTGAGGCCTCAACGGCAGCACAACTAGCCACTGGAGGCAGTTGCAGGCGGTCTCGCAGGCGCTGGTTTGGGCGACTAGTGGAAGAAGAGCAGTGATAGAAGAAGCAGTAGGGCTGTTCTTTTCAAATCCAACGGTTACTGTTGCTAGAAATGTTTGTTGACTAAGTTGACAAGCCCTACGTACGCGTCAACTTAGTAGGCCCACAGGTCAGCCTCCCAATAGGTGCGCCCCAGATGTCGGTGGGAGGAATCATTTTTTTTGCGTAATAAGGAGGCAATTTTTTTGAGCAAATAATAAGGAGGCAGTTGATTGCATGCGACCAGGCCAGCAGAGGGAGTAGGGTGGGCCGGGGAAGCCTGCGCGACATCACAACGGTCCACAAGAGAAGGGAGCAGGCAGTCCTGCCAGCGCTAGTTTAGGCGGCTAGAGCAGGAAGATCAGAGATTGAAGAAGCACGTCGGCCGTTGGATGGACATCCAACAGTCACTGCTGCTAGAATCGTGTGTTGACTGACAAAGCCTTGCGTAAACAAGTCAGCCTCGAAATATGTGGCATGTATAGCCCATTTGCTATTATTTTTATATCTTTTACTCATTTTCTAATTCATATGGAATTTATTGCAGCCCGTTTTCCATTTTTAGAATTACTGCCCATTCAGTACCAGGGTTAAAAATATTAACTAAATATGTGCTGGGGAACACAATATTCTTAATCCAAAAATTAGTAGCCATACTAAAAGAAAGTTTAAAAAATTAGTACTATGTCATGTTAAATCCAATGAAATACAGTATAAAATATCACTGAGGAACAAAAACAAAAAAAAACTAATATCCCATTTGCTATTTTTTTGGATTTTTCAACCCCTTTGATATTACTTTTAACAGACACTGACCATACTCTTTCGCCAGGCCGGAATACATCCCTCCTCGTCTTGAAAGATTTGCATCCCATTAAGTCGGAGAAAACAAATAAGCCTAGCTTGGTTATTCTTCAAAAATAAATACTGGGCTACCTATTTTCCCAAAGAATAAACTGCTGGGCTAGTCATGTTGTTAGACGGGCCACAGAGACCGCAGAACCCAGTTTATAGCCTGCTCCTCCGAATTATTACTCAAAAAAAGTTGTGTAATTCTGTCGCTAAATGACTATACATTGAAAATGATGTGGATCCCAGATATCAGCAGGGTGGATTGGAGTAAAAAACGAGGGGTGCATCTGAGTAGTAAAAGAGGCGCTTGCTTGTGTTCGGGAGTGGACCTGGTGGGTCCGTGCTGTCATACTCACAACTACAGTTCTCTCCCGAGTCACTATGTTGATAGGGACCGTTTCGAAAAAAAACTATGTTGACAGGGCCGGACGGCGGCACTGCGGCGAGCGCACCAAGGCGGAGGATAAAGTGCTGTCGCCAATGTGCTGGGCTGTGTTGGACATTCTTATTGAAAAATAAAAATGGACCGGAACTATTTACCACGTTGACTATGATTTGCATGGGTTCGCTGGTTGCAAGAAGAAAATGTTGGGAGAAAGAAGACTGGTCGCTATCTTTGCCTAAGAATAATATCGACCAAATGTACGACACTATCATAGGAAATAATATCCTCTCTCTCCCTCTCTCTCTCTCTCTCTGTCTCGTTAGGTTTGTCTCCTACTCTCTCGTCCACATACATACAATCTTTCCCGCCCTATTCGCTCCATCTATGCAAGCTCTTTCTGCATGTTTCATTCACACATTGGGATATGTTCAAAATGTTGCTTTTTATAATGGCTGATGTAGAGTTATGGTTGGTTTTGTTGCATCCTACAAAGTAATAACTATGAAATGCATTTAGATTCTCATTTGACTGGGATAATGTGAGTTTGAGCATGTTGTGAAGTACTATAACCTCGTATACATCTTGGAATTCGACAATGATTATAACTATTGAATTGTATAGACCATTACATTCGAAGTCAGTAGCCTAATATATCTATTTCAAAATTTCAACAAATGATTAATTCACTACAAACTAAGAAAACAAATGTGTACTCCCTCCGTTTTTATTTAAGTCCGCGTATTAGCATTGGTCAAAGTCAAGTTTTGTAAACTCTCAGAAAGTTTATAACAAAAAATATTAACATATACAATAACAAATAAATACCATTAGATTCATTTTTGAATGTACTTTCACATCATACATATTTGTTATGGTAAATGTTTAGATATTTCTATAAACTTGGTCAAACTTTAGGAAGTTTGAATTCGGTCAAACCTACTAATATGTAGAGTTTACTAGTTGCTTAGCCGAATCACCCAACACGCCACACGGGGAGTTCAGTGTCACAAAATTTTGAGGTCGGCGGGAAAATCTCCCGCGACCCTGAATCGAGAAGTGGGAAGTTACCATCATAGCCTTCGGAACGGGCCTACGGATGACGCTTGGTCAGGGGCTATTTTCGTAACTTTAGGTTCACCCTACCCAAAGCCAACCCCACCCCGACACCCACAGTAGTACACCTGAATACTCCCCATTTTCTATCCCCACCGCAAAATAGACTTCTCCACGGCACCGCAGCCATGCTCCTCCCCTTCTACATCACCGCTCTCTTCCACCGCAGCACATCTACCTCATCGACGACCTCGTACGCCACACTGGAGCCGGTCCACCATCGTCATCGTACACGGAGCCTCTTCCCCGGCACCGTCTTCCACGATCTCGGATCTACTTCCCGGTATCCGAGGCCAAGCGTAGAAGCACCACCGTCATGGAAAATTAACTGACTCCCGTTGCCGATCATGACTCACAAAGGCCGCCGCGACCATCGTTCTCCTCCTCGATTGGTAATGTGTGTATTGAATCACTTAGCAGTACATGTGCAGTTCCAATTTTATTCATACCTACCCTTCAAATTTCCTGGGTGCTATTGTTCCCGTAGAATTAATTGGTTATAGCCTCCATTGTCCAACAGAATATCAGCTTGTAATTGTGCATCACTCCTATATTGCGTTGTGCTTGGGTAGGTTTATCATCTGCAACCAGTAGTGTGGCAAATGATGGAATTTTTTTAGAACTAGCAAGATGCCCACGCATTGCACGCATCAAGATACATTTGTATGAGTAGTTTATCTCGTGGGAGAAAAGGGTGAATGAGGGAAGGCCTTATTTGCAATTTTGGAGAGGGGTGTGGGTATCTTTTTGCAAAATTGCCATTGTTTCCTTCCTATATGTTAGATATAAATCGGACGGCCTGTATGGCAGGATGGTAGGCACACCATCATCACCAACTCTATTTTTATTAGAAAGTAGAGAAAAAAAGTAGAGAGTAGAGAAGTAGAGATAAATATTAAATATAAAATAAATATAACAGTAGAGAAGAGAGTAGAGATCGCAGAGACGTCAGAAAAGGATCACGCGCGCGTGGGAAAAAACGGCCGCGCGTGTGCTAGTTGTGGCGCGCGGCGTCCGACGCGCTTTATAAAATCCAACGCCCTCCCACCGCTCTGTGCCTTGCCACCGCTCTCTCCCCGCTCTATGCCTCGCTATCACTCTCTCCCCGCTCTTTCTCACCTCGCCGCCGCCGCGTCGCCGGGAAACTTGGGGATACCGCGGCGTCCGCACGCGCCCCACCGGCGGCTTCTCCGCCGAGATCCGGTTCCGCAGGATGTGCCTCGGCCTCGGGAGTTTCGACGCCGCCAATGAGGCTGCCCACGTGTACGATGCGACGGCGTGGCGCCTCCGGTGGCCTCAGAGAACATTAAACTTCCCCAACGTGCCGACGCGGGAGCAGATGCAGGAGCTCGCACCTCTGCTGCGGCTTATCACCGACAAGGATCGTCACGACAACCGGAGGCGGGAGCACCGTCTCGGCATCGCCGAGATGGATGAGGAAGCTATGGCATTGTGGCGCCAACGCTTTCCGCGGGACATCATCAACAAGTGTGAGTTCTACGTTCAAAGGAGGGCGGAGAGGGATAAGAGGAGGGCGGAGTGAGTCGCCTATCGGGAGGACAAGCGTAGGCGAAAAGCTGACGCTCAATTCAACATGAGGCTAGGAGCAGGGTCGCCCTGGGAATCCGACGATGATTGGTATCTTCACGCCTACAGTGATACGTCGGAGGAGGACATCACCGAGGAGGAGTCGGACGACGAGGAGTAGTTGAATTATATATTTTTATCTATCTATGCTGAGAACTATCCTCTACTCTCTATCTCTACTTCTCGATCTCAGCACTATAAACGCTTTTTTAACACGCCGTGCATTGTGATTCCGTTGGAGATGCTCTAACATGGCAAACGAGTGCTTTAATGTTGCCCACAAGATGCGCGAGTATTACTAGTAGTATATTTTTCTTGCCATGTTGAGATTTTAAAACCATGAGTGCGAACATGCAGCAGAGCAATGAAGACCAAATACGGGATATTGGGGACATCTTCAAGGAGCGTGGCATGTTAAAGAGGAGCTGCACTGAACCTATAAAACAAGCTTTGTTAAGTAACACCCTTTCAATTACTTCCGTTTAGCCTCGTGTTCTTCGATGTGTATATGTTATAGTTTCTGTTTCTCTTAAGCCTCGTGTTCTTCGATGTGTAATAAGAAGAGTCTTAATCATCCTAATGCTTTCATTTTTAGCTTGATTTTGGAAGTGGGTGTTCTCACCTTGTAGTCTGTTTTTATTTTTTTCCTTTTGAATTCACTTCTCCGAGTTCTGTTTATCTGGCTTCTACTAAATGGATCTGGGTTTCTCTGAGTATTGATCTAAAAAAGAAGTAACTTCATGTCAGGATGCAGTTCCTGCGAGGAGGGAAGTATGGTCAACCTCGAGATCATGTTTCCAAAATGAGGCTGGATTACACACAAGGTGCCAGTTCCCTAATGATGCTGGATTAGACACAAGGTGCAAATTCCTAGATGATGCTGGATTACACACAAGACAGGTGGAGTCATCAGCTACTCGTGTCCTCGTGGCTCTAGTAAAGGCTAAAAGAAAGCATGCAGCAGCCCTTGAGAATGTAGCTGAGTTCCTGAAGAAGCAAAAGAGCAATCAGATGCTCTCTTCACCCAAGCCAAAGAAGAGATGGAAGAAGCCAGAAACAAGCTAGCAGAGGCAGAGCAGGCTAGGCGTCTCCTGCTATCTAAAACTGTTGTTAACACAAAATTTCCTTCATAATAGCTAGGTTCAAATGTTTATCCAGTCAGCATGTCTGTTGTGATGTCCGTGCATCTACTGATGTGGCACAATATATATATTTTTGGGTCATGTAATAATAACAATTACTTCCCAAAAAATAAGAGACGAAGCATTGGACATGGTATAGTTCACGCGCAAGCCCGACATTCCAAGTTCAACTTCCACATCAAACTCATGTTCATAGGTACTTGCACGTTCATACATAATGTCCACAACCATGATTCACTTGAAAGCCCAAAAAATGTGAGAAGAGTTATAAATAAAGAAAAACCTCTAGTTCCTGCTACCAGTGCGAGCACAACAAGTCAAGACCATGCGTAATTAATTGTATTTTGGTCAGTTTTTGTGTTCTAAAATGCCGGCCGGCCCACGGAAGGACGTGTTGCCAGCACACGCGCGGATTCAATGAAGGCAGACGGGGCAGTCTGTGTCGGGGATCGTAGTAGAAATTCAAAATTTTCTATGCATCACAAAGATCAATCTATGGAGTAACCTAGCAACAAGGGGAAGGGGAGTGCCTCTACATACCCTTGTAGATCGCTAAGCGTAAGCGTTGCAAGAACGAAGATGAGGTAGTCGTACTCGTGGTGATTCAGATCGCGATTGATTCCGATCTAAGCGCCGAACAACGGTGCCTCCGTGTTCAACACACGTGCAACCCGATGACGTCTCCCGTGCCTTGATCCAGCAAGGGGAGAGGGAGAGGTTGGGGAAGACTCCGTCCAGCAGCAGCACGACAGCATGGTGGTGGTGGAGGAGCGTGGCACTCCAGCAGGGCTTCGCCAAGCACCGCAAGAGATCAGGAGGGAGAGGGGTAGGGCTGCGCCAAGAGGGAGAGGTTCTCATGTGTATGGTAGCCCCAAACCCCCACTATATATAGGGGAAAGGGAGGGGTTGCGTCCCCACCTAGGTTTCTACCCCTAGGGGTGGAGTCCAGCCCTAGATCTCATCTAGGGGGGCGGCCAAGGGGGGGAGAGGGGGCGCACCACTAGGTGGGCCTTAGGCCCATCTAAGCCTAGGGTTTCCCCCTTTTCCCTTCTCTCTTCGCCTTGGGCCCTGGTGGGGGGGGGGGCGCACCAGCCCACCTGGGGCTGGTCCCCTCCCACACTTGGCCCACGCAGCCCTTTGGGGCCGGTGGCCCCACCTGGTGGACCCCCGGGACCCTCCTGGTGGTCCCGGTACGTTACCGATAGCACCCGAAACTTTCTCGGTGACCAAAACAGGACTTCCATTATATAAATCTTTACCTTCGGACCATTCCGGAACTCCTCGTGATGTCCGGGATCTCATCCGGGACTCCGAACAACATTCGGTAACAATGTATATCTATTCCCTATAACTCTAGCGTCATCGAACCTTAAGTGTGTAGACCGTACGGGTTCGGGAACCATGCAGACATGACCGAGACAACTTTCTGGCCAATAACCAACAGCGGGATCTGGATACCATGTTGGCATCCACATGTTCCACGATGATCTCATCGGATGAACCACGATGTCAAGGATTCAATCAATCTCGTATACAATTCCCTTTGTCTACCGGTATAGTACTTTCCCGAGATTCGATCGTCGGTATCCCGATACCTTGTTCAATCTCATTACCGGCAAGTCTCTTTACTCTTCCGTAACACATCATCCCGCGATCAACTCCTTGATCACATTGTGCACATTATGATGATGTCCTACCGAGTGGGCCCAGAGATACCTCTCTGTCACACGGAGTGACAAATCCCAGTCTCGATTCGTGCCAACCCAGCAGACACTTTCGGAGATACTCGTAGTGCACCTTTATAGCCACCCAGTTACGTTGTGACATTTGGTACACCCAAAGCATTCCTACAGTATCCGGGAGTTGCACAATCACATGGTCTAAGAAAAAGATACTTGCCATTTAGAAAAGCTTTAGCATACGAACTACACGATCTTGTGCTAGGCTTAGGATTGGGTCTTGTCCATCACATCATTCTCCTAATGATGTGATCCCGTTATCAATGACATCCAATGTCCATGGTCAGGAAACCATGACCATCCGTTGATCAACGAGCTAGTCAACTAGAGGCTCACTAGGGACATGTTGTGGTCTATGTATTCACACATGTATTGCGGTTTCCGGTCAATACAATTATAGCATGAATAATAGACAATTATCATCAACAAGGAAATACAATAATAACCATTTTATTATTGCCTCTAGCCCATATTTCCAATAGTCTCCCACTTGCACTAGAGTTAATAATCTAGTTCACATCACTATGTGATTGTAATGAATCGACACCCATGGGGTTTGATCATATCTCGCTTGTGAGAGAGGTTATTAGTCAACGGATCTGAACCTTTCAGATCCGTGTATGCTTTGCAAATCTCTATGTCATCTCCTAGATGCAGCTACCACGCTCTATTTGGAACTATTCCAAATAACTGTTCTACTATACGAATCCGGTTTACTACTCAGAATAATCCGGATTAGTGTCAAAGTTTGCATCGGCATAATCCTTTACAACGAACTCTTTTACCACCTCCATAATCGAGAAAATTCCTTAGTCCACTAATTACTAAAGATAAGTTTGACCGCTGTCCTGTGATACATTCCTAGATCACTCTTGTACCCCTTGACCGACTCATGGCAAGGCACACTTCCGGTGCGGTACACAGCATAGCATACTATATAGCCTACGTCTGAAGCATAGGGGACGACCTTCGTCCTTTCTCTCTCTTCTGCCGTGCTCATGTCTTGAGTCTTAATCAATACTCACACCATATAACACAGCCAAGGACTCTTTCTTTGCTGATCTATTTTGAACTCCTTCAAAATCTTGTCATGGTATGTATTCATTTGAAAGTACTATTAAGCGTTTTGATCTATCCTTATAGATCTTGATGCTCAATGTTCAAGTAGCTTAATCCAGGTTTTTCATTGAAAAACACTTTTCAAATAACCCTATATGCTTTCCAGAAATTCTACATCATTTGCGATCAACAATATGTCAACAACATATACTCATCAGAAATGCTATAGTGCTCCCACTCACTTCTTTGGAAATACAAGTTTCTCATAAACTTTTTATAAACCCAAAATCTTTGATCATCTCATCAAAGCGTATATTCCAACTTCGAGATGCTTACTCCAGTCCTTAGAAGGATTGATGGAGCTTTGCACACTTGTTAGCATCTTTCAGGATTGACAAAACCTTCTGGTTGTATCACATACAACCTTTCCTCAAGGATATCGTCGAGGAAACAATGTTTGGACATCCTATCTGCAAGATTTCATAAATCATGCAGTAATTGCTAATATAATTCCAACAGACTCTTAGCATCGCTACGAGTGAGAAAGTCTCATCGTAGTCAACTCCTTGAACTTGTCGGAAAACATCTTAACGACAAGTCGAGCTTTCTTAATGGTGATACTTACCATCATTGTCCGTCTTCCTTTTAAAATCCATCTGTACCCAACAGCCTTACGACCATCAAGTAATTCTTCCAAAGTCTATACTTTGTTTTCATACATGGATCCTCTCTCGGATTTTATGGCCTCGAGCCATTCGTCGGAATCCGGGCCCACCATCTCTTCTCCATAGCTCGTAGGTTCATTGTTGTCTAGCAACATGACCTCTAAGACAGGATTACGTACCACTCTGGAGTAGTATGTATCCTTGTCAACCTACGAGTTTTGGTAGTGACTTGATCCAAAGTTTCATGATCAATATCATCAGCTTCCACTTCAATTGGTGTAGGCGCCACAGGAACAACTTCCTGTGCCTTGCTACACACTAGTTGAAGTGATGGTTCAATAACCTCATCAAGTCTCCACCATCCTCCCACTCAATTCTTTCGAGAGAAACTTTTCCTCGAGAAAGGACCCATTTCTAGAAACAATCACTTTTGCTTCCGGATCTGAAATAGGAGGTATACCCAACTGTTTTGGGTGTCCTATGAAGATGTATTTATCCGCTTTGGGTTCGTGCTTATCAGGATGAAACTTTTTCACATAAGCGTCGCAGCCCCAAACTTTCAAGAAACGACAGCTTAGGTTTCTCTAAACCATAGTTCATACACTGTCATCTCAACGGAATTACGTGGTGCCCTATTTAAAGTGAATGTGGTTGTATCTAATGCTTGACCCATAAAAGATAGTGGTAATTCGATAAGAGACATCATGGCATGCACCATATCCAATAGGGTGCAGTTATGATGTTCGGACACACCATCACATTATGGTGTTCCAGGTGGTGTTAGTTGTGAAACAATTTTCACAATGTCTTGTGTACCAAACTCGCAACTCAGATATTCATCTCTATGATCATATCATAGACATTTTATCCTCTTGTCACGAAGATCTTCAACTTCAGTATGAAATTACGTGAACCTTTCAATAATTCAGACTTGTGTTTCATCAAGTAAATATACTCAGCATCTACTCAAATCATCTGTGAAGTAAGAACATAATGATATCCACTGCGTGCCTCAACACTCACTGGACTGCACACATCAAAATGTATTACTTCCAACAAGTTGCTTTCTTGTTCCATCTTACTGAAAAACGAGGCTTTTCAGTCATCTTGCTCATGTGGTATGATTTGCATGTCTCAAGTGATTCAAAATAAAGTGAGTCCAAATGATCCATCTACATGGAGTTTCTTCATGCGTACATACCAAGAGACATGGTTCGCATGTCTCAAACTTTTCAAAAACGAGTGAGTCCAAAGATCCATCAACATGGAGCTTATTTGCATGTCTCAAGTGATTCAAAATAAAGTGAGTCCAAATGATCCATCTACATGGAGTTTCTTCATGCGTACATACCAATAGACATGGTTCGCATGTCTCAAACTTTTCAAAAACGAGTGAGTCCAAAGATGCATCAACATGGAGCTTCTTCATGCGTTTTATACCAGTATGAATCAAAAGGCAGTGCCACAAGCATGTGGTACTATCATTACTATCTTATATCTTTTGGCATGAACATGTGTATCACTACGATCGAGATTCAATAAACCAATCTTTTAGGTGCAAGACCATTGAAGGTATTATTCAAATAAACAGAGTAACCATTCTTCTTCTTAAATGAATAACCGTATTGTGATAGACATAATCCAATCATGTCTATGCTCAATGCAAACACCAAATAACAATTATTTAGGTTTAACACCAATCTCGATGGTAGAGGGAGTATGCGATGCTTGATCTCATCAAGCTTGGAAACACTTCCAACACATATCGTCATCTCACCTTTAGCTAGTCTCCGTTTATTCCGCAGCTTTTATTTCGAGTTACCAACACTTAGCAACCGAACCGGTATCTAATACCCTGGTGCTACTAGGAGTACAAGTAAAGTACACATTTATTATAATGTATATCCAATATACTTCTGTCAACCCTGCCAGCCTTCTCATCTACCAAGTATCTAGGGTAGTTATGCTTCAGTGACCGTCCCCTCATTACAGAAGCACTTAGTCTCGGGTTTGGGTTCAACCTTGGATTTCTTCACTAGAGCAGCAACTGATTTGCCATTTCATGAAGTATCCCTCCTTGCCCTTCTTGAAACTAGTGGTTTCACTAACCATCAACAATTGATGCTCCTTCTTGATTTCTACTTTCGCAGCGTCAAACATCGCGAATATTTCAAGGATCATCATATCTATCCCTGATATGTTATAGTTCATCATGAAGCTCTAGTAGCTTGGTGGCAATGTCTATGGAGAAACATCACTATCTCATCTGGAAGATTAACTCCCACTCGATTCAAGTGATTTTTGTACCCAGACAATTTGAGTACAAGCTCAACGATTGAGCTTTTCTCCCTTAGTTTGTAGGCCAAGAAGCTCGTCGGAGGTGTTATACCTCTTGACGTGGGCACGAGCCTGAAATCCTAATTTCAGCTCTTGGAACATCCCCTATGTTCCGCGACGTTTCAAAATTGTCTTCAGTGCCTCAATTCTAAACCGTTTAACATTACTGAACTATCACGTAGTCATCAAAACGTGTATGTCAGATGTTCGCAACATCCACAGACGACGTTCGAGGTTCAGCACACCGAGCGGTGCATTAAGGACATAAGCCTTCTACGCAGGAATGAGGACTATCCTCAGTTTACGGACCCAGTCCGCATAATTGCTACTATTAACTTTCACCTAAATTTTCTCTAGGAACATACCTAAAACAGTAGAACTAAAACGCAAGCTATGACATAATTTGCAAAGACCTTTTGACTATGTTCAGGATAATTAAGTTCATCTAATGAACTCCCACTCAGATAGACATCCCTCTAGTCATCTAAGTGATACATGATCCGAGTCAACTAGGCCGTGTCCGATCATCATGTGAGACAGACTAGTCATCATCAATGAACATCTTCATGTTGATAGCATCTACTATACAACTCATGTTCGACCTTTCGGTCTCTTGTGTTCCGAGGCCATGTCTGTACATGCTAGGCTCGTCAAGTCAACCTAAGTGTTTCACATGTGTAAATCTGGCTTACACCCGTTGTATGTGAACGTTAGAATCTATCACACCCGATCATCACGTGGTGCTTCGAAACAACGAACTTTCGCAACGGTGCACAGTTAGGGGGAACACTTTCTTGAAATTATTATGAGGAATCATCTTATTTACTACCGTCGTTCTAAGAAAATAAGATGCAAAAACATGATTAACATCACATGCAATCAAATAGTGACATGATATGGCCTATATCATATTGCTCCTTTGATCTCCATCTTCGGGGCACCATGATCATCTTCGTCACCGGCATGACACCATGATCTCCATCATCATGATCTCCATCATCGTGTCTCCATGAAGTTGTTCGCCAACTATTACTTCTACTACTATGGCTAACGGTTTAGCAATAAAGTAAAGTAATTACATGGCATTTATTCAATGACACGTAGGTCATACAATAATTAAGATAACTCCTATGGCTCCTGCCGGTTGTCAGACTCATCGACATGCAAGTCGTGATTCCTATTACAAGAACATGATCAATCTCATACATCACATATATCATTCATCACATCCTTCTTGGCCATATCACATCATACGACATATGCTGCAAAAACATGTTAGACGTCCTCTAATTGTTGTTGAAATTTTTTTACGTGGCTGCTATAGGTTTCTTAGCAAGAACGTTTCTTACCTACGCCAAAACCACTACGTGATATGCCAATTTATATTTACCCTTACAAGGACCCTTTTCATCGAATCTGATCTGACTAAAGTGGGAGAGACAGACACCTGCTAGCCACCTTATGCAACTAGTGCATGTCAGTCGGTGGAACCTGTCTCACGTAAGAGTACGTGTAAGGTCGGTCCAGGCCGCTTCATCCCACGATGCCGCCGAATGAAGATAACACTAGTAACGGCAAGTAAATTGACAAAATCGACGCCCACAACAACTTGTGTTCTACTCGTGCATAGAATCTACGCAATAGACCTAGCTCTGATACCACTGTTGGGAATCGTAGCAGTAATTCAAAATTTTCTACGCATCACAAAGATCAATCTATGGAGTAATCTAGCAACAAGGGGAAGGGGAGTGCATCTACATACCCTTGTAGACCGCTAAGCGGAAGCGTTGCAAGAACGTGGATGAGGTAGTCGTACTCGTGGCAATTTAGATCGCGATCGATTCCGATCTAAGCGCCGAACAACGGCGCGTCCGCGTTCAACACACGTGCAGCCCGATGGCGTCTCCCATGCCTTAATCCAGCAAGGGGAGAGGGAGAGGTTGGGGAAGACTCCGTCCAGCAGCAGCACGATGGCGTGGTGGTGGTGGAGGAGCGTGGCACTCCAGCAGGGCTTTGCCAAGCACCGCAAGAGACTAGGAGGGAGAGGGGTAGGGCTGCGCCAAGAGGGAGAGGTTCTCATGTGTATGGCAGCCCCAAACCCCCACTATATATATATGGGAAAGGGAGGGGCTGTGCCCCTACCTAGGTTTCCACCCCTAGGGGTGGCGGCCAGCCCTAGATCTCATCTAGGGGGCGGCCAAGGGGGAGAGAGGGGGGGCGCACCACTAGGTGGGCCTTAGGCCCATTTGAGCCTAGGGTTTCCCCCTTTTCCCTTCTGTCTTCGCCTTGGACCCTGGTGGGGGGAGCACCAGCCCACCTAGGGCTGGTCCCCTCCCACACTTGGCCCACACAGCCCTCTGGGGCCGGTGGCCCCACCTGGTGGACCCCCGGGACCCTCCCGATGGTCCCGGTACGTTACAAATAGCACCCGAAACTTTTCCGATGACCAAAACAAGACATCCCATATATAAATCTTTACCTCCGGACCATTCCGGAACTCCTCGTGGCGTCCGGGATCTCATCCGGGACTCCGAACAACATTCGGTAACCACGTATATCTATTCCCTATAACCCTAGCATCATCGAACCTTAAGTGTGTAAACCCTACGGGTTCGGGAACCATGCAGACATGACCGAGACAACTTTCCGGCCAATAACCAACAGCGGGATCTGGATACCTATGTTGGCTCCCACATGTTCCACGATGATCTCATCGGATGAACCACGATGTCAAGGATTCAATCAATCCAGTATACAATTCCCTTTGTCTACCGGTATAGTACTTGCCCGAGATTCGATCGTCGGTATCCCGATACCTTGTTCAATCTCGTTACCGGCAAGTCTCTTTACTCGTTCCATAACACATCATCCCGCGATCAACTCCTTGATCACATTGTGCACATTATGATGATGTCCTACCGAGTGGGCCCAAAGATACCTCTCCTTCACACGGAGTGACAAATCCCAGTCTCGATTCGTGCCAACCCAACAGACACTTTCGGAGATACCCGTAGTGCACCTTTATAGCCACCTAGTTACGTTGTGATGTTTAGTACACCCAAAGCATTCCTACGGTATCTGGGAGTTGCGCAATCTCATGGTCTAAGAAAAAGATACTTGACATTTAGAAAAGCTTTAGCATACGAACTACACGATCTTGTGCTAGGCTTAGGATTGGGTCTTGTCCATCACATCATTCTCCTAATGATGTGATCCCGTTATCAATGACATCCAATGTACATGGTCAGGAAACCATGACCATCTGTTGATCAACGAGCTAGTCAACTAGAGGCTCACTAGGGACATGTTGTGGTCTATGTATTCACACATGTATTGCGGTTTCCGGTCAATACAATTATAGCATGAATAATAGACAATTATCATGAACAAGGAAATACAGTAATAACCATTTTATTATTGCCTCTAGGGCATATTTCCAACAGTCTGAAGCCGATTGCATGCGGCGAGGAGGCGTGTTCAGCCGGGCCTGCAGCGAGTGGGGCCCTCTTGGTGGGCGCGCCGGTTCGATGCCTGCGCTATGAGAGGTCGTGTCCGTGTGTCGGTGTACTAGAGTAGGGGTACCCTAGTACCCCGAACTTGTGCACGGGCAGTGGCAGCACCCCGCGGCAAGGCTTGCCGGGAGACCGCCAAGGTCCTCCGTGGTTCCTATGGAGCCATTCAAGAACAAAGTATTCAAGCCAAGGAGACAAGGCCCCAGCAAGAGGAGCTTGCCGGGAAGGCCAACCAAGGCATCTCAAGGAACTTGCCTTGACGCGCCACGCGTCCCAGCGAGGCCCGGTGAACGACAAGCTTCCGGACGCGACAAGACAACGACCGCGGCAAGGTGCTTGCCGCGGCAAAGCTACCACCCTGTACCCACGCTCCAGCACATCCACCAACATGTCCCCCTGGGGCCTTTCCAGGCACGCGTGGCAAGAGGCTGTGCAGCCAGCGGTGCGCGGTGGCAAGCAGCGCTGACAAGATTGCCATCGTGGCGAGCGGTGGCGTCCCTGACGGTCCCTTTTTGCACTATTTGGGCGACGTAGATGGGCATTTAATGCCTTTGTCCCCTGCCGTCAGGGTTAGGTATGATACACTGTACAGGTAGTTGTACCAACCGCAATTCCTTTTCCATTTTTACCCTTGTCTACGTTGCCACCTGTCGGTGACCCCTTTAGCATATAAAAGGAGGCCCATGCGCAACGGAGAAGGGGGGTTCGAAGGCAGAAAAACACTCACGCTCGGTCTCGTTCCTTGGGAAAGTGCATCTGGACCACGTACTTGAGGTGCTCTCCGGTGGGTGCAACAAGTAGCACGCCCGCACCGGCGCCTTGTAGCGAAAAGGCACCATCAAAGTACATCAGCCACTCTTTGCTTGCTTCCTTGACGGGGATGCTCGTTTCTGGAATTTCTTCATCTTGTGTTGGCGTCCATTCTGCTATGAATTCCGCCAATGCTCTTCTTTGGATAGTCGAAGTGCTCTCAAACTTGAGGCCAAAGCTTGACAGTTCCAGTGCCCACTCGACAATCCCGCCTGTTGCTTCTGGATTTTGCAGTATCCTCTTCAGCGGAAAACGAGTGACGACTGTGATCTCATGTGCTTGGAAGTAATGGCGCAGCTTTCTCGAAGCCATGAGAAGGCCGAAAAGCAACTTCTGCACACCAGAGTACCTTGACCTAGCACCCTGCAGAAGGGAACTGACAAAGTAAACTGGGTGCTGCACCATTCTTTTCTGCATCTTCTCACGCGCCTGCGCAGATCCATCTTTGTCGGGACCAGAGCTTGCCGATGAAGTCCCCTGCTTGTCGCTGGATGCATCTGCCGTGGTTGCTGGCTCATCGTCCGCCTCCCTCTCTGCTACTAATGCAGCACTAACTACTTGATTGGTTGCCGCTATATATAGCAGCAACTTCTCTTGTGGCTTAGGTGCGACAAGTGTTGGAGTGGAGGACAGGTATCTCTTTAAGTCCTGCAGTGCAGCCTCCGCTTCCGGAGTCCATTTCATTGGACCTGCCTTTTTTAATATTTTAAAAAATGGCAGGGTGCGCTCAGCAGACCTAGAGATAAACCTGCTGAGAGCAGCTACGCAACCGGCAAGTCTTCGTACATCCTTGACGCGCTTTGGTGCTTCAATCTTCTCAATGGCCTTGATCTTGTCGGGATTGGCCTCAATTCCCCGCTGAGATACGAAGAACCCGAGAAGCTTGCCGGAGGCAACTCCAAACACACACTTCTCGGGGTTAAGCTTGAGGTTGATCTTGCACAGATTTGCAAAGGTTTCGTCTAAATCTTGAATCAAAGTCGCCTTGTCCTTGCTCTTGAACACTATGTCATCCATGTAGGCTTCCACATTTCTGTGCATTTGTGGCTCAAAAGCGTCATTGACTACCCTTGCAAATGTTGAACCATCATTCTTTAAACCGAAAGGCATCCGTACAAAATAGTATGTGCCACATGGGGTGATGAATGCGGTCTTCTCCTCATCCTCTTCTGCCATGAAGATCTGATGGTATCCTGAGTATGCATCAAGAGATGAAAGCAAGTCACATCCGGCCGTGGAGTCAACAATCTGGTCGATGCGCGGCAAGGGAAATGGGTCTTTGGGACAAGCTTTATTGACATCGGTAAAGTCGATACAAAGCCTCCATTTCTCGTTTGCCTTGCGCACGACTACAGGGTTGGCCAACCACGTAGGATGGAGCACTCCTCTAACAAGTCCTGCTGCTTCCAATTTCTTGATTTCTTCTGCGATGAATTCTTGGCGCTCCACTGCCTGCTTCCTAACTTTCTGCTTGACGGGCCGCGCATGAGGACAGACGGCAAGATGGTGCTCGATTACTTTCCTGGGAACATCGGGGATGTCAGACCGTTGCCACGCAAATACGTCGATGTTCGCCCGCAGAAAAACAACGAGCGCGCTTTCCTATTTAGGGTCGAGAGTGGCACTGATGGTGAAGGTACCACCAGTGCCATCCTCCTTGGCGGACATCTTCTTGGTCTCTAGTGCAGCTGCCATTGTCTTCTTACACTTGCCGGTGGAGCTCGATGGTGCGTCCTCGACGGTAGCGCAGCACTCCGAAGAGGTGCGCTTGCCGGAGTGGGCATCAGAACTCTTGCCGGACTTTGGTCTTCTTCTTCGCCCCGGGAGCTTCAACGGCAAGTGACTTGCGATCTATTGCGGCTGCTGCTTCCCGGTAGATCTTGTCGGCGCAGATAAGAGCATCCTTCTTGTCGCCAGGAATAGAGATGACACTTATCGGGCCTGGCATCTTCAGTATATTGTATGCATAGTGGGAGGCTGCCATGAATTTGGCGAGTGCTGGACGGCCGAGTATCCCATTGTAAGGCAATGGAAAGTCAGCAACATCAAAAGTGACCCTCTTAGTCCTGAAGTTCAACTCGCTGCCAAATGTCACCGGCAACGTGATCTTTCCCTTCGGCTTGCTCCTTCCCGGATTGATTCCTTGGAATGTGCCGGTCTCTTCGAGCTCACCATCAAGGATCTGGAGTTTCTGGAGTACCGCGGAGGAGATCAGGTTCAAGCCGGCCCCGCCGTCAACTAGCATCTTAGTGACCTTAAGGTTGCGGATGGTTGGTGAAACCAACATCGGCAAGCACCCGACCGCAGTTATGCGATCAGGGTGGTCCTCAATATCAAAGATGATAGGCGTGCTGGACCATTTCAGAGTCTTGCGTGACTCGACGGGTGGTTCTGCCGCATTGACTTCCCGCACCCACTGCTTGAGCTGGCGGTGTGAAGTATGTAGAGAAGCACCGCCATCAACGCACAGGACCTCTGTGGCTTTCTGGAACTCCTGCTCATCGGTCTCGTCATCATCCATATCTTCATCGTCGTCGTCATCTTCATCCTTGTCGCGACCGCGGGGAGGTCTATCTCCTTGCCGCTGCTTGGCCTTGCCGCGGCGTCCTCCTCGGCCGGGGCATTTCTTGCCGGCTTCTCCAGCACCTTCCTGGGCCTTCTCCTTGTTGCGTCGCTCGTATTCAGCCTTTTGCTGCTCGACAAGCTGCTCGACCTTCTTGCAGCTCTGGAGGTCATGGCCCTTGGTGCGGTGGATCTTGTAGTACTGCTTGTTGGTGCCATCCTGCTTGTCGGCGACCGTCACAACCTGGTAGTTGGTGCCCGCGGCAATCTCCCCGCCGGAGCTACCAGCTTTGGCTTTCTTGGCGCCACCTCCGTTGCCGGACTGCTCAACGACTAGCACATCTTTGCCTTTCTTCTTCCTGTTGTTCCGCCGCCGGTTTTTCCTTGCCGGGGCAGCCTCCTCACTATCAGATCCTCCTGCTTCTGTATTCTCTCCGGGGAGTTTCCTCCCTTCCTCAGCACGTGCACACTTGTCGACCAGGGCATATAGCTCACTGATGTCTCTGATCTTGCACATCGCCATCTCCTCCCGCATCCTGCGGTTTCGCACGTTCTGATGGAACACGCTGATTACCGCGGCAGGGTGGACATCTGGGATGTTGTGCTATACGCGGGTGAATCTCTGAATGTACTTGCATAGGGGCTCTCCTTCCTTCTGGGCGAGCAGATGAAGGTCGCTCTCCTGGCCCTGAGGCTTGTGGCCGCCTGTAAAGGCGCCGACAAACTGATGGCATAGGTCTGCCCAGGAGGATATGGAGTTGTTCGGCAAGTGCATGAGCCAGGATCTGACATTGGGCTTGAGTACCAGCGGGAAGTAGTTGGCCAGGATCTTGTTGTCCCGGCCCCCGGCAGCTTGCACCGTGATGGTGTAGATGCTGAGGAACTCTGACGGATGCAACTTGCCGTCGTACTTCTCTGGTACGTCTGACTTGAAATTCTTCGTGCTGGGCCACTGGACTTGCCGCAGCTCACGAGTGAACGCAGGGCAACCTACCGCGTACGGCAAGTCGCCTGGTTCCCCTTGTGCATGCATGTCGACAGAGGTCCGAGCGCGCTGGTCCAATTGACGCTGCACTTCTCTTTGGCGCTCGATGCGAGTTCGAGCGTCTTCGGCGACCTTGTTCTTCGGAGCGTTCAGTCCGCCAAGAATTCCAACAAGTTGACGCCGAAGTGGGAATGCCCTTACCGGGTGAAACGAGTCACTAGGCCTGGCGCTGTCCGCCTTGAGACCGAAGATGGCATTCCGGTGAGCAACTCCTGGAACATTGAGCATCTTCGTAAGTTTTACCCGTAAGGCACGGTTGCCGGAACCTGTTCCGGCAACCACCTTTTGTACAAGTCTTGCCGATGTTGCATGTAATCCTTTGTACGAAGCCGGGCGCAGACCCCGTGCATAAGTAAAGCTCATGTGCTCCGCACATCTTGTCAATTTCATGCTTTCTACTTTTCTTTGCATGCATTATCTGACACTTTGTGCAGCACCTACCCCCGGTAAGCAATAACGAGCCGTAAGGCCCCATATCTTTATTTTCTCTTCTTTCTCTTTCTCATAGAAGGGAAGGTTCCCTTGCCCACAAGTTTTCCAGGGGAAAGGAGAAGATAATGGTGTGGACCAAGCGTCGTTCGAGGAAGTTTCGCCTTACCGGGAAGCAAACGACAGAAAAGCTAAGTTGCTAAAGTTTGAGCAATCAGTTTTAAAATTTTTAAGTTATCTTCCTCGAACGACCGTGCTTTGTATGGAAAACCTGTGCGCGGAGGAACCAACTCGTACCTAGTTGCGCCCTTACTTTGTTTTGAGTCCGCTCAACAACTTAAGCGAGCTGCGACTAGTTGCGACAAGGTTTCTTGTCGGTAGCGGCACCGCCAGCAGGCTGCTGACATTCCGCACTCAGCGCTCGCGGCTAAGGTGCCTGCGCCGACAAGTTCCCTAAAAGCGTAGGGAAAAACATACAAAGGAAGGAATCAAGTAAAGGAAATAACATAGCAATCGCTACCCAAAATAGAGTCATATTATAAGATAGCTTGTCGCAGCTCTAACAGATTGTTCTCATAACATGACCAGCAGCGACAAGAAAAAGAGAAAATAGGCGGCCTAATCTACGTGATCGCCCTCAACCCTCTTGATCCCGCTCACCTTGTCCACAATGGGTGCGACAAGGGTCTTGAGCGCTTCCAGATCATCATCCGGTGGCAAGGTCCTAAGGACGTTGGTGAGGTTGAGGCCTGGGTTGCGGAAGGCCACCTTCACCAGCAACTTTTGAAGAGCTCCCGCGCAGATCTTGCGCGACTCGTCGGCCAGCTGCTTTGGGATCTTCTCCCGGAGTTGCTGGAGGGCCGTCGCCACGCCTTTGAAGAACAAGCTGAGCTTGGCGCTAGGTTGGAGGTGCTCATCGGAGGAATACCCGAGATCCTCCATCCCCAGCTGCGCCAGCTCCCCGTCGATGGTTGCGGCAACATCCACGAGACACTCGGTCCAGTGCTCCACATTCTCCCTAAAAGCATTCTGGGCGCAGCAGCATTCGCCAGCAGCGCCTCGTCGGCCTTGATCTTCTCCTTCAAGGCCACCTCCTGCTCCCTGGCGCCGTCCAGCGTCCTGGTCAAAGTAGCCAGCTTCAACTCAAGATCTGCGTTGGAGTCCTTGGCGGCGCTAAGCTCCTTGCTCCTCTCGGTGAGACGACCCTGCAGCTCGCCATGGGTGTAGGCGTCCTTCTCGCGCTCACGCTTGAGCGCAGCAAGCTCCTCGCCGCTCACCTTGAGATCGGCCTCCAGCTGGCCGCCTTCGTCTCCAGCTCCACCTTGGCGGCCTCGGCAGCTGCGGCAGCATCCTCTGCTTCCTTGAGAGCCCCGCCGAATGTTTGCTCGCGCGCGACAAGCTCCTCGTCGTGGCTGTCAAGGTTAACCTTCCGCTGCGCCAACTCACCTTCCCGCGCAGACAACTTCTCGGCAGCAAGCCGCTGTTGCTCTTCAACTTCAGCCTTCTTGAGGAGGAAGGCTTTCCGCTCCTCGGCGAGTTGCTCCCGCTCCTTTGCCAGGGACCGGAGTGCTTCCTGGTTGAGACCCCGGAGCTCCTCCGCGCGCTTCTCGATGTCCTCTCCCGCCTTCGCGACAAGCGCTTCTCGGGATACCAGCTTGGCATGTCGGGCGCGGTAGAGCGACAACAGCTTCCGCAGCAGCTGCTCCTCCTCAGGCTCGCCGCTGCTGCTGCTCGGTGCATCGACCAGCGTCAGCCCAGCGGAGGCGAGCAACTCTTCATCAAAGGTTTCTCCTTCCATCGGCGCCCTGGAGCTCGACGCCCAGGGGAGCTTGATGAAGACGCCATCGCCGACCTTCAAATAGGCGCCGGGCTGGGGCTCTTCGGAGCCTGACGCTGCAGCAGCGGCGGAGGGATCGGCGGTCGGCGTAGCGCCTGACGCTCCTGCGGCCTTGGGGCCGTCAGTGCGATCGCCGGACCCCTCGCCAGCTTCTGCGGCGGCAGCTTTGGCGGCCTCTCCGCCGGCGGGATCATCGGCGCCGGCCTCTTCTTCGGTGGCAGCGGCGTCGTTGGTATCGCCGTGCGCGTTCTCATCCCCGGCGACCTCGGTTTCCATCGCCTCCGTGGCAGATGGACCTGACGACCGGAAAAGGGAGAAGAGTCAAGCAAATATTCAAAAAGAAAATCAGAGGAAGAAGAACCCAAGGGAAGTTTTCGAGCAAGAGGATTACCTGTACTAGGATCTATAGCCGTGGTGTCCGCCACCGAGGGGTCGCTGGTGCTGTCCCTTGCCGGAGAACTGCCCCTTGCCGGAGACTTCTCCCTTACCGGAAAATTGTCCCTTGCCGGAGAACACTACCTTGCCGGGGAATCGTCCCTTGGCGGTGTAGTCGAAGCAGAGGACATGTCGGGAGCGGCTTCCGGGCACTCCTGGTGAAACTGCTCTGCTCCTACGCAAACCAAGAATCAGATGTCAGCAAAGAAAGAGCACCCATGCGCGCCTAACAGCAGGAAGTAAACCATATACTTACGATGGGGGCTGCGCTGGGGGCTGCTTTGGGGAATAGTTGCCGGGTCCGGTAAGGTGGTCTCGGACACCCCCTGCTGTCGCGGTGGGTTCGTCCTTGATGTCAATCACCGGGACCTTGGCTCTCTTCGCCACTCTCTGGGCCAGAGTCCTGAAAAGGAATGGGTTCAGAGTAAAGCAAATCAGATACAAGACAAAACAGCAAGAATTGAAGAACTACAAGTACAGCAGGGAATCTTACTCTTCCTCTTCCTCGTCGGAGCTGAGCGCGGAGAGGTCGAAGTCCGGCCCACCTTCGGCGCGACAAGGCGGAGGAGTAGGTTCCTTTAGCCGCTTGGCGGGAGCAGAAGCGGTGGTCCGGGAGGGCCCCGCTCCAGTTGCCGCAGCGGCATGAGGTGCTCCCACGGCAACAGTGCCTGCCACGGTGGAGCGCATCACGCGGCGCGGCGGCAGTTGACCCGTCTACCGCCCCGCTACATCCACGGCCTTGCGGAGACGCCTTGTTGGTGGAGTTGGAGGCTCTGATTGCGGTGAGCTGTCTAAAGGTTCAGGCCCGACAAGCTCTCCCTCGCCGGCAAGCTCCTCTCGCTCGGCAAGGCTTGCCGCCTCTGCTGCCTCTGCCTCCTCCACGGTGAATCCAAACTCGCCTGCGGCAGCTGCTGCCGCCGCCTCTTCCAGCCTAGTGGCGATGCGCTGCATCTCCGCATCGGTGGTGTCGCGAGTAAGGCTCTTCTGTTCATCGGAGCGGACCGGCACTTCTACTAAGCCGTCAAAGAACTCCTGCACGACGTCATTTGCCGGCTCTTGCCAAGTTGGAACAATTCCATGCGAATCGCACAGCGGCATCATTGCACGGATGCGGTCGAGGGAGGAGTTGTTGCACAGCGGAACGACATCCCTCGGCAACATGAACGCTCCGGGATGTTGAGGATCGCGCTTGAACAGTTCCAGGAGCATCACGTCCAGTTCCAGGACAGTGAAGTTGAAGTTGAGGCCCGGGCGCAACCTCATGATATCCGCCGCATTCTGGAACTCCCAGGCGGGTCTCCTCCTCTCCTGCAGAGGGGCGATGCGGCGGCAAAGAAAATCTGCGCCAACGGCGCCTACGGTGAGCCCAGCAAGCCTGAGGCGAAGGATCCGGGTGATGGCAATCTTCAGCCTATCGTCTTCCGGGGCCACGTTGCTCTAATCGTTGCCGCACGCTATTGGGGCTTGGCCCTGGGCGGTAAATGGCTGCGGGTTCTCCTCGACAATCCAGCACCAGTCTGCTCTCCATTCCTCCCACTTGCCGCGGAGCTCTCCCTCCAGATAAGCTTCCTTCTTGCCAACTCTCGAGATCCAGGCGATTCCGCCGGATAAAGGCTCCCCTCTCTCAACTCGGGGCATAAATAAGTGGCGAAAAAGAGCTACATTTGGATAGACTCCGACAAAGTTTTCGCAGAGATGTGCGAAAACTGCCATGGTCAGAACGGCGTTGGGGGTGAAGTCAAGGAGGCGGAACCCATAGGTGTTCATAATATCACAGAAAAACTCAGAGAAAGGCGGGCAGAGCCCGCAGTAGAAGAACAACGCGAAGAAGGGATATCCATTCGAAGCCAGTTCCGAAGCGGCAGCTGAGAGTACCTTCGTGCGCGGATGCGCTCGCGTCTCCGTCGACCAGAGGAGGTAGTAATACTCCCTCAGCTCCTTCGCGGCGAGCTGAGGGGGGAAGATTGTCCGCACCTTTCGCAGCGCTGCGAGCCGCTACGCCTCGGCCGACTTCACAACCTTCCCGGCTTTCGGAGCCATGGCGGAGGTGGTGCGGGAGATCGACGGTGTTGGTGGTGCTGGTGGCGATGGGGGGCGGAGCGCTGCTCTCTTTCAGCTCTGGGAAGAAGGGGGGAGCGGCGGAGGTTTTTGAGATTGGAAAAGCGACCGACGAGATGGGCGAACAACCCCTGTTTCCCCTGCTTATAAAGAGGGAGGGGGCAGGCGTTCCGTCTTTCCAAATAAAGAAACCACTCACGATCTCTCCCACGACGCCGCATTTGATGCGTGCCCTTCGAGGAGGGCGCGAAGGATACGGAGTGAGATACGGCATAACCCAGGCCGCGCGTGCCCGTTGCCCTGTTTTGGGCCTGGCCCAACAGCGCTCGGCACCGTGTGTGGCCCAGGCCCAGGGGCTCCTGTCGGTGTACTATAGTAGGGGTACCCTAGTACCCCGAACTTGTGCACGGGCAGTGGCAGCACCCCGCGGCAAGGCTTGCCGGGAGACCGCCAAGGTCCTCCGTGGTTCCTGTGGAGCCATTCAAGAACAAAGTATTCAAGCCAAGGAGACAAGGCCCCGGCAAGAGGAGCTTGCCGGGAAGGCCAACCAAGGCATCTCAAGGAACTTGCCACGACGCGCCACGCGTCCCGGCGAGGCCCGGTGAGCGACAAGCTTCCGGAAGCGACAAGACAACAACCGCGGCAAGGCGCTTGCCACGGCAAAGCTACCACCCTATACCCGCACTCCAGCACATCCACCAACGTGTCGCCCCGGGGCCTTCCCAGGCGCGCGTGACAAGAGGCTGTGCAGCCAGCGGTGCGCGGTGGCAAGCGGCGCTGACAAGATTGCCATCGTGGCGAGCGGTGGCGTCCCTGACGGTCCCTTTCTGCACTATTTGGGCGACGTAGACGGGCATTTAATGCCTTTGTCCCCTGCCGTCACGGTTAGGTATGATACACTGTACAGGTAGTTGTGCCAACCGCAATTCCTTTTCCATTTTTACCCTTGTCTACGTTGCCACCTGTCGGTGACCCCTTTAGCATATAAAAGGAGGCCCATGCGCAACGGAGAAGGGGGGTTCGAAGGCAGAAAAACACTCACGCTCGGTCTCGTTAGCAGCTAGTGTGTACTGTAGCACTCAGCGCTCCCGAGCAAGAACTCAATACACTCAGACATGCAGCAATAGGAGTATTATCTCTCCGGAGAGCTCCGAAGCTGGGTAAACCGCTCGTGTGCTTCGCCTCGATCCGCTCTTCGTGCAATCTCCGCCCCCCGCCGAACCGAAAGGGGCCCGGTCCGCCGGTCCCCATAGGTGTTCATGGATCAGCTTCCCCGACACCGTGTCGGAGCAATCACTCCCTCTAGTACTTTTTTGTTTGGGTATAACAAAATGTCATTTTCCATTCACATTTTACAAGTAAAATACATGGACAAACTTTGACCGAAAATACGATGGGGACTAGTAAACCAGAATGGAGGTAGTAGTTTTTTATTCAAAGAAGGGTTTCCCCCTTCCGATTTTCATTACTGAAAACCAACATCTAAATCTAAACCATAGTATTTTCCCTAGAACTACAAGGTTCAACATCTCGCAACATAAACCCATACAACGATACGCCAAGGAGGTACGTAGTACTATGAATTCCATTTTCGCTCCATACCAATCGTTCTAAAAACTACTTAGTACTTATAACGTGCCATTGAAAATTGGAACTGTTAACCTCGCTAAAAATGATATTTTAAACGTGGCTACTCGATTTGTGGCAACTGGCGAGCCACCGCCTCCAAGTCGTTCACCTGTGGTCCCGACCATCAACTCCTATGGAACAAATTATCACGCGAGCTGACTATTCCTACAAAGGTGCGTCCACCACGTACCCGGTACCCGCAATGCAGCAATCGTGCACCTAGGATTTTAGGGTTTATTTGTTAACGTTGCCTTTACATAACGCTCATGTGTGCGAGACAGGGATAGACCGACTGCGTGCATGCGCCTCTTCTCTTCGTATATGTACTCCACTATTTGTCTGATGTCAAAAAAATTATAATAACTACTAGCAATGTGCCAATGCGTTGCCACATGATGAAAGTAGATTAATACATATTCACTGATTTGATAGAAAAAAGTCTAGTTTTGAAATACGTATATCACTAAAAATATGTTATGTTTCACTCAAAATATATTCCTTTGGCAGTTTTGATGATATAAGGGAGGAATGTTGTTGGTTTCAAGATTCGAGAAGTGGTATATGTCTAATTTCTACTCTTACTAGCAAGATGCCAGTGCGTTGTACAGAACATCAAGATCTTGCGGGAGAAAAGGATGAACGAGGGAAGGCCTTATCTGCAAATGTGGAGAGGGGTGTGGGTAAATTGCCATAGTTTCCTTCCTATCCTTCAGATATAAATCAGCCGGCCTATATTGCAGGATGGCAGGCCCACCATCATCACCAACTCTGTTTTTTTATCCATACTCTTATAAAAAGCATAGTCAGTGACGATCGTGTGCCTGCCATCCTGCAATATAGGCCGTCCGATCTATATCTGACGGATAGGAGGGAAACTATGGAAATTTTGCAAAAGGATACCCACACCCCTCTCCACATTTGCAAATAAGACCTTCCCTCGGTCATCCTTTTCTCCCACAAGATAAACTACTCATACAAATGCATCTTGATGTTCCATGCAACGCATGGGCATGTTGCTAGTTCTTGCAAAAGGCCCATGTGTGTGAGAGATAGAGGGAGGGAGGAGGAGGACCGAGTGCATGTGTGATAAAGACACAAAGAGTGTGTGTGTGCGAGAGGTATCAGCTTAAAATGAGGCGATAGTGTGTGTGTGTGCACGATCGAGAGGGCGTGTCTCAAGAAGGGAATAAAAATCTACATAGATACAAGGAGCGGGAGAGAGACATGTATGTGATAGTGGAAGCACGAGTGTGCGGGTGTATAAACCTATCTAGAGGCTAGTCGATAAATGTTTGTGAGAGAAATACGAGTCGGGGGTGCGAAAGCGAGAGTTTTGTGTGTGTGTGAGAGAGACGGTAGTCGGGAAGGGGAGTGGAAGAAGGAGTTGCGTGTGTGTGAGAGAGGGGGGGGGAGTTTGTCTGATTGGTAAACAAATGAATAATGTCAGTCTGGGATGGAGACGAAAAGGAGACCGCAACAAATGTTGTGTCTACAGGAGAGAGAGAGTAATTTTAGTGATATGAGTCATATCTAGAGACATATAGGGTGTGTGAGAGAATCCCATAGAGAGAAAGACAAAGTGAAAGACGAGTGGAGACTGTGTGTGTGGCGGTGAAAAAGAAAGCTTAGGTACCTAGTGATACCAGAGAACGGTAGAGACATGAGAGATAATGAAAACAGTGTAATGTATAATGATAGGGAGAGTGTGACACTTGTCAAGGGAGACCTTGAGGCACCATGTTTGCGAGGATAGGAGAAACATGAAGTGAGCGTGCGGGTGAGCTGGATAAAAGAGAGTGATAGCTACAGGAAGGAGCATGCATGCGAGAGAGATGGGCGTGAAAGGAGTGAATGTAAAAGGGATTCAAATATTTGAATTCAAGATGATGATACATGTAATCCATACTCGAACCAAAATTGATCTATCAAACATGCATACTCATATGAATTCACGCGCATCTATGTTATTTATTATGTAGATATTACTGATCCATACATTTTAGTAGAACATAATTTGGTTTAAATTTTTTGAATTCAACCTTATGATTTTGAGATAATTGTATTTGTAAATCATATTATACATATAAAGGAGCAGAATTCTTTGTTGTGCTTTTGAAAGTATATATAAAAAATGTTGTATATAGAATTTTATTCCAATCGAAAATGGATCTTGCCCAAAAATATAGAATAACAACGAGATTCGAATTGAGTTGGCACGGTAAACGTGCACTCTACAAAATTTGAACAAAGCGGGGAAAGTCGCATAACCGCCCGAAACCAAAATCTGCGAGATGGAAATTACTGCTGCCTATCCCTGCCACGTAAAGCCTATCTGCTCGATTTTTATAGGTTTCGATAGGGGTAGGTTCGTCATTTCACTCAAACATGACATAACCGTCTGCCACCCGGATTCATACACGGTGGGCGCCAAAACACAGTGTGTCCTCGGCCGAAATCGATTCCCTCCCTGATTCATACATGGTGGGCGGCAAAAACAAACTCTCGTCGGCAAATATTTGGTGTATGCGAGATTACCGTCCTATCCCCAACCGACTAATATTGCTGTGATGTAGGAAATTTGAAACGAGGGCTAAATTTGTAAATTTCCTTGCACTTGAGACAAGCGCACCCTGAAGACATGGTTCCCCCTTCCCCTCTACCTCCATTTCCCAATTCGTACTCCGTGGGCGCCAAAACACCCTCTCCACCCCAACCTCCTCCGTCCGCCACCCCCATCCACCATCGTCCTCCTCCACCATGCCGGAGCTCATACCCCGACGCCGCCATCTATTACAAGAGATCGACCTCTCTCATCCACGGCTTCGGACCGGGATCCTTGCATCCCGTCCTCTCACTTCATCCCCGCCGTCGTCCACCTTGCCGGCGCTGCTCCTACGACCATCTCGTCCACCGCGCCCCGCCGCCACCGTCTACCCTCCTAGATCTACTTCCACGCCACCGACAGCCATCGCTACCGCAACACCATCAAATTCTTAGTAGATGCATACACGGCACCGCACCAGAGGCCGTACTCTTTCGTATCTGCTCAACTTATTTATCGCAGCAAGAAAATAGATCACCACTGCTTTACTCTGATTTCTTGCCCATCACTTACTTGTTAGTTTAAAGCAAACATTGGTTGCGAAGTTGCCTTTGTCCGGTTTGCACCTTCAGATCCGCCATGGCATGCTCAACACTATACTCCCAATGCTTATGGTTTCCCCCTTTTATATTCCACACTAGTTAAATGACAGTAGACTATATTTGAAATATGGGTCAGTCGATTTTTCAGAGCTCGCCGGAGTTCGCTGGTGCCAATGAAGGGGCTCGGGTGGGGACGGTGGTTGTGGGGGGCGGTGGTGGGGCCTCGCCGTACCAAGAAAACTCTACGCGGGTGGGGGCGGGGGTGGGGGTGGGGGTGGCGGAGGAACACAGACGGTAGGGGGCGGTGGTCCGGCCGGCGGCCCGTGCGGTGTTCTATATGGGAAGAATCAGAGACGAGGAAGAAGAAGGGTTAGGAGACGTAGGATCTTCATCCAACCGCCTGAGATGGCCTACTGACCCAAATGACAAAAGTCATGCGACTTGCATGCAGACATGCCTTTATATTCAGTACCATCATCATACCTACTTAGCACTGCTCCTGAATCCATCAAGCTAAACAACGTGCCACTCATAATTCCAAACTTGTTGCTCAAGTACGAATCTGATATGATGCTGATATTACTAAAACAGATATCATTTAATTGGTCAGCTAATGTTCCTACTTTACTTTCGAAAAGCACGTGCACCACATATAGAGAGACAACATGGAGTTGCTTTCTTAATGCGCTCTGGTTCATCATGCATGGGCACTATGCAACGAACATTTTATTATCCAAAATATGCTTGCTCTTCTTTAGCATGTCCGTCTTCCGTTCTTCTTTAGTAAGTACTCTCTCCATTCCTAAATACAAGTCTTTGTATAGATTCCACCATGGACTACATATGGAACAAAATGAGTGAATCTACACTCTGAAATGTATCTGGATACATCTGTATGTGATCCATAGTGGAAATCTCTACAAAGACTTATTTTTTGGAACGGATGGGAGTATGATAGTAGTACAGTATGTTCCTTGTAGTGAAGATGAGCAGGGACATTTGAAGTGTAGAGGTCTATACGGTCGGTTGTGATGGACACTTTGAACTCTTCAGGCCTCTTGGATTTGTACGATTTTGTAAACATAGGAATAGGATTTGTAGTGGCCTGCCCACTTGAATCCTATAAGAATAGCAAGGAAATGCGGGGAGCTGTGTCACCTTTGAGAGTTACACTGATATTAATAGTACCGCACTTTCAGTTGAAATGAGTTGGTATCTGAAGCCTTTCTAGTCGTACCGGCAATACTAGCACATATATTCCAGCAATTTCCACTTTGATGATTTTACTATGATGCTTACGGTTTTCCCGTTATATCTACACTATGATTTGTGTAGCTGCCTTGTGTCGCACTAGCAGCAGTCCACTCTTGAAGCTAAACACTGCAATGACTTACAAAATTGGCCGCAAGGCATTGAGTGCCATTCTGGATGCAATGAAACTCATACGCTCCCCACCTATTGATTCTTGTTCAGAATATGATCCCAATGACTATTTTAACCTCGAGGAGTCAAAGGCAGATGGCCTGTCCTGTTCACCCATCAAGGTGCCTGTTCTAGTTTGGCAAGGGTTTATTGATTGCGCGTATCTTGCATATATTGTCTTGCATTTCTTCTACTTTGTTGCACCGCCATCTCCTTAGTTTACTCATCATATATGTCGAGATGGCATGCCCATCCATTATCAATACATATTCCATCTATCATCATACCATATTTTCCACTCAAATGATGTTCTTGTGCATCAGACATCAAAAAGGAAGAGGGTGATTGCCGAACCTGAAGGAGCACCAGCAAAGTCCTTGAAAAACGTAGGGGCGCCAGAGAAATTAGACATCACCCCACTTATATTGGCTGTACAACCAGTGACACAAAACGTAGGACCGACTCCAGCTGAGTGTACCCATACGTCACTGGCCACAACACTAGCCCCACCACACAGGACCTGCACTCCAGCAAAAGGTATACCGATTTCAGTTGCCATAGCACCAGCCGTACCACAGAAAAATCCCACTCCAGCAAAAACTACAGCAAGTCCACCGGCCGAAGACCTATCCCAACTGCAGAGATGGCCAATTCCTGCAGATTAGAACCCCATTCCAGTTATTCCGAGTTTAAAAGACAATGCTTTCAATGTTGTTAGGGACTACATGCATATATTCCCATCATGGGAAGATTATAGTGAAGACAAACACCATTTTCACATCTTCTTATCCAACTTACATGTAAGTGCTATTATTCATGGTTATTATTTTCCTGTTTCTTGCTGATTGAACACATCAATGATTTACATTACATTGTTGTAAGTAGGCGAGGGTCAATCTGGACAGTCATGATGAGAAAAGCTTGCTTGTGCTTTTCAAGGAAGCATTGCAGCAGTATCGGTGTTACCTGAGGAAATCACACTTTGATGGCAAGTCTATAAATGAATTTCCAGTGAAGTCTCTTGTGCTAAATTTAGAAGACATTGAATGGAAAAACCTTGTTATGCACTGGTCTTGTTACCAGGATGAGGTACTGTCTATGAAATCACATGACAATTTGAACTTCTACTTTTCCGCATGTGCTTACGGATCTTTTTTGCAAGAAATCTGCTCAAAGAAGAATTCCGGTTTGAAAAGAACGACAGGATATCACAAATATGATGTCCTCCGCTTTGCTCTTGTTAGTACCTGTTGTCTTATATCACTGTACTTGCATACATATCTGGTTCATTATGTGACAGTAGTATGCATGATAGCTTGCTTATCAATTGTTCGCTCAAAATTATCTGATCTGTATGAATGGTTACATTAGTGTAGAATATATCCAATGCCAATGAATTTTTTAGCTCTGCATTGTTCTTGTAAGTACGTGCTGTCCTTTATCAGTGTACTTATATTGACAGGTAGTTGTTCATGTACCATCACTTTGCAGCTTATTTTCCTTTGCCCTCCATTTTCTACACATAAGATCTATATTTACTCTTACTATAAGGTTGGATAACACCAATGGTACTGAAGAAGTTTAGCTGTGCATTGCTCTTGGCTGTACCTTTTTCCTGTATCATTGTACTTACATTTATAGCTACTTGGTTATGTAGCATCACTCTTCATCTTATCTTAAATATTCTCCATTTTTTCTTATATTATCACATCTATATTTACTCTTAACAAAATGTAGAATAAAGGCAATGCTTATGAAGAAGATTTTGTGGTAAACTTCCTGAATTGCCCCCCCCCCCCATCATCATGGGCAAGGGCTTTATAGAGCCTGCCTTCACCAATAATGTAAGTTTGTCCTTCCCAAGACTTGAAACTTTGCTGCGTATATTTGGTTAGGCATGACTGCAATAGATGTTTATTTTTGGTGTTTGCATCAAATTGCATGTTTAAAGTTTATTATGTAGTTCATAAACAAAAGTTTGTCCTTCTCAATTTAAGTTTTCAGTTGTACAACCAAGTTCCTTCTTCATACCATGTATGTTCAACTATACAGAGTAAGTGATCTTCTTTTGCACTGCATGTATGCTTCTGTTCTTGATCTGTAATCCAGTGGTGTGGTGAACCTACCCACTACACCACAGTGTCATATTCTGCAATGTCTTAACTATGAACAATGTCATATCATTCTACTATTATTTAAACCGTATCTTTATTTGTCAATCTGAAATGGGATAAATTGACAGCACACTAACCATTGATACTTATGAGTTCTTGATCTGTAATCCAGTGGTGTCGTGAAGCTGCCAACTCCTAAACAATGTCATTTCCTGCCATGTCTTGACCTGAACAATACCATATTGTGTTAATGCAATTTTAAACTGTGTCACTTTATTCGTCAGTAAGAAATGTGATGATAGTACAAAAAAATACACTTCCATGATGATACGTGTTTGTCATAGTAGGTCGCACTTTTTGTCATGCATGTACATCCACGACGATTTTATGACAGAATCAAGATAGGCATACCTTAACAGGCCGAATGCAAACCGATATGACGGGCTTTTAATAGGCCGAAATTAATATAGGGCCAAAATGATAAACGGGCCCTTAACAGGCCGAAATAATATCATGCCAAATTACTAAATGGGCCTTTAGCAAGTGGGCCGAATCTCATATGGGCCATAATTTAGCCCAAAGCCTCTTAAAGGGCCGGACCTGATCTGGGCTGTAATTTGGCCCACAACATGTTAGGCTTTTAACGGGCTGGATCTCATATGGGCCATTATTAGGCCCAGAACATGGTAGGCCATTAATGGACCTGATCAAATATAAGCCGGCATTTGGCCCAAAACATGGCAGCCAGTTAACGGGCCGGCCTACTAGGGTCCTCAAAATCTTGTGGGCCTACAGCTGGGCCAGCCCATTAATGTCGGCGAAATCTCGTGGGCCTTTAGCTGGGCCGGCCCATTATGGTCCGTAAAAATCTAGTGGGACTTTACCTAGGCTGGCCCATTATGGCCCGCAAAAATCTTGTCGGCCTTTACCTGGGCCGGTCCATTATGGCCCGCAAAAATCTTGTGGGCCTTTACCTAGGCCAGCCCATTATGGGCCGCTAAATCTTGTGGGCCTTTACTTGGATAGCCCATCATGGTCCACAAAATCTCGTGGGCCTTTACCTGGGCCGGACCATTATGGCCCGCTAAATCTTGTGGGCCTTTAGCTGGGCCAATCCATTATGGTCCGCAAAATCTCATGGGCCTTTACGTGGGCCGGCCCATTATAGCCCGCTAAATCTTGTGGGCCTTTAGCTGGGCCAGCCCATTATTGTTCGCAAAATCTCATGGGCCTTTAGCTGGGCCGGCACATCATGGTCCGCAAAATCTTGTGGGCCTTTAGTTGGGCCGACCCATTTAAACTTTATGGACCACTTTTGGGCCGGTCCACGTGTCAACATATCATAGGCGCAACTCGCCCATTGGATGAGTGACACCTATGCCAATGCGGAGCTGACACTTGTTTCCTCCAGCCAATGATGATTTTACATGTGGAAAATCCCCATTGGTCCGGGCTGTTAACGGATTATCGGATCCAAAACCGGACTCGAAAGCTTAATGGCGTTCCGTTACGGTGGATGCCACATATCGGTCACCCTTGACTAAAGCACTTCTTTGACACGCGATTTATTGTCATGGAAGTGGACACTTCTGTGATGATAATTTTGGTAATGTCATGGAACACTTCTACGACAACACAGGTATGACTATCTTGATTCTGTCATAAAATCGTTGTGGATGTACATGCATGACAAAAAGTGCGACCTACTGTGACAAACACGTATCATCATGGAAGTGTACTCTTTTTTGTACTGTCATCACATTTCTTACTGACGAATGAAGTGACACAGTTTAAAATAGGATTAACACAATATGGTATTGTTCAGGTCAAGACATGGCAGGAAATGACATTGTGAAGGAGTTGGCAGCTTCACGACACCACTGGATTTTAGATCAAGAACTCATAAGTATCAATGGTTAGTGTGCTGTCAATTTATCCCATTTCAGATTGGCAAATAAAGAGATGGTTTAAATAATAGTAGAATGATATGACATTGTTCATAGTTAAGACATTGCAGAATATGACATTGTGTTGTAGTGGGTAGGTTCACCACACCACTGGATTACGGATCAAGAACAAAAGCATACATGTAGTGCAAAAGAAGATCACTTGCTTTGTATAGTTTAATTTACATGGTAGGAATAAGGAACTTGGTTGTACAACTGAAAACTTAAATTGAGAAGGACAAACTTTTGTTTATGAACTACATAATAAACTTTAAACATGCAATTTGATGCAAACACCAAAAATAAACAGCTGTTGTAGTCATGCCTACCCAAATATACGCAACAAAGTTTAAAGGCTTGAGAAGGACAAACTTACATTATTGGTGAAGACAGGCTCTATAAAGCCCTTGTCCATGCTGATGGGGGGGGGAGCAATTCAAGAAGTTTACCATAGAATCTTCTTCATAAGCATTGCCTTTATTCTACATTTTGTTAAGAGTAAATATAGGTGTGATAATATAAGAAAAAATGGAGAATATTTAAGATAAGATGAAGGCTACATAACCAAGTAGCTATAAATGTAAGTATAGTGATACTGGCAAAATGTATAGCCTAGAGCAATGCAGAGCTAAACTTCTTCAATACAATCAGTGTTATCCAACCTTATGGTAAGAGTAAATATAGATCTGATGTGTAGAAAATGGTGGGCAAAGGAAAATAAACTGCAAAGTGATGGTACATGAACAACTACTTATCAATATAAGTACACTGATAAAGGACAACAGATAGTTACAAGAACAATGCAGAGCTAAAAAAATTCATTGGCATTGGATATATTCTACACTAATGTAACCATTCATACAGATTAGATAATTTGGAGCGAACAATTGATAAGCAAGCTATCATGTATACTGCTGTCAAATAATGAACCAGGTATTTATGTAGGTACAATGATACAGGACAACAGGTACTAACAAGAACAAAGCAGTGGGCAGCATATTTGCGATATCCTGTCGTTCTTTTCAAATCAGAATTCCTCTTCGAGTAGATTTCTTGCAAAAAAGATCCATAAGGCACATGCGGAAAAGTAGAAGTTCAAATTGTCATGTGATATCATAGACAGTACCTCATTTTGGGAATGAGACCAGTGCATAACAAGGTTTTTCCATTCAATGTCTTCTAAATTTAGCACAGGAGACTTCACCGTAAATTCGTTTATAGACTTGCCATCAAAGTGTGATTTCCTCAGGTAACACCGATACTGCTGCAATGCTTCCTTGAAAAGCGCAAGCAAGCTTTTCTCGTCATGAATATCTAGATTTACCCTCACCTACTTACAACAATGTAATGTAAATCATTGATGTGTTCAATCGGCAAAAAATAGGAAAATAATCACCATGAATAATAGCACTTACACGTAAGTGGGACATGAAGATGTGAAAATGGTGTTTGTCTTCACTATAATCTTCCCATTATGGGAATATGTAGGATCTTGAAGTATGTCTAGAAGGGGGGGGGTGATTAGACTACTTGACCGAATAAAAACTTAATGTTTTCTCAATTTTAGTCTTTGGCAGATTTTAGCAATCTTAGCACTAGTCAAGCAATCTTAACAAAATTCAAGCAAGCATGCAAAGAGTATATGAGCAGCGGAAATTAAAGCATGCAACTTGCAAGAATGTAAAGGGAAGGGTTTGGAGATTTCAAACGCAATTTGGAGACACAGTGATTTTTGAGCCGTGGTTCCGATAGGTGGTGCTATCGTACATCCATGTTGATGGAGACATCAACCCACGAAGGGTAACGGCTGCGCGATTCCAGGGAGGGTTCCATCCAAGAAGGGTCCACGAAGAAGCAACCTTGTCTATCCCACCATGGCCGTCGCCCTTGAAGGACTTGCCTCACTAGCGGTAGATCTTCACGAAGTAGGAGATCTCCTTGCCCTTACAAACTCCTTGGTTCAACTCCACAATCTTGTCGGAGGCTCCCAAGTGACACCTAGCCAATCTAGGAGACACCACTCTCCAAGAAGTAACAAATGGTGTGTTGATGATGAACTCCTTGCTCTTGTGCTTCAAATGATAGTCTCCCCAACACTCAACTCTCTCTCACAGGATTTGGATTTGGTGGAAAGAAGATTTGAGTGGAAAGCAACTTGGGGAAGGCTAGAGATCAAGATTCATATGGTAGGAATGGAATATCTTGGCCTCAGCACATGAGTAGGTGGTTCTCTCTCAGAAATGGTAAGTTGGAAGTGTAGTTTTGTTCTGATGGCTCTCTCTATGAATGAATAGGAGGTGGAGGGGTATATATAGCCTCCACACAAAATCGAACCGTTACACACAATTTACCAATCTCGGTGGGACCGAATCAACAAACTCGGTCAGACCGATTTAGTAAACCTAGTGACCGTTAGGGTTTTTGATGGGATCGACATGCAACTCGGTAGGACCGATATGGTTAGGGTTAGGGCATAACGTAATTTGGGTGAGACCGATTACACAAACTCGGTGAGACCAATTTTGGTAATAAGCTAACCAGAGAGTTGGTCAGGCAAACTCGGTGTGATTGATTACACAAACTCGGTGGGACCGATTATGGTAATGAGTTAACCAGAGAGTTTGCATTGTAATCTCGGTAGGACCGATTACTCAAACTCGGTAAGACCGATTTTGATAATGGACATACACAGACAGATTACAATCCCATCTCGGTGAGACCGAGATCCCTATCGGTGAGACCGATTTGCCTAGGGTTTGTGAGAGATTACAATGTCATTTGAACTCGGTGGCGCCAGATAGAAAGAATTGGTGGGGCCGAGTTGGTCTTTGGGTTTAGGTCATATGTGGATGTGGGAAAGTAGTTGAGGGTTTCGGAGCATATCACTAAGCATTATGAAGCAAGAAACTCATTAAGCAACACCTCATCCCTCCTTGATAGTATTGGCTTTTCCTATAGACTCAATGTGATCTTGGATCACTAAAATGTAAAATGTAGAGTCTTGAGCTTGAAGCTTGAGCCAATCCTTTGTCCTTAGCATCTTGAAGGGGTTCCACATCTTTTAGTTCATGCCACTTCATTGTTGAACTTATATGAAAATATACTAGATAAAAGTGTTAGTCCAACAAGATATATGTTGACATTAATTACCAAAATCACCTAGGGAGCACTTGTGCTTTCAATCTCCCCCCTTTTTGGTAATTGATGACAACATACATGTCACACCCTAGCTAGTTCATGCATTAGAGTGTTGCATCATGTTTATTCTTTCATCAGAAACCTGAAATGGGGATGACAGAACCCCCAGCCCCTCTGAAACCAACTAGGGTTTACTAAAAACTTTTTCAATGAACCTGAAATGCCCTGCTAAAATGCCCATCATTTTTGTCTTGGTTCAGAACCTCTGCCAGAAGTGATGCACATTTTCCTAGGCCATCTCAGGGTTTTTGAATTAAATCATAAATATTTGAATTTGGGCATTTAAAATTATATAAAATATTTAAATGCTCAAATATCTCCAAACTAAAATGTTTCATGTTGGAAATAATCCAACTATGGACCAGGAGTAGTTTGGTGATTTTAGGAGTTGCCTAGGTATTTTTATTAATTCAACAAAGTTGCAGAAGTATTAAAAAACAGAAAACAAAAAAATAGAAAAACTTACCTGGCGCCAGCACCCGGCCCACCTGCCAGCCCAGCCCAGCGCCGCTCCAGCGAGCTGCTTGCCGGCCAGGCAGGCAGGCAGGTGCCCGACGGCGACCGCAGCGCGCGCCATGCAGCTGGCTGCCGCCCTGCTCCACCTTCTCGCCTCGGGGCTGGATGGATGAGCTCCACGTAGCGCCGTGAACCCGCAGGACACCTCCATTCTCCCCAACCCCTCTCTCTCGCGCTCCCCCGCCATGGCCGACGCCATCGCCGCCACCCCCTCGCCGTAGCCACGCCCTCCGTCAATCCCACGCCGTGCCGCAGTGTCCAGGAGCTCCGCCATCCTCCTCTCCTTCGAGCAAGCCGAGCCCCGAGCGCTTGCAAGGCCCGAGCCCACCGCATCGACCTCGACCGAGCCGCCGTCGCCGGAGATCCCCTTCAACGCCGTCGTCGCTCCGGTCCGTCCCCGGCCGCACCAAGGGCTTCGTCGAACTCCCCGTGAGCTTAGCCATCTTCCCCTCCCTTCCTTTCTTGCTCCCGAGCTGTGTAGTGACCTCCCGGAGCTCAACCGCACCCACCGCCGCGGAGCTCGTCGCCGACGTGCTCCCGGTCATCCTCCGGCCACTCCACGGTGTCCATCATGCTCACCGCGTCACGTAGCACCTAACTAGCTACTCCCCGCACCTCACCGACCCCTCTTGCGTCAAGTTCGACTTTGGCCAAACTCCGGTGGCCGCCAAAGTCGTCGCCGGCGCCAACTCCGGCCACCCCGACCCCAACGGACTCCACCAAGAGCTGCGGTTCGTCCTCAGCTCCTCTCCAGTGGCCTCCGCGGCTCGTTTGGTTGCCGGAACGGCAAAAACCACTTCCGCCGCCGCGTCGGGCTCGCCGGCGGCTAAACGCCGGTGCAGCCGACCCGGGTTTGACCACGGGTGGGCCCTGGTTGACTCTCCTGAGTCAATGACAGGTGGGGCCCAGCCCTGTTAACTAATTAGGATTAGTTTAAATTAATTTTAGTTTAATTAATCACACTGACACGCGGGACCCACTGTCAGGTTTGACCCGGACGTGTCCCGTTGACCTGCTGATGTCACACTGACGTCAGGCTGACGCAGTAATTGATTTTCTGGATTTAATCTAATATAGGAAATTCCAGAATATAGTTTAAACTTCAAAAATTCATAACTTTTAATCTGTAACTCCAAATCAGACAAATTATATATGAAAAATGATTAGAAAAATTCAATCTATCCATCTGTACTATTTTCATGCATGATTAAACAAGTTAACTTGATGTTTAATGCAGAACAAGGAAAAACACTTTAAAGGGCCATGACTGAGTTTGAAGTTTGCATCTTTGATTCAAATTGGTTCAAACCCTTCTGGTCTTAGTTGCGTTAGCCCAACACACTCATATTGCCATGTTTCATGCATGCATCATAGTGTTGCACATTGTTTGGTGATAGTTGTGTATCGGTGTTCTTTGCGGCAGGTTCTGCCTCCGAGGAGTACCGTGATTACCCTAACGAAGAACCGTATCAGTGCATCGAACCATCAGGCAAGCAACCAACCATTTGATCATATCGATACAATCCCATGTTCTCGCTCCTGCTCTCTTTTACTGCATTAAGACAACGCGTTTCAAACTGCTGTGTGCTACGGTAGTTGAACCCACTTCCTCTGCATGACCTGTCATTGCCACAGTAACTAGATGAAACCCACTAGCATGTGTAGGAGTTGATTGAGCCATATGTATGTGTTGTTCCTACCTTGCTATGCCTGCTATGCTTAGAGTCGTGTCAGGTCTGGTTCATCTGGGTGATGGGCTAGAGTGAAATGATTATGTCGGTAATGAGAGTGGTGTGGTGAACACGATTTGGTAAAGGTATCGATGAGAGGCCATGTAGGAGTACATGGTGGGTTGTTTCATTGAAGCCGACCTTAAGCACTGAGATCTGTATGAGTGATTTAAGATACAGCTAATACCATGCATTGGGCCCTGAAATATGACCCCGCTCGACTTCTTATCCACCCTAGTTCTCTGTCCAGGAGTTGCAAGTAGTTTCTGGTGTTTGTAGCCTACTGGAGGCCGTGGACAGCGCTGACCGTAGGGGTGGGCTGTGATGCGGTAGGTACGTGGCACGGTGTACCGAATACCCGTTAGGTATCTCGGGAACCCTGTTCACATCGTTTGGGGCTGTGAGCGAAACCTCGGCCGGGTCTCCTCATGGATGGAACCCGAATAGGCGATAAACCTGGACTAGAGACTTAGGTGTTTAGGTAGGTCATGGTCTACACCCACGTCGGCTTTCGCTTGAAGTCTGCCGAGCACATGTCGTGTGCAGACGCTAAGTGGTGGAAACATGTATGAAGAAGTACACCCCTGCAGGGTTAACATGATCTATTCGAATAGCCGCGTCCGCGGTAAAGGACTACTTGGTTGCCTATACAGTTCATAGACAAGTTAATGGAAACTACTAAAAGCCTCAAGATAAGTGTGAGTGCCGAGGATGGCTCTTCCGTAGGAAGACAGAGGTGGATCCTCGGTAGTGTATTGAAGTGGTGAGTAGTGGACTCGTGTGCGCAAAACCATTTCAAGTTGGAGTCTCGTAGGATAGCCTAGCCACGAGTCAAAGCTGGCTTGCTGCAACAACTCCACCTACCCTTCTTGATAATGTGCATGTATGTAGGATCTGATGTAAGTCTTGCTGAGTACCTTTGTACTCATGTTGCTATAATTTACATTTTTACAGAAGACGCTACAACCCCTTCTGATGGGTTCTTCGTAGACGTTGACATCAATGAGTAGGCTAAGGCCCAGGTGGTGATCCTGAGCTTGTGAAGGACCACGTAGTATAGCTAGGCTTTCCAAGCCTCTTTTTTTACTAGTTGTCTGTACTCAGACAAGTTACTTCCGCTGCTGGTTTGTATGACTGTATGACTTGAATGCTGGATCGTGTGACCCGTACCTATGTGTATGTTATGTATGGCTCTCTGAGCCTTAAATAAAGTACTTGTGTCTTAGAGTCATGTTGTGATGACTTGTTGTATTTGCACATATCGAGCATATTGTGTGTATGATTGAAATGCTTGGTATGTGTGGGATCTGACTATCTAGTTGTTTATCTTTAGTAGCCTCTCTTACCGGGAAATGTCTCCTAGTGTCTCCACTGAGCCATGGTAGCTTGCTACTGCTCCGGAAAACTTAGGCTGGCCGGCATGTGTCCTTCTTCGTTCCTGTGTCTGTCCCTTCGGGGAAATGTCACGCATTGAGTACCGGAGGCCTGTTAGCCCGCTACAGCCCGGTTTACCGGAGTCCTGCTAGCCCAGTGCTACAGCCCGGACCCACTTGCTGATGACCGACACGTTCGTTGCTGGGTCATGGATGCCTGTCCCTGTAAGTCTATGCCACTTTGGGTTTACGACTAGCCATGTCAGCCAGGGCTCCTTATCATATGGGTGCTAGCGACACTATCATATACGTGTGCCAAAAGGCGCAAACGGTCCCGGGCAAAGGTAAGGCGACACCCGTGGGAATACCGTGCGTGAGGCCGCAAAGTGATATGAGGTGTTACATGCTAGACCTATGTGGCATCGAGTCGGGGTCCTGACAGCGTTGGCATCAGAGCCGGACTGCCTGTAGGTTCTCCAAGCCAAACTGGTCGATGTTGAGCCTAGAAATTCTTTAGTTATATGTAGGGGAATTGTTTGTGGGTTGGAACGTAAGGCTCTTTTTACTCCTTTATCTTATGACATTCTGATCTGAGTCAGTCTATTCTTCCACCGGGGGTTAAGCAATTAGGATCTTTTCTCTCTATCAGGATCACGTGTTACTATTCAGTAGTACCTTATAGGTTTGATGGATACAAGCCTATTTCAGTTCTACTACCACATTGTGTTGTTAGGATGGACTGAGAACTTTGATATGATGATGTTGAGTGTGTATGAAATCCTTTGTCAAATGTCTCAAAATCCTTCTTGAGCATTTACAGCTGTTATGCTGCCGAAATTTTGCTAGGAATTCTAATGCCTTTGCATTATGGTTGTGCTTTCAGATGGCCACTCGCGACCTCAATCAAGTGGTTCGCCTGACTCGATGCCTAGATGTACCCGGCCATACCGCCATGTTGGTCAGGGTAATGACTGAGGCTGGATACCGTTGGTATCCCGAGTACACGGTCGAAGAGCAATTTCGAGACTTTAATCAAAGCCAGTATCTCTGCACTGTCAGGATATTTCCATCTTATCCTGGATCCACCGAGCCCCTTCACTGCTCCTATGGACTCGGGGTTACTATTGAGATGGCTGTGCAGGACGCCGCCTACTCTATGATGACCATCATGCGAGTCAGGTCTGGCCTATTTCGGGACTCTGATTTCCGGTATATGCCAGGATCACTTCCGGGAGCACAAGGGTATCTCCAGGCTATCTATGCTGACCCCACTCAGGAGGATTCACGGACTCGCACCACTGCTGAGATGCTCGAGGATAAGGACCGTGAAAATCGGGCCTTGAGGTTAGAGCTCTTCAATACCCGTGCTGACCATTGGGCCACGTTGACTCGGTTTGCACCGGCGGTGCAAGCTGGATATTCGGATATGCGCGATCTCTATCCTGTGAGATCTGCTTTGCCAGACGTGATGGGTTGGCGTGATGTAGGAGGCATCACCCCACCTCGCGGTCCCCGCAGGCCACCGTCTGTTGGTCCAAGACCTCATCCTAGCCCCTATGGTCCGCAAGCTCCGCGAGATCGTCTGTTCCCGGATGATCATGTTGAGCTTCCAGGCTATGGAGGTGATTTCTACGAGGACTACTACGGATCGGTCTGAGTTAGGGGTAGTATCACTAGTTCGTACTAGCTGTGTCGTCTATCGTCCTGCGTGACTCGTGGGATATGACCTAGTTTGTACCGCCTTCCGGAGGTGTAGAAAAATAATGTATAGGAGCTTGGGATGCCTCCGATGAGATGTAATCCTCCTTTCACCGTAATAGTACCTTGTTTGGTCTTGTACTAAACCTTGTATGGTGTGTATGACGATGGAATAAAGAAGCAGTTTCTGTATCTACCATGTCATACGGATGATCATCTTGCATTCCGAGTTATTCCTTACATTCTGTATCCTGTGTCGGAATCTTATCATTCTGGCTAAATCATTGTCTTGTTTACCTAGGATGGTCAACACGCGCAATAACCCTGCTCCTCAAGAGCAGGCCGAAGGCAGTGAAGTCAGGAATGCAAATCTGCCTCATCCTCCTTCCCTAGCCGAGGTTATGATGGAAGCCGAAAGAAACAAGCGGGAGACCAACCGTTTGTTGGAGCGTATTGAACAGAACACAGCACACCATCAGAGGACTAACGTGGTGTCACTCAGTGATTTCATCAAGTTACATCCACCCACGTTCCACCACTCCGTCGAGCCACTCGACGCTGATGACTGGCTTCGTAGTATTTCTCACAAACTGCGCTCCGCGCTAGTAGCTGAGGCTGACAAGGTCACCTTTGCTGCATATCATCTTGAAGGCCCCGCTAGTCTATGGTGGGAGAATTATGGAGCTATGCGCCCAGCGGGCCATGTCACTACTTGGGCTGAATTCAGCGAGGCTTTCCGTGAACATCACATTCCGGAGGGTCTCATGGACCGTAAACGTGAGGAATTTTGCAGTTTCACTCAGGGCCGACTCTCTGTGGATGCTTACAGCGGGGAGTTCGGTAACCTCGCACGATATGCCACTGAGGAAGTTTCTACCGATGCCAAGAAGCAAGCAAGGTTCCGTAAGGGGCTTAGTCCTAAGCTTCGCCGTGACCTTCGTCTGCATGAGTGCACAACTTTTCAGAAGCTTGTTAACAAGGCCATCAGTGCTGAGACTGGTCAGACTGATTATGACGCAACACGCAAGCATGGCCGTGACGTGGGTTCCTCATCCAGTGCTGGCCCTCAGAAGCGCCGCGTGTGGGTGCCCAACACTGCCCTGCCACCCAGGTTCACACCGAGGCCATCCTTCCAGGCGCCTCGCCCCGTTCAACAGTCTGCACCAGCCAAGCCCTATGGTGGTCCAACCAACAATGCTCCTCCACGTACCAGTTCTGTGACTTGCTTTAAGTGTGGGGAATCTGGCCACTATATGCGCGAGTGTCCCCAGACCAACCCCAACCAATCTGCTAAAGCTGTTGGCCGTGGCAAGCCGACAGGTAAAGTGTTCCACGCCAAGCCGGCCACCGCTACACGTGGCCATGTCAACTGTATCTCTGCCGAAGAAGCTCAAGAGGATCCCAACGTCGTTCTCGGTACGCTCCTTGTTAATTGCCACCCGGCATCTGTTCTTTTCGATACAGGAGCATCTCATTCATTCATATCCGAGAACTATGCTCGCTTGCATAACACCGCATTCTGTGACATGCCATCCTCTATGGTAATTCAAACTCCGGGATCCAAATGGCAAACCTCTAGGGTAATTCATGGAAATGAAATCCAAGTCGACAGACTTGTTTTCCTTGCATCTTTGATAGCTCTTAAATCTTCAGATATTAATATCATCTTGGGTATGGACTGGATGTCAGCTCATCATGCCAAAATTGATTGCTTCTCTAGGACTGTTCAACTCACCCATCCTTCGGGGAAGATAGTCAATGTCTTGACCCGATTAGCCAAGCGACAATTATATTCTCTTAACGCCAGCCCTTTGCCAGACCTTGAGGACGTTCCGGTAGTCCATGACTTCCCGGATGTCTTCCCAGAGGAATTGCCAGGTGTTCCACCTAACAGGGATGTTGAGTTCGTAATAGACCTCATTCCAGGAACCGTTCCGATTGCTAGAAGACCCTATAAGATGGCACCACTTGAACTAGCCGAGCTTAAGAAACAACTCGATGAGTCCTTGAAAAAGGGTTTCATCCGACCTAGTTCATCTCCGTGGGCTTGCCCCGTCCTCTTCGTCAAGAAGAAGGATGGTACGGACCGGATGGTTGTAGATTATCGACCTATCAATTTGGTCACAATCAAGAACAAATATCCGCTCCCCAGGATCAACGACCTGTATGATCAGCTCGCTGGATCCTCAGTCTTCTCCAAAATGGATTTGAGGTTGGGCTACCATCAAATCAAAATCAGGAACGGGGACATTCCTAAAACGGCCTTTGTTACTCGTTATGGCCAATATGAGTACACCGTCATGTCCTTCGGTTTAACCAACGCTCCAGCCACCTTTTCTCGGTTAATGAACTCAATCTTCATGGAGTATTTGGATAAATTCGTCATGGTTTACCTCGATGATATACTCATCTACTCCAAGAACGAGGAAGAACATGCCGAACATCTAAGGCTAGTGTTGAAGAAACTTCGAGAGCATCGCCTTTATGCCAAATTTTCTAAATGTGAATTTTGGTTGTCAGAAGTGACCTATCTGGGTCATGTAATATCTGGTAAAGGTATTGCTGTTAACCCTGAGCGAGTTCAAGCCGTCCTTAATTGGACTCCACCTGAATCGGTCAAGCAAGTTCAGAGTTTCCTTGGCCTAGCGAGCTATTGCCGTCGCTTTGTCGAGAACTTCTCCAAAGTTGCTAAACCTCTAACCGAACTCCTCAAGAAAGATAAAAAGTTCAATTGGACTCCACAATGTGAGCACAGCTTTCAGGAACTGAAAAGACGCCTGACTTCTGCTCCCGTACTGGTACCGCCAGACTTCTCTAAAGACTTTGTTATCTACTGTGACGCCTCGTGACAAGGACTAGGTTGCATTCTCATGCAAGATCGACACGTAATTGCTTACGCTTCACGGCAATTGCACCCACATGAGGAGAATTATCCTACTCATGATCTAGAGCTTGCAGCCGTAGTCTATGCACTTAAGACCTGGCGACATTACCTCCTCGGTAATCGTTGTGAAATATTCACTGATCACCAAAGTCTGAAGTATATCTTCCCCCAACCGGATTTGAATCTCAGGCAAAAACGTTGGGTTGAGTTGATCACAGATTTCGACTTAGGAATAACATACACCCCAGGGAAAGCCAACGTCATGGCTGATGCGCTAAGTTGTAAGTCTTATTGTAACAACCTGATGTTACAACAAAGTCAACCGCTTCTCCATGAGGAATTTCGGAAGTGTAACCTTCACATTGTTCCTCAAGGATTTCTTTCCACCTTGGTGGCGAAACCTACTCTTACGGATCAAATCATCGCTGCCCAAAAGCGAGATAAGGGAATATCTAAAATCAAGGAGAACATTGCTAGCGGAGGTGCTAGTTGTTTCTCCACAAATGATCATGGTGTTGTGTACTTTGAGAACCGTTTAGTGGTTCCCAAGAACCAGCATCTACGGCAGTTGATCCTTAAGGAGGCTCATGAATCTCCTCTCACCATTCATCCCGGTAGTACCAAGATGTATCAGGACCTACGCCAGAGGTTCTGGTGGACTAGGATGAAGAGAGAAATTGCTCAGTATATTGCTAATTGCAACGTCTGCCGTCGTGTAAAAGCAGAGCATCAACGGCCTGCTGGCACCCTTCAACCCTTAACTATTCCTGAATGGAAATGGGATAAAATTGGTATGGATTTCATTACCGGATTTCCCAGGACCAAGAGAGGAAATAATGCTATCTTTGTCGTTGTCGATCGTCTTTCCAAAGTGGCCCATTTCTTACCTGTTCGCGAGAGTATAACCGCTAGTCAGTTGGCAGACTTATACATCTCCCGAATCGTGTCTCTCCATGGTGTTCCTTTGGAAATTAACTCGGACTGAGGAAGTCTTTTCACCTCTCGATTTTGGGAAAGTTTCCAAAATGCTATGGGAACCCGCCTTTCCTTTAGCACCGCTTTTCACCCTCAATCGAGTGGTCAGGTAGAACGCGTCAACCAGATTCTAGAAGACATGCTTCGAGCCTCTGTTATCTCATTCGGAATGGATTGGGAGAAGTGCCTTCCATTTGCCGAATTCGCTTACAACAACAGCTATCAATCTAGCTTGGGTAAAGCCCCTTTTGAAGTTCTCTATGGACAACGGTGTCGAACACCCCTTAACCGGTCAGAAACCGGGGAAAGACAATTCTTTGGCCCGGATATGATTCAGGAAGCAGAAGAGCAAGTTCGCATCGTTCGTGAAAAGTTGAAAACAGCCCAATCTCGTCAAAAGAGTCAGTATGACCGAAAACATAAGGCTATGACTTTCGAGGTTGACGAGAAAGCTTACCTTCGGGTTACTCCTCTGAAGGGAACCCATCATTTCGGTATCAAGGGCAAATTGGCTCCTCGTTACATTGGACCTTTCCGTATTCTCACTAAACGAGGAGAAGTTGCCTACCAGTTGGAACTACCTCCACATCTCTCCAGAGTCCATGATGTCTTCCATGTTTCTCAACTCAGGCGTTGCTTCTCGAATCCTATCCGTGGAGTGGACCACGAAACGCTTGATCTCCAAGATAATCTCACGTATCGAGAGTACCCCATTCGTATCCTCGATCAGGCCGAGCGTACCACTCGACGTCATAATATCAAGTTTCTCAAAGTTCAATGGTCGCACCATTCTGAGGATGAAGCAACTTGGGAAAGGGAGGATCGTCTTCGACTCGAGTACCCCGCCTTCTTTCCGGAGGAACCTAAATCTCGGGACGAGATTCTTTTGAGTGGGGGTGAGTTGTCACACCCTAGCTAGTTCATGCATTAGAGTGTTGCATCATGTTTATTCTTTCATCAGAAACCTGAAATGGGGATGACAGAACCCCCAGCCCCTCTGAAACCAACTAGGGTTTACTAAAAACTTTTTCAATGAACCTGAAATGCCCTTCTAAAATGCCCATCATTTTTGTCTTGGTTCAGAACCTCTGCCAGAAGTGATGCACATTTTCCTAGGCCATCTCAGGGTTTTTGAATTAAATCATAAATATTTGAATTTGGGCATTTAAAATTATATAAAATATTTAAATGCTCAAATATCTCCAAACTAAAATGTTTCATGTTGGAAATAATCCAACTATGGACCAGGAGTAGTTTGGTGATTTTAGGAGTTGCCTAGGTATTTTTATTAATTCAACAAAGTTGCAGAAGTATTAAAAAACAGAAAACAAAAAAATAGAAAAACTTACCTGGCGCCAGCACCCGGCCCACCTGCCGGCCCAGCCCAGCGCCGCTCCAGCGAGCTGCTTGCCGGCCAGGCAGGCAGGCAGGTGCCCGACGGCGACCGCAGCGCGTGCCACGCAGCTGGCTGCCGCCCTGCTCCACCTCCTCGCCTCGGGGCTGGATGGATGAGCTCCACGCAGCGCCGTGAACCCGCAGGACACCTCCATTCTCCCCCAACCCCTCTCTCTCGCGCTCCCCCTCCATGGCCGACGCCATCGCTGCCACCCCCTCGCCGTAGCCACGCCCTCCGTCAATCCCACGCCGTGCCGCAGTGTCCAGGAGCTCCGCCACCCTCCTCTCCTTCGAGCAAGCCGAGCCCCGAGCGCTCGCAAGGCCTGAGCCCACCGCATCGACCTCGACCGAGCCGCCGTTGCCGGAGATCCCCTTCAACGCCGTCGTCGCTCTGGTCCGTCCCCGGCCGCACCAAGGGCTTCGTCGAACTCCCTGTGAGCTTAGCCATCTTCCCCTCCCTTCCTTTCTTGCTCCCGAGCTGTGTAGTGACCTCCCGGAGCTCAACCGCACCCACCGCCGCGGAGCTCGTCGCCGACGTGCTCCCGGTCATCCTCCGGCCACTCCACGGTGTCCATCATGCTCACCGCGTCACGTAGCACCTAACTAGCTACTCCCCGCACCTCACCGACCCCTCTTGCGTCAAGTTCGACTTTGGCCGAACTCCGGTGGCCGCCAAAGTCATCGCCGACGCCAACTCCGGCCACCCTGACCCCAACGGACTCCACCAAGAGCTGCGGTTCGTCCTCAGCTCCTCTCCGGTGGCCTCCGCGGCTCGTTTGGTTGCCGGAACGGCAAAAACCACTTCCGCCGCCGCGTCGGGCTCGCCGGCGGCTAAACGACGGTGCAGCCGACCCGGGTTTGACCACGGGTGGGCCCTGGTTGACTCTCCTGAGTCAATGACAGGTGGGGCCCAGCCCTGTTAACTAATTAGGATTAGTTTAAATTAATTTTAGTTTAATTAATCACACTGACACGCGAGACCCACTGTCAGGTTTGACCCGGACGTGTCCCGTTGACCTGCTGATGTCACACTGACGTCAGGCTGACGTAGTAATTGAATTTCTGGATTTAATCTAATATAGGAAATTCCAGAATATAGTTTAAACTTCAAAAATTCATAACTTTTAATCTGTAACTCCAAATCAGACAAATTATATATGAAAAATGATCAGAAAAATTCAATATATCCATCTGTACTATTTTCATGCATGATTAAACAAGTTAACTTGATGTTTAATGCAGAACAAGGAAAAACACTTTAAAGGGCCATGAATGAGTTTGAAATTTGAATCTTTGATTCAAATTGGTTCAAACCCTTCTGGTCTTAGTTGCATTAGCCCAACACACTCATATTGCCATGTTTCATGCATGCATCATATTGTTGCACATTGTTTGGTGATAGTTGTGTATCGGTGTTCTTTGCGGCAGGTTCTGCCTCCGAGGAGTACCGTGATTACCCTAACGAAGAACCGTATCAGTGCATCGAACCATCAGGCAAGCAACCAACCATTTGATCATATCGATACAATCCCATGTTCTCGCTCCTGCTCTCTTTTACTGCATTAAGACAACGCGTTTCAAACTGCTGTGTGCTACGGTAGTTGAACCCACTTCCTCTGCATGACCTGTCATTGCCACAGTAACTAGATGAAACCCACTAGCATGTGTAGGAGTTGATTGAGACATATGTATGTGTTGTTCCTACCTTGCTATGCCTACTATGCTTAGAGTCGTGTCAGGTCTGGTTCATCTGGGTGATGGGCTAGAGTGAAATGATTATGTCGGTAATGAGAGTGGTGGGGTGAACACGATTTGGTAAAGGTATCGATGAGAGGCCATGTAGGAGTACATGGTGGGTTGTTTCATTGAAGCCGACCTTAAGCACTGAGATCTGTATGAGTGATTTAAGATACAGCTACTACCATGCATTGGGCCCTGAACTATGACCCCGCTCGACTTCATATCCACCCTAGTTCTCTGTCCAGGAGTTGCAAGTAGTTTCTGGTGTTTGTAGCCTACTGGAGGCCGTGGATAGCGCTGACCGTAGGGGTGGGCTGTGATGCGGTAGGTACATGGCACGGTGTACTGAATACCCGTTAGGTATCTCGGGAACCCTGTTCACATCGTTTGGGGCTGTGAGCGAAACCTCGGCCGGGTCTCCTCATGGATGGAACCCGAATAGGCGATAAACCTGGACTAGAGACTTAGGTGTTTAGGTAGGTCATGGTCTACACCCACGTCGGCTTTCGCTTGAAGTCTGCCGAGCACATGTCGTGTGCAGACGCTAAGTGGTGGAAACATGTATGAAGAAGTACACCCCTGCAGGGTTAACATGATCTATTCGAATAGCCGCGTCCGCGGTAAAGGACTACTTGGTTGCCTATATAGTTCATAGACAAGTAAATGGAAACTACTAAAAGCCTCAAGATAAGTGTGAGTGCCGAGGATGGCTCTTCCGTAGGAAGACGGAGGTGGATCCTCGGTAGTGTATTGAAGTGGTGAGTAGTGGACTCGTGTGCGCAAAACCATTTCAAGTTGGAGTCTTGTAGGATAGCCTAGCCAAGAGTCAAAGCTGGCTTGCTGCAACAACTCCACCTACCCTTCTTGATAATGTGCATGTATGTAGGATCTGATGTAAGTCTTGCTGAGTACCTTTGTACTCATGTTGCTATAATTTACATTTTTACAGAAGACGCTGCAACCCCTCCTGATGGGTTCTTCGTAGACGTTGACATCAATGAGTAGGCTAAGGCCCAGGTGGTGATCCTGAGCTTGTGAAGGACCACGTAGTATAGCTAGGCTTTCCAAGCCTCTTTTTTTTACTAGTTGTCTGTACTCAGACAAGTTACTTCCGCTGCTGGTTTGTATGACTGTATGACTTGAATGCTGGATCGTGTGACCCGTACCTATGTGTATGTTATGTATGGCTCTTTGAGCCTTAAATAAAGTACTTGTGTCTTAGAGTCATGTTGTGATGCCTTGTTGTATTTGCACATATCGAGCATATTGTGTGTATGATTGAAATGCTTGGTATGTGTGGTATCTGACTATCTAGTTGTTTATCTTTAGTAGCCTCTCTTACCGGGAAATGTCTCCTAGTGTCTCCACTGAGCCATGGTAGCTTGCTACTGCTCCGGAACACTTAGGCTGGCCGGCATGTGTCCTTCTTCGTTCCTGTGTCTGTCCTTCGGGGAAATGTCACGCATTGAGTACCGGAGGCCTGTTAGCCCGCTACAGCCCGGTTTACCGGAGTCCTGCTAGCCCAGTGCTACAGCCCGGACCCGCTTGCTGATGACCGACACGTTCGTTGCTGGGTCATGGATGCCTGTCCCTGTAAGTCTGTGCCACTTTGGGTTTACGACTAGCCATGTCAGCCCGGGCTCCTTATCATATGGGTGCTAGCGACACTATCATATACGTGTGCCAAAAGGCGCAAACGGTCCCGGGCAAAGGTAAGGCGACACCCGTGGGAATACCGTGCGTGAGGCCGCAAAGTGATATGAGGTGTTACATGCTAGACCTATGTGGCATCGAGTCGGGGTCCTGACAATACATCAAAGCTTTAGATAGAGATATAGAGAATATCAAGTAAAGCTTTGGAAGGACATGTAACAAGCATATGCTCCCCCTACATGTATGCAATCATGTGAATATGGAACATAGGATCATGTGAATGCATAAGCATGACATAGTAGGCAATGTGTTACATGTATCTTGGCTATATGCATCAGAGCGAAGAATTATGGGAGATGTACCTTCATGCTTATGAGTCCTTGCAAACAGTATGTACATCAGCAAGAATTTCTCATATACATGATTGTGATGCATATACTTACCTTGTGGTCTTGAGTTGGCTTAGGAAAGAGTGAACCTGTGAAAATAAGGTTAGATAACACAGATGCATCTACTAGCTAGAGCAAACGAGAAGAAGCCACAAGAATACCAAGACTGGGATGACATGTAGAGAGTGATTACCAAGTACCACATTGGATTAGACATGTCCCCAAAGATAAAGTTATGTAATGAATTTAAAGATCTTATTTCACTGAGTATCTTGCTCCCCCTGAATCTAGCATGGAATACTGAGAGAAGATAGGGAACAGAAAACCATAGCTAAAGCAATTTAGCACATATGAATATGTCTTTCCCCTCTAGAAGACGTGTAACATCTCTCCTCTTGAATGCCAAGCATCTGGGATCATTGAAGATTACTCTTCTCTTGAGTATTTTCTCCCCTTAGAGATATGATAAGATGTGATCTCTCTCTATAGATAAAGCTTTTGATGTGATCTCTCTCTCCCCCTTTGACATCAATTTCCAAGAAGGATCTTCTGGATGTGTTGTCACATGGGTTTGGTCCTTGAGTCACAAGTCAAAGTAGCAAGAAAAAATGTGATGCTGGTAGAGGTCAAGATTCATTGAGTGGAGCTGGATCAAAAGAAACACAAAAGTAAGTGGCAGGTAGTTTTTCCTGTAGTGAGATCGGTAGCACCGAGTTGTATTTGTTGGTAGCACTGAGAGGTTTTGATGGGACCGAAATTGACAAACTGGTGGAACCGATTTCATCACAGAGAAAACACTTGTCACCTCAGCTCACTAGACTAGTAAGATCTCACAAGGATTTGCAAGGAATTAACTGAATGATTTGCAATGAATTAGATGCAGGAAATGCAGAACAGAAAGAAAAAGAAACTGTAAAATAAATCTAGATGAAGTTTTCTTTTTTGAAAGGGGAAACAAATATGCATGAGAGAAATGCAAGAGCATGAAGAACACGAGAGAACTTCATCTAGAATTGGTCGCCGACAAAGTCACCTATGTTTGAGTATGTTGACTTAGGAGTCAAGTGAGTTCACTTGATCATAGGTCATACTCATCGTTTAAGCTCAAAATGGGGTTACCATTTTTTGTTTAAGCATCTTGATGTATTCACATCTTGTCGAGTTGCTTTAACTCATGTCTTGGAGTGAGGCTTCTCTAAGATGGAAAAACATACCTTGGGTGATGGTGTTGATTGTTCATGTAGTTGAACTTGTGTGGGTTGCTCAAGGTTGATGTAGTTCATCAAGAGTTGGGAGCACCACTTGGAATTTGAGTTCATCTACCTACATGGGTTAGTTCTTGCAAGGAAGAGCACTTGTGTATCCAAAATAACAATCAGGAATTTCAACATAGAATTTGTCAAAGGATATGTGTGTATGGATTTGTGCTTCCTTGTCTTCAACCACCATTATGTAGAGACTTTGGAGATGTTGAGATTGCTCAATACGTGAGTGTGTTGCAATCTCATAGGTTTAGATTCCTCCAAATTCCTACAAATGTTAGATGACATGCAAGATGCAAATATATCCAAGATGTAAGATTTTCATCATAAGAGAAATCTCAAGGATTAGTCATAGGCATATGTCTTGCATGTATCAAATGGAGTTCCTACTCCAAGTTTGAAGCATCAATGATATTCAATTCTCCTCTCAACCTGCAAAACACTTTCTCAGCAAGAGGTTTAGTGAAAATGTCCGCTAATTGTTTTTCGGTGCGAACATGCTTAAGATTAATATCCCCTTTGGCAACATGATCTTGAATAAAATGATGATGAACTTCAATATGCTTAGTTCAAGAATGTTGCACGGGATTATGAGCAATCTTGATAGCACTTTCATTGTCACAAAGTAATGGAACATGTTTCATGTATATTCCATAATCTTTAAGAGTTTGTGTTATCGAAAGTAATTGAGCACAACATGAACCAGCGGCAATGTATTCTGCTTCGGCGGTGGATAAGGATACCGAGTTTTGTTTCTTGGATGACCAAGACACAAGAGATCTACCAAGGAATTGACAAGTACCCGAAGTGGACTTTCTATCAACCTTGTCTCCGGCATAGTCCGAGTCGGAGTAGCCAACAAGATCGAAAGAGGCCCTCTTAGGATACCAAATGCCAAAATTTGGTGTATGGATTAAGTATCTCACTATCCTTTTCACGGCCTTAAGATGACATTCTTTAGGTGCAGCTTGATATCTTGCACACATGCACACACTTAGCATAATATCGGGACGTGAAGCACATAGGTATAACAATGAACCAATCATAAAGCGGTAAACATTTTGATCAACCGGTTCACCATCTTTGGTCAAATCAAGATGTCCACTAGTAGGCATGGGTGTAGTCATACCTTTGCATTCTTGCATATTGAACTTCTTGAATAAGTCCTTAATGTACTTTGTTGAGAGACAAAAGTACCTTCCTTAGTTTTCTTGATTTGCAATCCAAGAAAGAATTTGAGTTCACTCATCATTGACATCTCAAACTTCTCTGACATTAGCTTTCCAAACTTCTCACTAAAATGAGGGTTAGTTGATCCAAATATAATGTCATCCACATAAATTTGGCATACAAATAATTCTCCATTAACCCTTTTAGTAAAAAGTGTAGAATCAATTTTCCCAATTTCAAAGCCTTTTTCAATAAGGAACTTGGTTAAGCATTTATACCAAGCTCTAGGAGCTTGTTTAAGACCATAAAGAGCTTTGCGAAGTTTGTAAACATGATCAGGTTTCTTAGGATTAACAAAGCCGGGAGGTTGTTTAACATAAACTTCCTCCTCTATTTCACCATTTAGAAAAGCACTTTTAATGTCCATTTGGTACAGGGTGATATCATGGTGATTAGCATAGGCAAGTAAGATGCAAATGGATTCAAGTCTAGCAACGGGAGCATAAGTCTCACCATAGTCCATACCTTCGACTTGTGGGTAAGCTTGGGCGACGAGACGTGCTTTGTTGCGAACTACTTGTCCATCTTCATCTTGCTTGTTGCAAAACATCCATTTGGTACCGATGATGTTGTGGTTGTTGTCGGGCTTCTCAACCAATGTCCAAACTTGATTTCTCTCAAAGTTTTGTAGCTCTTCATGCATAGCATTTATCCAATCTGGATCTTCCAATGCTTCTTCAACCTTCATAGTTTCAATGCTAGAGATGAATGAATAGTGTTCACAAAAGTTAGCTAAACGAGTTTTAGAGCGAGTGATTCTTCCAGTTTCAATATCATTGTAGATTTGCTCGACGGGATGGTCTTTAGCAATCCTTGCTCGAACTCGTGAAAGCTTTTGCTTGGGTCTTGGTTGAACATCTTCTTCATCTTGTTCTTCTTCTTGGCCTTTTTCATTATTGGCGTTGCCATTCTCTTTTCGTGGTGGAGAAGGAGGTTGTTGACATTCTTGATGTACTTCCTCGTTTTCTTCATCTTGGTGTGTCCCACTTGTGGATGCTTCCGTATCAACTCTTGGTTCACCTTGTCGTGACGTAGAAGCTTCCACTTGGACGGACGAGGTACTCACCTTCACCTCCGTTGGACGAATCTTGCCAATAGACAAGTCTTGGATTGCTTCCGAGGGGTCTTTGTCTCCTACATCAATTGGCAATTGCTCTAGTTGCGAGCCGTTAGATTCATCAAACTTCACATCTACCGTCTCTTCAACCTTTCGGGTGAAATTGTTGTAGATACGGTATGTGTGAGAGTTTGAGCCATAACCAAGTAGGAAACCTTCACGAAACTTAGGAGCCAATTTAGAACGATGATACTTATCAAGAATGTAGCACTTTGAGCCGAACACTCGAAAGTATCCAACTTGGGGTTTGTTACCAGTGAGGAGCTCATATGCCGTCTTGCCGAGTAGCTTGTGAAGATACAAGCAATTTGTTGCATGACGAGCTATCTCAACTGCTTCTGCCCAAAAGTGCTTCGGTGTCTTGTACTCATCAAGAATCTTTCTTGCCATTTCGTTGAGCGTCCGGTTCTTCATCTCGACAACTCCATTTTGTTAAGGTGTGTACGTAGCCGAGAACTCATGTGAAATCCCTTCTTCGTCAAGAAAGGTGTCCACATTTGCGTTCTTGAACTCCGTTCCGTTGTCGCTGCGAACCTTCTTGATCTTCACTTCAAACTGATTTTGAGCCTTCTTGGCGAAGTTTTCGAAGATCTTTTGGACCCGCGATTTGTCATCGAGAAAGAACACCCACGTAAATCTTGAAAAATCATCAGCTATAACTAGACCAAAAGAATTTCCACCGAGACTTTTGTAGGCTTTGGTACCAAAAAGATCCATGTGAAGTAGCTCAAGTGGCCTCCTTGTGGTCATGATGTTCTTCACGGGATGCCTTCCTCCAACCTGTTTACCTGCTTGACAAGCACTGCAAAGTCTATCCTTATCAAATATGACATCGTTAACACCAAGGATATGATTCCTTTTAATAAGCTTGTCAAGATTTCGCATGCCAACGTGACCTAATCGTCTATGCCATAACCAACCTTTAGAGGATTTAGCAATGAAGCAAGTTCTAGGTTGAGCCTTTTTAGTGAAATCAACAATGTAAAGATCACCTCTACGTATACCGGTAAAGACCATTTTATGATTGTCTCTACGAAACACTTGGCAATCTACTTCAGTAAATAGGACATTTAAACCGAAATTAGCAAGTCTAGATACTGAAAGTAAGTTGTAGCCAAGAGATTCAACGAGCATAACATTTTGAATGGAGCTGTCATGTGAGATGGCCACCTTACCGAGGCCAACCACCTTACCTTTTGAGTTGTCACCGAAAGTGACATACTTTCGAGGACCATCATTTTCAGCAAGCTCACGAAACATGTCTTTATCTCCGGTCATGTGATCGGTACATCCACTGTCAAGAATCCATTCCTTTCCTCCTGCCATATATCCTCGAAGATTTGCCATAAGACCAAAGTGTCTCATTGCATCATCAAGATCAAATGCATCATCATCATCCTCGTCATAGTATCCATGTTCGACATCGTCATGTGGTGGACCAACTCCTAGCGAGGGTGATTCATTAGTATGAGTTTGACAATGATCTCCTTTATGAAGTCTAGTAGCTTCGAAAATAATATCGCTAATAATTCCAACATTTCCTTTGGCACGCATAAGATTTGTAAGTTCAAATAAGCAATTACCAAACATAGGATCATTGGAATTCATCTTACTCAAGGCAATAAACTTATGAAGAATTTCATCCAGAATTTTTAAAGAATAATTAGGAAACCGTTCCTCAAGAAATTTCCAGGTGTAGGCACACTCAAGAGTAGGCAGTTTTCCAATCAAGTTTCTAGGCAAGCCTCTAGTGATAAGATTAACAGTTCTAACATTTCTAATCATGTCAATCGACTCATCAAGGGTAGGATGCATAGGATCAACGTGAGGTGCACAAGGACTAGTAATTTACTTGTTCAAATGATATTGATTGAAAATTACAAGCATCTCATTTTTCCATTCATGAAAATATTCTCCATTAAGTATAGGCACTTTATGTCTAAGACTCCCCAAAGTAGACTCATCCATCTTCCTCCAATGGTGATTAAGCCAAAGCAATGGAGACCAAGCTCTGATACCACTTGTAGGATCTCGAAGTATGTCTAGAAGGGGGGGGGGTGATTAGACTACTTGACCAAATAAACACTTAACCTTTTCCCAATTTTAGTCTTTGGCAGATTTTAGCAATCTTAGCACAAGTCAAGCAATCTTAACACAATTCAAGCAAGCATGCAAAGAGTATATGAGCAGCGGAAATTAAATCATGCAACTTGCAAGAATGTAAAGGGAAGGGTTTGGAGATTTCAAATGCAATTTGGAGACACGGTAATTTTTGAGCCATGGTTCCGATAGGTGGTGCTATCGTACATCCACGTTGATGGAGACTTCAACCCACGAAGGGTAACGGCTGCGCGAGTCCACGGAGGGCTCCACCCAAGAAGGGTCCATGAAGAAGCAACCTTGTCTATCCCACCGTGACCGTCGCCCATGAAGGACTTGCCTCACTAGTGCTAGATCTTCACGAAGTAGGCGATCTCCTTGCCCTTACAAACTCCTTGGTTCAACTCCACAATCTTGTCGGAGGCTCCCAAGTGACACCTAGCCAATCTAGGAGACACCACTTTCCAAGAAGTAACAAATGGTGTGTTGATGATGAACTCCTTGCTCTTGTGCTTCAAATGATAGACTCCCCAACACTCCACTCTCTCTCACATGATTTGGATTTGGTGGAAAGAAGATTTGAGTGGAAAGCAACTTGGGGAAGGCTAGAGATCAAGATTCATATGGTAGGAATGGAATATCTTGGCCTTAGCTCATGAGTAGGTGGTTCTCTCTCAAAAATGGTAAGTTGGAAGTGTAGTTTTGTTCTGATGGCTCTCTCTACGAATGAAGAGGAGGTGGAGGGGTATATATAGCCTCCACACAAAATCTAACCGTTACACACAATTTAGCAATCTCGGTGGGACCAAATCAACAAACTCGGTGAGACCGATTTAGTAAACCTAGTGACCGTTAGGGTTTTCGGTGGGACCGACATGCAACTCGGTAGGACTGATATGGTTAGGGTTAGGGCATAACGTAATCTGGGTGAGACCGATTACACAAACTCGGTGAGACCGATTTTGGTAACAAGCTAACCAGAGAGTTGGTCAGGCAAACTCGGTGTGACCGATTACACAAACTCGGTGGGACCGATTTTGGTAATGAGTTAACCAGAGAGTTTGCATTGTAATCTCGGTAGGACCGATTACTCAAACTCGGTAAGACCGATTTTGATAATGGACATACACAGAGAGATTACATTCCCATCTCGTTGAGACCGAGATCCCTATCGGTGAGACCGATTTGCCTAGGGTTTATGGCAGTGGCTATGTCATTTGAACTCGGTGGCGCCGGATAGAAAGAATCGGTGGGGCCGAGTTGGTCTTTGGGTTTCGGTCATATGTGGATGTGGGAAAGTAGTTGAGGGTTTCGGAGCATAGCACTAAGCACTATGAAGCAAGAAACTCATTAAGCAACACGTCATCCCTCCTTGATAGTATTGGCTTTTCCTATAGACTCAATGTGATCTTGGATCACTACAATGTAAAATGTAGAGTCTTGAGCTTGAAGCTTGAGCCAATCCTTTGTCCTTAGCATCTTGAAGGGGTTCCACATCGTTTATTTCATGCCACTTCATTGTTGAACTTATCTGAAAATATACTAGATAAAAGTGTTAGTCCAACAAGAGATATGTTGAAATTAATTACCAAAATCACCTAGGGAGCACTTGTGGTTTCAGAATATATGCACGTAGTCCTTAACAACATTGAAAGCATTGTATTTTAAATTGGGAATAACTGGAATGGGGTTCCAATCTACAGGAATTGGCCGTCTCTATAGTTGGGATAGGTCTTCGGCCGGTGGACTTGCTATACTTTTTGCTGGAGTGGGATTTTTCTGTGGTATGGCTAGTGCTATGGCAACTGAAATCGGCATACTTTTTGCTGGAGTGTAAGTCCTGTGTGGTGGGCTAGTGGTGTGGCCAGTGAAGTATGGGTACAGTCTGCTGGAGTCGGTCCTACATTTTGGTTCACTGGTTGTACAACCAATATAAGTGGGGTGTTGTCTGATTTCTCCAGCACCACCACATTTTTCGAGGACTTTGCTGGTGCTCCTTCAGGTTCGGCAATCACCCTCTTCCTTTTTGATGTCTGATGCACAAGACCAACATTTTACTGAAAAACATGGTATGATGACAGATGGAATATGTATTGATAATGGATGGGCATGGCATCTCGACATACATGATGAGTAAACTAAGCAGGTGGCGGTGCAACAAAGTAGAAGAAATGCAAGACAACATATGCAAGATACTCGCAATCAATAAAACCTTGCCAAATTAGAACAGGCGCCTGGATGGGTGAACAGGACAAGCCATGTGCCTTTGACTCCTCGAGGTTAGAATAGTCATTAGGATCATATTCCGAACAAGAATCTACATGTGGGGAGCGTATGAGTTTCATTGCATCCAGAATGGCACTCAATGCCTTGGTGCCAATTTTGAAAGTCATTGTTGTAAGGGCATATTATCCCTTAGTAGTTTTGGTGATTGATGACAATGCATTTATGAACTAATCATGTGCTTTGAGCGTTTCAGATATATCATGTCTAAACACAAGACGATTCGACGCCCCTCGAAGACTATTGAAGACAGTGTTTCTCTACGCTTCTTTTCGGTGGATTTGAGTCATAGGAAAGCCGTACTATTAAGAGGGGGTCCATGTTGGAAAGGTTTGGGTGGAATCTCACGTACACATCTATTCCTTTTTGCACCCACTTTCCTTGGCTCTTTGGAGCATCCTCCGTCTCTCCGTGTCTCTGCAAATGAAGAACTCCTTAGGTTGCTGAACTGAGGCTGGCGGTAGTACTGCTCTCCAGAGCGGTACTACCACAGGCCCTTGAGATAGTACCGGGCCCCGGTACGGTAGTACTATAGGTGCCCACGGTAGTACCGCTCCTTCGGAGCAGTAGTACCGTGGCCTCAGGCCAGGCACAGCTGCTCGAGTGGTAGTAGGGGCGGACGTAATTTTTTACATCCGCACTCTACGCGGTAGTACGGCGCCTTGGCGCGGTAGTACCGTGAGCCCTGGCCAGGCACAACAGCATGAGCGGAAGTAGGGGCAGATGTAATTTTTTACATCCGCGCCCTTCATGGTAGTACCGCTCCAGGTTTGCGGTAGTACCGTGTCAGATTTTTGCATAGATAAAAACTCAACGGATGTAGTCACAGATGTAATTTTTTATATCTGTGCCTACTCTGCCTAGACTATTCCTGCCTTGTGGTAGTATTACAAGGGTCCACGATAGTACCGCGCCAGCGGTTCTACCGCCCCCTATCTTAGACTTCAGGACTAGTCTTGGGCCCTGCCAAGCCAGTGGTAGTACCGCGGTACACCACGGTAGTACCGCATGCCCGTGCGGTATTACCTCTTGTGTGATGCGGTAGTACCGCGTGTCGGAGGCTGAGTTGGTGGATAACGGTTGGAATTGTCCCTTGACTATAAAAGGGGTGTCTTCTTCCCCAAGTTGACTACCTCTTCCTTCTCCAAGCTCAGTTGATGCTCTAAGCTCCATTTTCGCCCGATCTCTCTCCCTAGCCAATCAAACTTGTTGATTCTCTAGGGATTGGTTGAGAAGGCCCCGATCTACACTTCCACCAAGAGAAATTTGATTCCCCCCACTAATCCCTTGCGGATCTTGTTACTCTTGGGTGTCTGAGCGCCCTAGATGGTTGAGGTCACCGCGGAGCCATAGTCCATTATGGTGAAGCTTCGTGGTGTCATTGGGAGCCTCCAATTAAGTTGTGGAGATTTCCCCAACCTTGTTTGTAAAGGTTCGGTCGCTGCCTCCAAGGGCACCAATAGTGGAATCACGGTATCTCGCATTGTGCAAGGGCATGAGGAGAATACGGTGGCCCTAGTGGCTTCTTGGGGAGCATTGTGCCTCCACACCGCTCCAATGGAGACGTACTTCCCCTGAAAAGGAAGGAACTTTGGTAACACATTCTCATCTCCATCGGTTCTGCTTTTGGTTATCTCTCACCTTTACTTGTGCAAGCTATATTGTGTTATATCCTTTGCTTGCTTGTGTGCTTCTTGTTGTTGCATTATATAGGTTGCTCACCTAGTTGCATATCTAGACAACCTACTTTGATGCAAAGTTTAAATTGGTAAGAAAAGCTAAAAATTGTTAGTTGCCTATTCAGTCCCCCTCTAGTCAACTACATCGATCCTTTCAATTGGTATCAGAGCCTCGTCTCTTAATTAAGGGCTTTACCATCCTAAGAGTATGGTTGATACTATAGATGGTGAGGAGGAGCACCTCGGTGTGAATCCTCCTCATCTATGGACGATGGGGGATCCCCGGTCTCACATGAGGAGTTCAATGTGGCTTTGGACACATTGAAAACCTCCATGACGACCGAGGTCAAAGGCATGTTCAAAGAGTTCCTTGATGGTCTTAAATTATCCACTAAACCTTTGGAAGTGGCCGCTCCCACTAACAAGGTGGAGGATGCCAACTCCGATAAGGGGGAAGCTTCTAGTGATAGAGTTCCTTTATCTAGTGGTAGAAATGGAAATGGCATCTATGCTCATGTTGAACCACCTCTCACTTATGGAGGACCGGTTCCCTCCACTCATTTAAATCATGCGGGTTCTCCTTCCAAGATTGCGAAAAATGAGGATTTTGACTCTTGGGTTTATCGCTTTAAACGTCATTTAAACCATGTTAATACTAATATTTGGAGAATAATTGAGGAAGGTTTCTATCGGCATGATCGGAATAACTTTCACCCCTAGAGAAGCCATGAATAATCGATTCAATGAGAATGCTCTCTTCATCACCCAAGATGCAATTCCACCCGAAGATATTGCGCATCTCCGACCCTTCACCGTGGACAAGGAAGCACGACACCATGTTGTTTCCCTTTACAAGGGAAGCGCAAGCATCCAACGCTCCAACTATGAAGTGGTGCAAGATGAAGCCGATGAGTTTGGAATGAATGAAGATGAAGAACCTCGTGTGCTTTACTGGAGATTAACCACTCTCGCGGTCTCCCTCTGAGATCATGGGATCAAGGATACGGATGATAATTGGGTCAAGCGCAAATTCCTCAAGGCCATGATGCCTTACCTCAAGGCCATGTCCTCCGTCATCAATCCAAGGCCGGACTTCCACACCTTGTCCTCAAATGTAGTGTTGGATGAGTTTGTGGCGATGAGGATCTTGGACAAGACCGCCGACAATGCGGTGTTGCATTCTCAAAGAGCAAAGAAGCCCAACCTTGCCTTGAAGGCCAAGGCTAGTTTGGATGAAGAGGATAAAGAGGAAGATGAGGAGAGCAACCCCGAAGACACGAAATATGATTATCATAAGCACATGGCTCTTGCTTCAAGGCAATTTTGGAGCAAGAAGAACTCAAGGCCAAATTTCAACAAGAACAACTCAAGTGGCTTCAAGGGCAAGCAACGTGTGATAACATGTTACAATTGTGGGAATGTGAGCCATTTTGTTGCGGAGTGCCCTTACAAGACGCGAGAAGACAATGGTGGCAAGCTCATCCGAAAAGACAAAGCCAAGTCCTTCCCCAACAAGAACAACTTCACCAAGAAGACTCCGACCAAAGGGTTGGTGGCATAAGTAGAATACAATGAGGATGATGATGATGATGAATATAGTGAAGTCATGGCCATGGACTCCATTGCCATTTCCACAACTCCATGGGTGTCTCTCTTCGATTCACCCAATGAGAACATCACCGCCAAGTGCCTCATGGACAAAGCCACTAACAAGGTAACCCCCAACATCAAAACTACCATCATTACTAATCCCTCCTTGATGGATTGCATTGATGAAAGTGAGGGGTCTAATGAGGAAGTAAATGAATTTGAGTCTTTTATGAGTAAGCTCAAGGGCAAATCCAAGAAGCGCCTTGTTGCTCTCTTGGAACAACTTGGTGAAGCCAATGACATGATCGAGGCTCATGAGGAAATCATCTCTAAGATGGAAGGTCATAGTCGTGACTACACCGATGAGATATTGGACCTCTCTAATGCGCTTGAGGAAGAGCTCTCATCGTTTGGCTCTTGAGGAGTCACACAACGATGACCATGCTAAATTAAAGAAAGATCTTGAGCATGCTCTTGTTGTATCTCGTGTGCTAAATTCCGAGAAGGCTAAACTTGGGGTTGACCTTGCTAGACTCAAAGAGGAGTTTGATATACTTGACAAGGCTCACAAGGCCTTGAAGGGTGCTCATGCTAGCCTCAAGGAGTCTCATGATCAACTCCAAGTGAAGCTAACCAAGGATAAAGCTGTTGGGGAACGTAGCAGAAATTCAAAATTTTTCCTACGTATCACCAAGATCTATCTATGGAGAGACCAGCAACGAGTAGAAAGGAGAGTGCATCTACATACCCTTGTAGATCGCTAAGCGGAAGCGTTCAAGTGAACGGGGTTGATGGAGTCGTACTCGTCATGATTCAGATCACCGATGATCAAGTGCCGAACGCACGGCACCTCCGCATTCAACACACGTACAGCCCGGTGACGTCTCCCACGCCTTGATCCAGCAAGGAGAGAGGGAGAGGTTGAGGAAGACTCCATCCAGCAGCAGCACAACGGCGTGGTGGTGATGGAGGAGCGTGGCAATCCCGCAGGGCTTCGCCAAGCACCATGGGAGAAGAGGAGGAGGGAGAGGGGCAGGGCTGCACCAACGAGAGATCAAATCATGTGTTATGGGCAGCCCCATGCCTCAATATATATAGGGGGAAGGGGGCTGCGCCCCCTTTAGGGTTTTCCCACCCCCTAGGGGCAGCGGCCAGCCCTAGATGGTTTTGGGGTGCGGCCAAGAGGGGGGGAGGAGTCCATCCTCCCCAAGGCACCTCGGAGGTGCCTTCCCCCTCGAGGACTCTTCCCTCTAGGGTTCCCTAGGCGCATGGGCCTCTTGGGGCTGGTTTCCTTGGCCCATGTAGGCCAAGGCGCACCCCCTACAGCCCATGTGGCCCCCCGGGGCAGGTGGCCCCACCCGGTGGGCCCCCGGGACCCTTCCAGTGGTCCCGGTACAATACCGATGACCCCGAAACTTGTCCCGATGGCCGAAACAGGACTTCCTATATATAAATCTTTACCTCCGGACCATTCCGGAACTCCTCGTGACGTCCGGGATCTCATTCGGGACTCCGAACAACATTCGGTAACCACATACAAGCTTCCTTTATAACCCTAGCGTCATCGAACCTTAAGTGTGTAGACCCTACGGGTTCGGGAGACATGCAGACATGACCGAGACGTTCTCTGGTCAATAACCAACAGCGGGATCTGGATACCCATGTTGGCTCCCACATGTTCCACGATGATCTCATCGGATGAACCACGATGTCAAGGACTCAATCGATCCCGTATACAATTCCCTTTGTCTATCGGTATGTTACTTGCCCGAGATTCGATCGTCGGTATACCGATACCTTGTTCAATCTCGTTACCGGCAAGTCACTTTACTCGTTCCGTAACACATCACCCCGTGATCAACTCCTTGGTCACATTGCGCATATGATGATGTCCTACCGAGTGGGCCCAGAGATACCTCTCCGTTTACACGGAGTGACAAATCCCAGTCTCGATCCGCATAAAACAATAGATACTTTCGGAGATACCTGTAGTGCACCTTTATAGTCACCCAGTTACGTTGTGACGTTTGATACACCCAAAGCACTCCTACGGTATCCAGGAGTTACACGATCTCATGGTCAAAGGAAGAGATACTTGACATTGGCAAAGCTCTAGCAAATGAACTACTCGATCTTTTGTGCTAGTCTTAGGATTGGGTCTTGTCCATCACATCATTCTCCTAATGATGTGATCCCGTTATCAACGACATCCAATGTCCATAGCCAGGAAACCATGACTATCTGTTGATCACAACGAGCTAGTCAACTAGAGGCTCACTAGGGACATATTGTGGTCTATGTATTCACACGTGTATTACGATTTCCGGATAATACAGTTATAGCATGAATAAAAGACAATTATCATGAACAAGGAAATATAATAATAATACTTTTATTATTGCCTCTAGGGCATATTTCCAACAAAAGCCACCTTTCCTTATATGGTCTTAATTGATAACGCAAATGCTACTAACCCGTGTTGTGAGCATGTGCATCTTGTGGAGGAGAATGCCAAGTTGAAGCAGCAACTTGAGAAAGGCCTTGTGTCCTGTATACAAGGTGAGAAGAATCTCAATGACCTTTTTAGCAATCAAAAGGAAGTTGTGGCCAAGGAGGGAGTTGGGTTCGCACCCAAGTCCAAGAACAAGAAGAAGAATGACAAGACCAAATGACCTCCTCCTCTCAAGAAAACTTTTGTGAAGGAGGGAGAGGGTGCTTCAAACGAGAAGAAGAACAATGTGAAGGGTGGCGGCGTCAAAAAGGGCAATGCCACCCCTTCCAACAAAGCCGGTGACTTTAACCCTTCTTATGTGTTGTGTCTTGCTAGTGATGGGCATGTTTATGCTAAATTTGTTGGTTCTCCTTATGAGTACATTGATTGGTCTATTTGGGTTCCTAATACCCTTGTTACTAACATCAAAGGACCCATTACAAAATGGGTACCTAAAACCAAGAATTGATCTCTTGTAGGTGTTTGCTTCCGGTGGGGGATCATGGTTGCTCGATAGTGGAGCCACAAATCATATGACCGGAAGCAAGGACTTGGTGGTGGACGTGCAAAAGATTCCATCTATGCCCACCAATGTCAAGTTGGGTGATGCCTCGTCATCCAAGTTATTGGGTCTTGGCAAGGTTGTCATTTGTCATGATCTCACGATCGAGAAAGTCATGCTTGTTGAGTCCCTTGCATACAATTTACTTTCCATTCGTCAACTTGCACTCACGGGTTTTGCCACATTCTTTGATATTGATACCGTGGCCCTCTTGTGGATCAAGACTCTTAAAGTATCCTTTGTTGGGCATGTCGAGTATGGTCTTTATGTGCTTAACTTTTCGGAGTGACCCACTAAGACCGCGACATGCCTAATGGCTAAAGTTGATGTGGTATGGCTTTGGCATTGCCGTTTAGCCCATGTCAATATGAGATCTTTTCAAAGTCTTCTCAAGGGGGACCATGTCCGTGGACTAACCAATGTTTGCTTTGCCAAAGATCGTGCTTGCGGTGCTTTTATCGAAGGAAAGTACATGAGAAGGCTCACCCTCCCACGACTATCATCTACTTGAAGAAACCCTTGGATCTCCTTCACATGGATCTCTTTGGGCCTCCATCCTTTGATAGTCTTGGCGGTAGAAAGTATTGCTTGGTGATAGTCGATGATTACTCAAGGTACACTTGGGTATATTTCTTCAAGAGGAAGAGTGAAACTCAACAAACTGTCATCGACTTTGCAAATGAAGCTCAACGTCAACACAATGCAAAGATCTTGACAATAAGAAGTGACAATGGCACCAAGTTCAAGAACTACACCTTGGATGAGTTTCTTAGTGATGAGGGGATCAAGCATCAATATTCTGCACCATACACCCCTCAAAAAAATGGTGTAGCACAGAGGAAGAACCAGACGTTGATGGATGCGGCAAGGACCACGATGGCGGAGTTCAAGTCTCCTTATAACTTTTGGGCCGAAGCCATCAACACCGCGTGTCATGCATACAATCGGCTCTATCTCCACAAAGGCTTGAGCAAGACTCCATATGAAATACTCACCGGTAACAAGCCCAACCTCAAGTACTTCCGGGTGTTCGGTTGTAAGTGTTTCATTCTCAAAAAAGGTGTTTGTTTGTCTAAATTTGAGGCTAGAGCTCATGAGGGCATATTTGTTGGTTATGCTACAAACTCTCATTCTTACCGTGTCCTCAACGAGTCCACGGGACTCATTGAGGAGACGTGTAACATGGAGTTTGACGAGAATAATGGCTCCCAAGTGGAGCAAAGTGGTACTTGTGATGTAGGTGATGAAATTCCTCCCCAAGCCATAAGAAGAATGTGTGTTGGTCATATCCTACTAAAAGCACAAGTGCTCCCTAGGTGGTTTTGGTAATTAATGTCAACATATCTCTTGTTGGACTAACACTTTTATCTAGTATGTTTCAGATAAGTTCAACAATGGAGTGACCTGGAATAAAGGATGTGGAACCCCTTCAAGATGCTAAGGACAAAGGATTGGCTCAAGCTTCAAGCTCAAGACTCTTCATTTTATATTTTAGTGATCCAAGATCACATTGAGTCTACAGGAAAAGCCAATACTATCAAGGAGGGATGAGGTGTTGCTTAATGAGTTTCTTGCTCCACAGTGCTTAGTGATATGATCCAAAGCCCTCAACTACTTTCCCACATCCACATATGACCTAAACCTAAAGTCCAACTCGACCCCATCGATTCTTTCTATCCGGCGCCACCGAGTTCAGATGTCATAGCCACTGCCACAAACCCTAGGCAAATCGGTCTAACTGATAGGGATCTTGGTCTCACCGAGATGCGTTGTAATCTCTCTGTGTATGTCCATTATCAAAATCGGTCTCACCGATTTTGAGTAATCGGTCCTATCAAGATTACAATGCAAACTCTATGGTTAACTTATTACCAAAATTGGTCCCACCAAGTTTGAGTAATCGGTCCCACCGAGTTTGCCTGACCAACTCTCTGGTTAGATTATTACCAAAATCGGTTTCACCGAGTTTGTGTAATCGGTCTCACTGAGATTACATTATGCCCTAACCCTAACCATATCGGTCCTACCGAGTTGCATTTCAGTCCCACCGAATATCCTAACGGTTACATTGTTTACTAAATCGGTCTGACCGAGTTTGTTGATTCGGTCCCACCGAGATTGGTAAATTGTGTGTAACGGTTAGATTTTGTGTGGAGGCTATATATACCCCTCCACCTCCTCTTCATTTGTGGAGAGAGCCATCAGAACAAACCTACACTTCCAACTTACCATTTCTGAGAGAGAACTACCTACTCATGTGTTGAGGCCAAGATATTCCTACCATATGAATCTTGATTTCTAGCCTTCCCCAAGTTGCTTTCCACTCAAATCTTCTTTCCACTAGATCCAAATCCTGTGAGAGAGAGTTGAGTGTTGGGGAGACTATCATTTGAAGCACAAGAGCAAGGAGTTCATCATCAACACACCATTTGTTACTTCTGAGAGAGTGGTGTCTCCTAGATTGGCTAGGTGTCACTTGGGAGACTCCGGCAAGATTGTGGAGTTGAACCAAGGAGTTTGTAAGGGCAAGGAGATCGCCTACTTCGTGAAGATCTACCGCTAGTGAGGCAAGTCCTTCGTGGGCGACGACCATGGTGGGATAGACAAGGTTGCTTCTTCGTGGACCCTTCTTGGGTGGAGCCCTCCGTGGACTCGCGCAACCGTTACCCTTCGTGGGTTGAATTCTCCATAAACGTGGATGTACGATAGCACCACCTATCGGAACCACGGCTCAAAAATCACCGTGTCTCCAAATTGCGTTTGGAATCTCCAAACCCTTCCCTTTACATTCTTGCAAGTTGCATGCTTTACTTTCTGCTGCTCATATACTCTTTTGCATGCTTGCTTGAATTGTATGAAGATTGCTTGACTTGTGCCAAGATAGCTAAAATCTGCCAAAGTCTAAAATTGGGAAAAGGCATAATTTTTAATTGGTCAAGTAGTCTAATCACTCCCCCTCTAGACTTAATTACTTCTTCTCAAGGTCCTACAAGTGGTATCAGAGCATTGGTGTCCATTGCCTTGGTTTAATCACCATTGGAGGAAGATGGATGAGTCTACTTTGGGGAGTCTTAGACATAGAGTGCCTATACTTGATGGAGAGTATTTTCATGAGTGGAAAAATGAGATGCTTGTAATTTTCAATCACTCCCCCTCATTTGAACAAGTACATTGCTAGTCCTTGTGCACCTTATGTTGATCCTATGCATCCTACCCTTGATGAGTCTGTTGACATGATTAGAAATGTTAGACCTGTTAATCTTATCACTAGAGGCTTGCCTAGAAACTTGATTGGAAAACTGCCTACTCTTGAGTGTGCCTACACTATATGGAAATTTCTTGAGGAATGATTTCCTAATTATTCCTTGAAAAATCTGGATGAAATTCTTCATCAGTCCGTTGCCTTGACTAAAATGAATTCCAATGATCCTATGTTTCTTAATTGTCTATTTGAACTTACAAATCTTATGTGTGCCAAAGAAATTCTGGAATTATTAGCAATATTATTTCCGAAGCTACTAGAATTTATAGGGGAGATTATTGTCAAACTCATACTAATGAATCACCCTCACTAGGAATTGATCCACCACTTGATAATGTTGAACATGGATACTATGATGAGGATGATGATGATGACTTTGATCTCGATGATGCAATGAGACACTTTGGTCTTATGGCAAACCTTCGGGGATATATGGCAGGAGGAAAGGAATGGGTTCTTGACAGTGGATGTACCGATCACATGACCGGAGATAAAGACATGTTTCGTGAGCTTGCTGAAAATGATAGTCCTCGAAAGTATGTCACTTTCGGTGACAACTCAAAGGGTAAGGTGGTTGGCCTCGGTAAGGTGGCCATCTCACATGATAGCTCAATTCAGAATGTTATGCTCGTTGAATCTCTTGGCTACAACTTACTTTCAGTATCTAGACTTGCTGATTTTGGTTTCAATGTCCTATTTACTGAAGTAGATTTCCAAGTGTTTCGTAGAGACAATCATAAAATAGTCTTTACCGGTATACATAGAGGTGATCTTTACATTGTTGATTTCACTAAAAAGGCCCAACCTAGAACTTGCTTCATTGCTAAATCCTCAAAAGGTTGGTTGTGGCATAGACGACTAGGTCACGTTGGCATGAGAAACCTTGACAAGCTTATTAAAGGGAATCATATCCTTGGTGTTAACGATGTCATATTCGATAAGGATAAACTTTGGAGTGCTTGTCAAGCAGGTAAACAGGTTGGAGGAAGGCATCCCGTGAAGAACATCATGACCACAAGGAGGCCACTTGAGCTACTTCACATGGATCTTTTTGGTCCCAACGCTTACAAGAGTCTCGGTGGAAATTCTTTTGTTCTAGTTATAGTTGATGATTTTTAAAGATTTACGTTGGTGTTCTTTCTCGATGACAAATTGCAGGTCCAAAAGATCTTCAAAAACTTCACCGGGAAGGCTCAACATCAGTTTGAAGTGAAGATCAAGAAGGTGCGCAGCAAGAATGGAACGGAATTCAAGAACGCAAATGTAGACACCTTTATTGATGAAGAAGGGATTTCACACGAGTTTTCGGCTACATACACACCTCAACAAAATGGAGTTGTTGAGAGGAAGAACCGGACGCTCATCGAAATGGCGAGAACGATGCTTGATGAGTACAAGACGCCGAAGCACTTTTGGGCAGAAGCGGATGAGACAGCTTGTCATGCAACAAATCGCTTGTATCTTCACAAGCTACTCGGCAAGACGGCATACGAGCTTCTCACCGGTAACAAACCCCAAGGTTGATACTTTCGAGTATTCGGCTCAAATTGCTACATTCTTGATAAGCATCGTCGTTCTAAATTTGCTCCTAAGTCTCATGAAGGTTTCCTACTAGGTTATGGCTCAAACTCTCACACTTACCGTGTCTACAACAATTTCACCCGAAAGGTTGAAGATACGTTAGATGTGAAGTTTGATGAATCTAACGGCTCGCAAGTAGAGCAATTGCCAATTGATCTAGGAGACAAAGACCCCTCGGAAGCAATCCAAGACTTGTCTATTGGCAAGGTCCGTCCAACGGAGGTGAAGGAGAGTACCTCATCCGTCCAAGTGGAAGCTTCTATTTCACGACAGCGTGAACCAAGAGTTGATACGGAAGCATCCACAAGTGGGACACACCAAGATGAAGAAAACGAGGAAGTACATCAAGAACGTCAACAACCTCCTTCTCCACCACGACAAGAGAACGACAACGCCAATAATGAAGAAGGCCAAGAAGTAGAAGAAGAACAGGATGAAGAAGATGTTCAACCAAGAACCCAGCAAAAGCTTTCACGAGTTCGAGAAAGAATTGCTAAAGACCATCCCGTCGAGCAAATCTACAATGATATTCAAACCGGGAGAATCACTCGCTCTAAAACTCGTTTGGCTAACTTTTGTGAAAACTATTCATTCATCTCTAGCATTGAACCTATGAAGGTCGAAGAAGCGTTGGAAGATCTGGATTGGATAAATGCTATGCATGAAGAGCTACACAACTTTGAGAGAAATCAAGTTTGGACATTGGTTGAGAAGCCCGACAACAACCACAACATCATCGGTACCAAATGGGTGTTTCGCAACAAGCAAGATGAAGATGGACAAGTAGTTCGCATCAAAGCACGTCTTGTCGCCCAAGGCTACACACAAGTCGAATGTATGGACTATGGTGAGACTTATGCTCCCGTTGCTAGACTTGAGTCCATTCGCATCTTACTTGCCTATGCTAATCACCATGATATAACCTTATACCAAATGGACATTAAAAGTGCTTTTATAAATGGTGAAATAGAAGAGGAAGTTTATGTTAAACAACCTCCCGGCTTTATCAATCCTAAGAAACCCAATCATGTCTATAAACTTCGCAAAGCTCTTTATTGTCTTAAACAAGCTCATAGAGCTTGGTGTAAATGCTTAACTAAGTTCCTTATTCAAAAAGGCTTTGAAATTGGAAAATTTGATTCTACACTTTTTACTAAAAGGGTTAATGGAGAATTATTTTTATGCCAAATTTATGTTGATGATATTATATTTGGATCAACTAACCCTCATTTTAGTGAGAAGTTTGGAAAGCTAATGTCGGAGAAGTTTGAGATGTCAATGATGAGAGAACTCAAATTCTTTCTTGGCTGCAAATCAAGCAAACTAAGGAAGGTACTTTTGTCTCTCAAACTAAGTACACTAAGGACTTATTCAAGAAGTTCAATATGCAAGAATGCAAAGGTATGACTACACCCATGCCTACTAGTGGACATATTGATTTCACCAAAGATGGTGAACCGGTTGATCAAAAGGTTTATCGCTCTATGATTGGTTCATTGTTATATCTATGTGCTTCACGTCCCGAAATTATGCTAAGTGTGTGCATGTGTGCAACATATCAAGCTGCACCTAAACAATGTCATCTTAAGGCCGTGAAAAGGATAGTGAGATACTTAATTCATACGCCAAATTTTGGCATTTGCTATCCTAAGAGGGCCTCTTTTGATCTTGTTGGCTACTCCGACTCGGACTATGCCGGAGACAAGGTTGATAGGAAGTTCACTTCGGGTATTTGTCAATTTCGTGGTAGATCTCTTGTGTCTTGGTCATCCAAGAAACAACACTCAGTATCCTTATCTACCGCCGAAGCGGAATACATTGCCGCTGGTTCATGTTGTGCTCAGTTACTTTGGATGACCCAAACTCTTAAAGACTATGGGATATATGTGAAACATGTTCCATTGCTTTGTTACAATGAAAGTGCTATTAAAATTGGTCATAATCCCGTGCAACATTCTCGAACTAATTATATTGAAGTTCGTCATCATTTCATTCGAGATCATGTTGCTAAGGGTGAAATTGATCTTAAGCATGTTCGCACCGAAAAGCAATTAGCGGATATTTTCACTAAACCTCTTGATGAGAAAGTGTTTTGCAGGTTAAGAGGAGATTTGAACATCATTGATGCTTCAAACTTGGAGTAGAAACTCCATTGGATACATGCAAGACATGAGCTTATGACTAATCCTTGATATCTCTCTTATGATGATAATCTTATGTCTTGGACAAAATTGCATCTTGCATGTTATCTAACCCATGTAGGTACTTGGTTGTAGGACCTTGAGAAGAGGTGTTTAGAGGGGGGGTGATTAGACACTAAGTACCAAAGTTGCAGTTTTTTAAGTTTCTTTAAAATTTGAGTGGAGTTTAGGCACAAGTTTAACATTCACAACATATAGCAAGCAAGCATGCAAAGAGTATATGAGCAGCGGAAAGTAAAGGATGCAACTTGCAAGAATGTAAAGGGAAGGGATTGGAGGATTCAAACGCAATTGGAGACACAGATGTTTTTGGCGTGGTTCCGATAGGTGGTGCTATCGTACATCCACATTGATGGAGACTTCAACCCACAAAGGGTAACGGCTGCGCGAGTCCATGGAGGGCTCCACCCACGAAGGGTCCACGAAGAAGCAACCTTGTCTATCCCACCATGGCCGTCGCCCACGAAGGACTTGCCTCACTAGTGGTAGATCTTCATGAAGTAGGCAATCTCCTTGCCCTTACAAACTCCTTGGTTCAACTCCACAATCTTGTCGGAGGCTCCCAAGTGACACCTAGCCAATCTAGGAGACACCACTCTCCAAGAAGTAACAAATGGTGCGTTGATGATGAACTCCTTGCTCTTGTGCTTCAAATGATAGTCTCCCCAACACTCAACTCTCTCTCATAGGATTTGGATCTGGTGGAAAGAGGGTTTGAGTGGAAAGCAACTTGGGGAAGGCTAGAGATCAAGATTCATATGGTAGGAATGGAATATCTTGGCCTCGACACATGAGTAGGTAGTTCTCTCTCAGAAATAGGATGCTGGAAGTGTACGTTCAGTCTGATGGCTCTCTCTCCGAATGAAGAGGAGGTGGAGGGGTATATATAGCCTCCACACAAAATCTTACCGTTACACACAATCTACCAAACTCGGTGGGACCGAATTCTTAAACTCGGTCAGACCAATTTAGCAAATAATGTGACCGTTAGGGTTTTCGGTGGGACCGGAATGCAACTCGGTGGGACCGATTCGGTTAGGGTTAGGGCATAACGTAATCTCGGTGAGACCGATTACACAAACTCGGTAGGACCGATTTTGGTAATTGGCTAACCAGAGAGTTGGTCAGGAAAACTCGGTTGGACCGATTATCAAACTCGGTGGGACCGATTTTGATAATAAGTTAACCAGAGAGTTTGCATTGTAATCTTGGTAGTACTGATTGCTCAAATTCGGTGAGACCGATTTTGATAATGGACATACACAGAGTGATTACAATCCCATCTCGGTCAAACCGACATCCCTATCGGTGAGACCGATTTGCCTAGGGTTTGTGGCAGTGGCTAAGACATCCAAACTCGGTGGCGCCGGATAGAAAGAATCAGTGGGGCCGAGTTTGACTTTTAGGTTTAGGACATATGTGGATATGAGAAAGTGGTTGAGGGTTTTTGGAGCATATCACTAAGCACATGAAGCAAGAGGCTTATTAAGCAACATCTCATCCCTCCTTAATAGTATTGGCTTTTCCTATAGACTCAATGTGATCTTGGATCACTGAAATGTAAAATGAAGAGTCTTGAGCTTGAAGCTGGAGCCAATCCTTTGTCCTTAGCATCTTGAAGGAGTTCCCACATCCTTTAGTCCATGCCACTCCATTGTTGAACTTATCTGAAACATACTAGATAAAAGTGTTAGTCCAACGAGAGATATGTTGACATTAATTACCAAAACCACCTAGGGAGCACTTGTGCTTTCAATCTCCCCCTTTTTGGTAATTGATGGCAACATACATCAAAGCTTTAGACAAAGATGTAAAGAATAGCAAGTAAAGCTTTGGAAAGACATGTAACAAGCATAGGCTCCCCCTCCATGTATGCAATCATGTGAATATGAAATATAGAAGCATGTGATAGCATAACCATGATAGAGCAGGCAATGTGTTACATGTATCTTGGCTATATGCATCAGAGCAAAAAGTATTAAAGAGAATACCTTCATGTCCATGAGTCCTTCTTGCAAACAGTATGTACATCAGCAAGAATTCCTCATACACATGATTGTGATGCATATACTTACCTTGTAGTCTTGAGTAGGCTTAGGATGGAATGAACCTGTGTAAACAAGGTTAGATAACACAGATACATCTACTAGCCAGAGCAAACAGAAGAAACCACAAGAATACCAAGACCGGGAAGACATGTAGAGAGTGAGTACTAAGTACCATAGTTGATTAGACATGTCCCCAAGAGTAAAGATATGCAATGAATTTAAATGATTTCTTTCCCTTAGATGTCTTGCTCCCCCTGAATCTAGCATGGGATACTGGGAGAAGATAGGGAACAGAAAATCAGAGCTGAAAGAAAACAGAGCTGAAAGATATGAATGATGATAAGAGCTAAAGTTCAGAGCTAATGTATGCTAATGCAAAATGAGCACAACAGATCATATGAACATGTGTCTCCCCTCAAGAAGACACGTGGCATCTCTCCTCTTGAACACCAAGCATCTGGGATCCTTGAGAAATACTTTCTACTAGTATTCTCTCCCCTGGAGATATCTCTCTCCCCTTGAAGGATCTCTCTCCCCCTATGAGATGTGATCTCTCTCTCTAAATGATAAGCTTTGATGTGATCTCTCTCTCCCCCTTTGACATCAATTTCCAAGGAGGGCTTGATAAAGATGTAATCTCTCTCTCTCCCTCTGGAATTAGTCGTGAATGGGTTTGATCCTTGAGTCACAACATAAAGCAATGATAAAAATGTGATGCTTGTAGAGGACAAGATTCATTGAGTGGAGCTGGAACAGAAGAAACTCAGAATAAGTGGCAACCTGTTTTTCCTGTTGTGAAATCGGTGGCACCGAGTGGTATGCTTCGGTGGTACCGAGAGTTTTCGGTTGGACCGAAAGTAACAAATCGGTGTAACCGAGTTCATCATAGTGAAAACACTTGTCACCTCAGCTCTCTAGACTAGTAAGATCTCACAAAGATTTACAAGGAATTTACTGAATGATATGCAGGGAATTGGATGGGGGAAATGCAAAGAAAACAGAAAGAAATCTAGATGAAGTATTTTTTTGAAAGGGGAAACACAAATGCATGAAACACATGCAAAAACTCATAAAAGAACACAGGAGAACTTCATCTAGAGATAGTCGGTGACGAAGTCACCTATGTTAGAGTATATTGACTTAGGAGTCAAGTGAGCTCATTTGATCATAGGCCATACTCATCGTTTAAGCTCAAAATGGGGTTCCCATTTTTTGTTTAAGCAACTTGATGTATTCACATCTTGTCGAGTTGCTTTAACTCATGAATCAGAGTAAAGCTTCTCTAAGATGGAATAACATACCTTGGTTGGTGGTGTTGTCCATGTAGTTGAACTTGCGTGGGTTGCTCAAGGTTGATGTAGCTCATCAAGAATTTGGAGCACCACTTGGAATTTGAGTCCATCTACCTACATGGGTTAGTTCTTGCAAGGTAGAGCACTTGTGTATCCAAAAATGACAATCATGAAGCTTAACATAGAATTTGTCAAAGGATATGTTTTAATGGTTTCGTGCTTCCTTGTCTTCAACCACCTTTGTGTAGAGACTTGGTGATGTAGAGATTGCTCAAGATATGAGTAGATTACAATCTCATGGAATTTGATTCAACCAAGTACCTACATGGGTTAGATAACATGCAAGATACAAATATATCCAAGACATAAGATTTTCATCATAAGAGAAATATCAAGGATTAGTCGTAAGCTCATGTCTTGCATGTATCCAATGGAGTTTTTACCCAAGTTTGAAGCATCAATGATGTTCAATTCTCCTCTTAACCTGCAAAACACTTTCTCATCAAGATGTTTAGTGAATATATCTGCTAATTGCTTTTCGGTGCGAACATGCTTAAGGTCAATGTCACCCTTAGCAACATGATCTCGAATGAAATGATGACGAACTTCAATGGTGCTTAGTTTGAGAATGTTGCACAGGATTATGACCAATGTTGATAGCACTTTCATTATCACAAAGCAATGGAACATATCTCACAGATATCCCATAATCTTTAAGAGTTTGGGTCATCCAAAGTAATTGAGCACAACATGAACCAGCGGCAATATACTCCGCTTCAGCGGTGGATAAGGATACCGAGTTTTGTTTCTTGGAGGACCAAGACACAAGAGATCTACCAAGATCTTGACAAGTACCCGAAGTGGACTTTCTATCAACCTTGTCTCCGGCATAGTCCGAGTCGGAGTAGCCAACAAGATCGAAAGAGGCCTCTTAGGATACCAAATGCCAAAACTTGGTGTACGGATTAAGTATCTCACTATCCTTTTCACAGCCTTAAGATGACATTCTTTAGGAGCAGCTTGATATCGTGCACACATGCACACACTTAGCATAATATCGGGACGTGAAGCACATAGATATAACAATGAACCAATCATAGAGCGATAAACTTTTTGATCAACCGGTTCACCATCTTTGGTTAAGTCAAGATGTCCACTAGTAGGCATGGGTGTAGACATACCTTTGCATTCTTGCATATTGAACTTCTTGAATAAGTCCTTAGTGTACTTCGTTTGAGAGACAAAAGTACCTTCCTTAGTTTTCTTGATTTGCAACCCAAGAAAGAATTTGAGTTCACTCATCATTGACATATCAAACTTCTCCGACATTAGCTTCCCAAACTTTTCACTAAAATGAGGGTTAGTTGAACCTAATATAATATCATCAACATAAATTTGGCACACAAAGAGTTCAACATTAACCCTTCTAGTAAAAAGAGTAGAATCAATTTTCCCAATTTCAAAGCCTTTTTCAATAAGGAACTTGGTCAAGCATTTATACCATGCTCTAGGAGATTGTTTAATACCATAAAGAGCTTTGTGAAGTTTGTAAACATGATTGGGTTTCTTAGGATTGACAAAGCCGAGAGGTTGTTTAACATAAACTTCCTCCTATATTTCACCATTTAGAAAAGCACTTTTAATGTCCATTTGGTACAATGTGATATCATGGTGATTAGCATAGGCAAGTAAGATGCGAATGGACTCAAGTCTAGCAACGGGGGCGTAAGTCTCACCATAGTACATACCTTCAACTTGTGTGTAGCCTTGGGCGACGAGACGTGCTTTGTTGCGAACTACTTGTCCATCTTCATCTTGTTGTTGCAAAACACCCATTTGGTACCGATGATGTTGTGGTTGTTCTCAGGCTTCTCAACCAATGTCCATACTTGGTTCCTCTCAAAGTTGTGTAGCTCTTCATGCATAGCATTTATCCAATCCAGATCTTCCAATGCTTCTTCGACCTTCATAGGTTCAATGCTAGAGATGAAAGAATAGTTTTCACAAAAGTTAGCTAAACGAGTTTTAGAGCGAGTGATTCTCCCGGTTTGAATATCATTGTAGATTTGCTCGACGGGATGGTCTTTAGCATTTCTTGCTCGAACTCGTGAAAGCTTTTGCTTGGTTCTTGGTTGAACTTCTTCTTCATCATCTTCTTCTTCTTGGCCTTCTTCATTGTTGGCGTTGTCGTTCTCTTGTCGTGGTGGAGAAGGAGGTTGTTGAGATTCATCTTGATGCACTTCCTCGTTTCCTTCATCTTGGTGTGTCCCACTTGTGGATGCTTCCGTATCAACTCTTGGTTCACCTTGTCGTGAAGTAGAAGCTTCCACTTGGACAGACGAGGTACTCTCCATCACCTCCGTTGGACGGACCTTGCCAATAGACAAGTCTTGAATTGCTTCTGAAGGATCTTTGTCTCCTACATCAATTGGGAATTGCTCTACTTGCGAGCCATTGGATTCATCAAACTTCACATCTACCATCTCTTCAAACTTTCGGGTGAAATTGTTGTAGACACGGTAAGTGTGAGAGTTTGAGCCATAACCTAGTAGGAAACCTTCATGAGACTTAGGAGCAAATTTAGAACGACGATGCTTATCAAGAAAGTAGCACTTTGAGCCGAATACTCGAAAGTATCCGGGGTTTGTTACCGGTGAGTAGCTCGTATGCCGTCTTGCCGAGTAGCTTGTGAAGATACAAGCGATTTGTTGCATGACAAGCTGTCTCAACCGCTTATGCCCAAAAGTGCTTCGGCGTCTTGTACTCATCAAGCATCGTTCTCGCCATTTCGATGAGCGTCCGGTTCTTCCTCTCAACAAATCCATTTTGTTGAGGTGTGTACGTAGCCGAGAACTCATGTGAAATCCCTTCTTCGTCAAGAAAGGTGTCCACATTTGCGTTCTTGAACTCCGTTCCGTTGTCGCTGCGAACCTTCTTGATCTTCACTCCAAATTGGTTTTGGGCCTTCCTAGCGAAGTTTTTGAAGATCTTTTGAACCTGCGATTTATCATCAAGAAAGAACACCCACGTAAATCTGGAAAAATCATCAACTATAACTAGACCAAAAGAATTTCCACCGAGACTATTGTAAGAGTTGGGACCAAAGAGATCCATGTGAAGTAGCTCGAGTGGCCTCTTTGTGGTCATGATGTTCTTCACGGGATGCCTTCCTCCAACCTGTTTACCTGCCTGACAAGCACTGCAAAGTCTATCCTTATCAAATATGACATCATTAACTCCAAGGATATGATTTCCCTTAATAAGCTTGTCAAGGTTTCTCATGCCAACGTGACCTAGTCGTCTATGCCATAAGCAACCTTTTGAGGATTTAGCAATGAAGCAAGTTTTAGGTTGAGCCTTTTTAGTGAAATCAACAATGTATAGATCACCTCTACATACGCCGGTAAAGACCATTTTATGATTGTCTCGACGAAACACTTGGTAATCAACTTCAGGAAATAGAACATTGAAACCGAAATCAGCATGTCTAGATACTGAAAGTAAGTTGTACCCAAGAGATTCAACGAGCATGACATTTTGTATGGAGCTATCATGTGAGATGGCCACATTACCAAGGGCAACCACCTTACCCTTTGAGTTGTCACCAAGTGACATACTTTCGAGGACTATCATTATCAGCAAGCTCACGAAATATGTCTTTATCTCCGGACATGTGATCGGTACATCCACTATCAAGAACCCATTCCTTTTCTCCTGACATATATCCCCGAAGATTTGCCATAAGACCAAAATGTCTCATTGCATCATCAAGATCGAAGTCACTATCATCATCCTCATCATAGTATCCATGTTCAACATCGTCATGTGGTGGATCAAATCCTAGAGAGGGTGATTCGTTAGAGTGAGTTTCACAATGATCTTGCTTATGAATTTTTATAGCTTCAGAAATAATATCACTAATAATACCTACATTTCCTTTGGCACGCATAAGGTTTGTAAGCTCAAATAGACGATCACCAAACATAGGATCACTAGTATTAATCTTACTTAAGGCAATAGACTTATGAAGAATTTCATCAAGATTTTTCAAAGAATAATCAGGAAATCATTCCTCAAGAAATTTCCATATAGTGTAGGCACACTCAAGAGTAGACAGTTTTATAATCAAGTTTCTAGGCAAGCCTCTAGTGATAAGATTAACAGTTCTAACATTCCGAATCATGTCAATAGACTCATCAAGGGTAGGATCCATAGGATCAACACAAGGTGCACATGGACTAGCAATGTACTTGTTTAAATGATATTGATTGCAAATTACAAGCATCTCATTTTTCCACTCATGAAAATACTCTCCATCAAGAATAGGCACTCTATGTCTAAGACTCCCCAAAGTAGACTCATCCATCTTCCTCCAATGGTGATTAAACTAAAGCAATGGAGACCAATGCTCTGATACCACTTGTAGGACCTTGAGAAGAGGTGTCTAGAGGGGGGGGTGATTAGACACTAAGTACCAAAGTTGCAGTTTTTTAAGTTTCTTTGAAATTTGAGTGGAGTTTAGGCACAAGTTTAACATTCACAACATATAGCAAGCAAGCATGCAAAGAGTATATGAGCAGCGGAAAGTAAAGCATGCAACTTGCAAGAATGTAAAGGGAAGGGATTGGAGGATTCAAACGCAATAGGAGACACAGATGTTTTTGGCGTGGTTCCGATAGGTGGTGCTATCGTACATCCACGTTGATGGAGACTTCAACCCATGAAGGGTAGCGGTTGCGTGAGTCCACGGAGGGCTCCACCCACGAAGGGTCCACGAAGAAGCAACCTTGTCTATCCCACCATGGCCGTCGCCCACGAAGGACTTGCCTCACTAGCGGTAGATCTTCACGAAGTAGGCGATCTCCTTGCCCTTAAAACTCCTTGGTTCAACTCCACAATCTTGTCGGAGGCTCCCAAGTGACACCTAGCCAATCTAGGAGACACCACTCTCCAAGAAGTAACAAATGGTGCATTGATGATGAACTCCTTGCTCTTGTACTTCAAATGATAGTCTCCCCAACACTCAACTCTCTCTCATAGGATTTGGATCTGGTGGAAAGAAGGTTTGAGTGGAAAGCAACTTGGGGAAGGCTAGAGATCAAGATTCATATGGTAGGAATGGAATATCTTGGCCTCAGCACATGAGTAGGTAGTTCTCTCTCAAAAATAGGATGCTGGAAATGTAGGTTCAGTCTGATTTCTCTCTCTCCAAATGAAGAGGAGGTGGAGGGGTATATATAGCCTCCACACAAAATCTAACCGTTACACACAATCTACCAAACTCGGTGGGACCGAATCATTAAACTCGGTCAGACCGATTTAGCACATAATGTGACCGTTAGGGTTTTCGGTGGGACCGGAATGCAACTCGGTGGGACCGATTCGGTTAGGGTTAGGGCATAACGTAATCTTGGTGAGACCGATTACACAAACTCGGTAGGACCAATTTTGGTAATTAGCTAACCAGAGAGTTGGTCAGGCAAACTCGGTTGGACCGATTATCAAACTCGGTTGGACCGATTTTGATAATAAGTTAACCAGAGAGTTTGCATTGTAATCTTGGTAGTACTGATTGCTCAAACCCGGTGAGACCGATTTTGATAATGGACATACACAGAGAGATTACAATCCCATCTCGGTGAGACCGAGATCCCTATCGGTGAGACCGATTTGCCTAGGGTTTGTGGAAGTGGCTAAAACATCCAAAGTCGGTGGCGCCGGATAGAAAGAATCAGTGGGGCCGAGTTTGACTTTTAGGTTTAGGACATATGTGGATATGAGAAAGTGGTTGAGGGTTTTTGGAGCATATCACTAAGGACATGGAGCAAGAGGCTCATTAAGCAACACCTCATCCCTCCTTGATAGTATTGTCTTTTCCTATAGACTCAATGTGATCTTGGATCACTGAAATGTAAAATGAAGAGTCGTAAGCTTGAAGCTTGAGCCAATCCTTTGTCCTTATCATCTTGAAGGAGTTCCCACATCCTTTAGTCCATGCCACTCCATTGTTGAACTTATCTGAAACATACTAGATAAAAGTGTTAGTCCAACGAGAGATATGTTGACATTAATTACCAAAACCACATAGGGAGCACTTGTGCTTTCATTGGTTGAATCATATTCCATGAGATTGTAACCTACTCACATCTTGAGAAATCTCTACATCACCAAGTCTCTACACTATGGTGGTTGAAGACAAGGAAGCACGGAACCATTCAAACATATCCTTTGACAAATTCTATGTTGAATTTCATGATTGTCATTTCGGATACACGAGTGCTCTTCCTTGCAAGAACTAACCTGTGTAGGAAGATGAACTCAAATTCCAAGTGGTGCTCCCAACTCTTGATGAACTACATCAACCTTGAGCAACCCACACAAGTTCAACTACATGATCAACACCACCACCCAAGGTATGTTATTCCATCTTAGAGAAGCTTTACTCCGAGACATGAGTTAAAGCAACTCGACAAGATGAGAATACATCAAGATGCTTAAACGAAAAATGGAAACCTCATTTTGAGCTTAAACGATGAGTATGACCTATGATCAAGTGATCTCACTTGACTCCTAAGTCAATATACTCTAACATAGGTGACTTTGTTACCGACCAATTCTAGATGAAGTTCTCTCGTGTTCTTTTCTGTGCTCTTGCATTTGTCTCATGCATGTTTGTTTCCCTTTAAAAAAACTTAATCTAGATTTCTTTCTTTTCTTTTCTGTTTGCTCTGCATTTCCTGCATCCAATTCATTGCATATCATTTAGTTAATTCCTCGCAAATCTTTGTGTGATCTTACTAGTCTAGTGAGCTGAGGTGACAAGTGTTTTCTCTACGATGAACTCGGTTTCATTGATTTGTTGCTTTCGGTCCAACCGAACCATTTCGGTTCAACCGAAGCATACCACTCGGTGCCACCGACTTCACAACAGAAAAAAAAATTATTTTGCCACTTATTCATCTCTATCTTCTGATCCAGCTCCACTCAATGAATCTTGTCCTCTACAAGCATCACATTTTTAAAAATGCTTTGTGCTGTGACTCAAGGATCAAACCCATTCACGACAAATTCCAGAAGCCCTTCTTGGAAATTGATGTCAAAGGGGGAGAGAGAGATCACATCAAAGCTTATCACTACCAAAGGGAGAGAGAGAGTATCACTTCCACAGGGGGAGAGAGAGATCTCCAGGGGGAGAGAATACTTAAGAAGAGAGTATTTCTCAAGGATCCTAGATGCTTGGTGTTCAAGAGGAGAGATTCCACATGTCTTCTTGAGGGGAAAGACATGTTCATATGTGCTTATTTGCATTAGCTCTGTTCATTTGTATCTTTTAGCTCTGATTTTTTGTTCCCTATATTCTCCCAGTATCCCATGCTAGATTCAGGGGGAGCAAGACATCTAAGGGAAAGAAATCATTTAAATTCATTGCATATCTTTACCTTTGGGGACATGTCTAATCCAATGTGGTACTTAGTACTCACTCTCTACATGTCATCCCAGTCTTGGTATTCTTGTTGTTTCTTCTGTTTGCTCTGGCTAGTAGGTGTATCTGTGTTATCTAACCTTGTTTACGCAGGTTCATTCCATCCTAAGCCAACTCAAGACCACAAGGTAAGTATATGCATCACAATCATGTGTATGAGGAATTCTTGCTGATGTACATACTGTTTGCAAGAAGGACTCATGAGCATGAAGGTATTTTTTAATATTCTTTGCTCTGATGCATATGGCCAAGATACATGTAACACATTGCTTACTCTGTCATGTTAATGCATTCACATGCTTCTACATTCCATATTCACATGATTGCATACATGTAGGGGGAGCCTATGCTTGTTACATGTCTTTCCAAAGCTTTACTTGCTATACTCTATATCTTTATCTAAAGCTTTGATGTATGTTGTCATCAAATACAAAAAAGGGGTGATTGAAAGCACAAGTGCTCCCTAGGTGGTTTTGGTAATTAATGTCAACATATCTCTTGTTGGACTAACACTTTTATCTAGTATGTTTCAGATAAGTTCAACAATGGAGTGGCATGGACTAAAGGATGTGGAACCCCTTCAAGATGCTAAGGACAAAGGATTGGCTCAAGCTTCAAGCTCAAGACTCTTCATTTTATATTTTAGTGATCCAAGATCACATTGAGTATATTGGAAAAGCCAATACTATCAAGGAGGGATGAGGTGTTGCTTAATGAGTTTCTTGCTCCACAGTGCTTAGTGATATGCTCCAAAGCCCTCAACTACTTTCCCACATCCACATATGACCTAAACCTAAAGTCCAACTCGGCCCCACCAATTCTTTCTATCCGGCGCCACCGAGTTCAGATGACATAGCCACTGCCACAAAACCTAGGCTAATCGGTCTCACCGATAGGGATCTCGGTCTCACCGAGATGGGATTGTAATATCTTTGTGTATGTCCATTATCAAAATCGGTCTCATCGAGTTTGAGTAATCGGTCCTACCGAGATTACAATGTAAACTCTCTGGTTAACTTATTACCAAAATCGGTCCCACCGAGTTTGAGTGATCGATCCCACCGAGTTTGCTTGACCAACTCTCTGGTTAGCTTATTACCAAAATCGGTCTCACCGAGTTTGTGTAATCGGTCTCACCGAGATTACGTTATGCCCTAACCCTAACCATATCGGTCCTACCGAGTTGCATTTCGGTCCCACCAAAAATCCTAACGGTCACATTGTTTACTAAATCGGTCTGACCGAGTTTGTTGATTCGGTCCCATTGAGATTGGTAAATTGTGTGTAACGGTTAGATTTTGTGTGGAGGCTATATATACCCCTCCACCTCCTCTTCATTCGTGGAGAGAGCCATCAGAACAAACCTCCACTTCCAACTTACCATTTCTGATAGAGAACTACCTACTCATGTGTTGAGGCCAATATATTCCATTCCTACCATATGAATCTTGATCTCTAGCCTTCCCCAAGTTGCTTTCCATTCAAATCTTCTTTCCACCAGATCCAAATCCCGTGAGAGAGAGTTGGGTGTTGGGGAGACTATCATTTGAAGCACAAGAGCAAGGAGTTCATCGTCAACACACCATTTGTTACTTCTTGGAGAGTGGTGTCTCCTAGATTGGCTAGGTGTCACTTGGGAGCCTCCGATAAGATTGTGGAGTTGAACCAAGGAGTTTGTAAGGGCAAGGAGATCGCCTACTTCGTGAAGATCTACCGCTAGTGAGGCAAGTCCTTCATGGGCGATGCCCATGGTGTTATAGACAAGGTTGCTTCTTTGTGGACCCTTCTTGGGTGGAGCCCTCCGTGGACTCGCGCAACCGTTACCCTTCGTGGGTTGAATTCTCCATCAACGTGGATGTACGATAGCACCACCTATCGGAACCACGGCTCAAAAATCACTGTGTCTCCAAATTGTGTTTGAAATCTCCAAACCCTTCCCTTTACATTCTTGCAAGTTGCATGCTTTACTTTCTGCTGCTCATATACTTTTTTGCATGCTTGCTTGAATTGTATGAAGATTGCTTGACTTGTGCCAAGGGAGTTAAAATCTGCCAAAGTCTAAAATTGGGAAAAGGCATAATTTTTAATTGGTCAAGTAGTATAATCACCCCCCCTCTAGGCTTACTTCTTCTCAAGGTCCTTCACCTACCCATTGAGGAACCCCTTGTGGCCGAAGGAGAAGGACAATGCTCCACTCAAGTGGATCCATCACCGACCCAAGACCCACACGCTTCTGAAGAACAATGTGAAGGCCCTCAACCTTGTGAAAAAGATCAAGGGCAAGATCAACCTCAAGATGGTGGTGGGCCACCAAGTGATGCCCAAGGTCGAGTTCTCCCTTACGAGCAAGTTCAAGATCAAGAGCAAGCTCAAGATCAAGATCAAGCTCAAGACCGCACTCATGATGATCAAGTTTCCGCTCCTCTTTTCAAACCTGAGGAGGAATTAGAGCACCGTGCCACTAAGTTTTCTTCCATGGTCACTACCAAAGGTCATCTCATGGATAATGTGGTTGGAAGCCTAAGAAAGGGTGTAAGCACTCGTAGACAATTAGCAAAATATTGTGAACATCATGTGTTTGTTTCTTGTGTCGAACCCCAAAAGGTCTATGAAGCGCTCGAGGATCCGGATTGGCTCAATGCCATGCATGAAGAACTCAACAACTTCGAGCACAACCAAGTGTGGAGATTGGTACCAAGGCCAACCGGGAATCATAATGTCATTGGGACCAAGTGGATTTTCAAGAACAAGCAAGATGCTCATGGAATTATTGTTCGCAACAAGGCTCGCTTGGTCGCACAAGGCTACTCCCAAGTCGAGGGTATCGACTATGGTGAAACCTTTGCTCCCGTTGCTCGCCTTGAATCTATTTGTTTGTTGATTGCTTATGCTTCTCATCATAATTTCAAGTTGCAACAAATGGATGTGAAGAGTGCTTTTCTTAATGGTCCTATTAATGAGTTGGTGTATGTCAAACAACCCCCGGGGTTCGAGGACCCCTATTTCCCCGATCATGTCTACCAACTCGACAAGGTACTCTATGGCCTTAAACAAGCCCCACATGCGTGGTATGAGCAACTTACCGAGTTGTTGCAAGATCGTGGGTTCGAAAATGGGAAAATTGACCCCACTCTTTTTACTAAGAAGGTCAAAGGGGAGTTGTTTGTATGCCAACTACATGTTGATGACATTATCTTTGGTTCCCCTAACAAAGCTTTCAATGAGGAATTTTCTGCTCTCATGACCTCAAAGTTCAAGATGTCTATGATGGGAGAGTTGAAGTTCTTTCTCGGGTTCGAAATCAAGCAAATAAGAGAAGGAACCTTCATCAACCAAACCAAGTACACTCAAGACATGCTCAAGAGATTCAAGCTAAGCGATGTCAAGCCGGCCTCCACCCCAATGCCCATCAAATGCCAACTTGAGATAGATCCCAATGGTAAAGCCGTGGATCAAAAGGTATATCGCTCCATGATTGGCTCCTTGCACTACAAAAAAATACACTTCCGCGATGATACGTGTTTGTCACGGTAGGTCGCATTTCTTGTCATGCATGTACATCCATGACAAATTTATGACAGAATCAAGATAGTCATACTTGTGCTGTCGTAGAAATGTTCCATGACATTACCAAAATTATCAGTACTGTCGTAGAAATGTTCCATGACATTACCAAAATTATCATCATGGAAGTGTCCACTTCCATGACGATAAATCGCGCGTCACAGAACTGCTTTCATCAAGGGTGACCGACACGTGGCATCCAATGTAACGGAACGCCGTTAAGCTATCGGGTCGGGTTTTGGATCCGATAAACCCGTTAACAGTCCCGACCAATGGGGATTTCCCACGTGTAAAATCATCATAGGCTGGAGGAAACACGTGTCGGCTCACCGTTGGGGCAGATGTCATCCGCTCATTGGACCGAAGGCGCCTATGATACGGCGACACGTGGCACGGTCCAATAAAGGCCCATTCCTATGAAAAGGCCGGCCCGTTTGACTTGGTCAAAAGGTCGCGGGCCGGCCCACGGAATGCCTATTAACAGCCTATTCGCATATATCCCATTTACAACTTGCTAACCCAGGGCCCGTTACGCCCTATCCGAATTAGGCCCAGTAGCATCATCTGGGCCGTCCAATATGATTCAGCCCATTTTAACTTCCGGTCCATGTGTGGCCCATGACTTCTTTCGGCCCATTTGAGGACCTTTGTAACACTTGGCCCATTAATGGCCCGTGGTGAAACTGGCCCGTAATGAACAGTGTATCACTTTATACCCATTAACGGCCCGTTATTCCATTGGGTCGTTTCCGGCCCAAGTTATATTTCATCCTTCTCAGGGCCCATTGATTCTTGGGCTCATTTGCAGCATTCGGTTACATACGGCCCGTTACTGTCATTTTCTACTTGTGGGCCAAATTCAGCCCGTCATTACAGTCGGCCCGTTTGCGGACCGTTAATACGTTGGGCCATTTTCATTTAAAAAAAACCCGTTGGGATGTTTTCATAGAGTTATCATATATGGCCTATTAACGGCCCGTTATGGTCCACAAATAATACGGCCCATGATTGGCGAAATGATGATACGCCCCGTAGAAGGCCCATGGATCCTACGGCCCGTATGAGGCCCATGGATAGTATGGCCCGTAGAAGGCCCATGGACCCTACGACCCGTAGAAGGCCCACTGATCCCTAAGGCCCGTATAGAAGGTCGATGGATCCTACGGCCCGTATAGAAGTCCAATGGTCCTACGGCCGAACGAAGGCCCATGGATCATACGGCCTGCAGGATGCCCATGGTTACAATAGTCTGTGTGTTGCCATGATTATTTTGTCCTAGTTACCAAAAATAGGCTATTGTGGCCACTAGAAAAACACAGAAAAAGAACTGCAGTGACTACAAGCAAACAACTAAACAAGACAATAAGGAAATAAATAAGCAAGAAATTAAGGCTAGCCTATTACCTCTATTACACATATTACATCCACTGGGCATCAAAGTTCGCCACCAGTGCAAATATAGGGAACAAAGCAGCATATTACATACACTTGGCCGTCAAAATTGGCCACGAGTGCAAATAAACGCAGCAGCAAAGCAAGAGCATAACTGAAACAACTTCAGAAGAGCATAACTGAAACAACTTCAGAAGAGCTCAAGTATCCTGGGTATCCACCATGCTGGCAATAAGCTTAGCAAGTTGATTAGCTTTGTCCTGTTTGGCGCTAAAATCCTCCAACGCCGTTGCACCAGAAAGTATGCATCTGAATGCTCCAGGGACTTCCACAGTCCTTCCACTTCTTGTCGTAGCACAGCTGATCGATGTCTTTCAGCTTGTAGTTGAGACTCAAGAAACCGAACTGATTCAGACAGTGAGTTTAAATAGCTTGTGCAAGCGGTAGTGGCCAGTAACTCGAACACTAAACCAAGACAGGACTTTGGGGTTGTCTCGCTGTCTTCAAGATAGTCTTCCTTAGCTGTTTTATCAGCTTTGTTGGAGACCAACAAGGATGTGTCACTATCCTGAACCTTATCTGCATTACTTCCTTTACCATTGCTTAATAAGGCACTCTTCCCCAATATTTTGTCAGCATTCTAAAAGAAGAAACAAGCAGACACATAACAAGTTTAGCATGTACTAGTATATGAAACTCATTTCGGTGAACCAGTTCATTAGTAAGGTGGACAGGATTAAACTACCAAGTCTTCTATTGCCAAGTACTCGTACATAATAAAAGCATCAAACAAACATGTATCTATGTCCTATGGTCACCGCATTGTCTTGCCAAATCAAAATAGAGACACGGCTCAAATCATATCAGTTCAAGACAAAGCAGCAGTGAAAGAATACAAAGCGTGGGAAACTACATGGCACAATAAGATTTCAGATGGGTACCACGGGTCTACATGTACAACAACACTATTGGCTCTGTTGTGATGCTAGTAATGTGCATGATATGAAAGTCAACTGTATACACAATTGAAATTGAAATCAAAAGAGCTATTGATAAGAACAGACCTGTTAAAGAAACATGCGTGAACATACCTGCCGTGCCATTGGAGTTTCGGTTGGATCCTTCAATTTAAAATAAGTACAATGATACAAGAGCAAAGCAATCATAGTTAAAAAAAGGCGCGCGTAAGCGAGCGCATAAGCGCGCCTAGGCTCTAGGCATTGGCAAAATGCATTGCGCATAACTATGCTTAATTTGTGCATAACTGTGCATAAGCATGCTCTTTGGTCAGTAAAGTGCAAGGTGGTGGCAAAACGCACAATTAACGCCTAGCGCTTTTTTGAACTATGATAGCAAATGAATCTTAAATTAGAACAGTTGTTCTTCAGGTTAGGCACTTGTTCTACATGAACTGAGTACAGTAAGACGCAAGAATATAATACTTAAAAATAGAAAATGAGCTCATAGACCTTACCACATTCTTGGTTCGGGACTAGTACAGAACAAGGCGTTCCCAGTCATCGTCCAGTAAATGTGTCTCAGGAGAACGTAAGGGAATTTGATGAGTTTCTTTGCCGGTGAAGTATGTTTTATTCAGGTAATTCCGATACTGCCACCAAGCATTCTTGAAGATAGCAGAGGTATTAGCACAGGTTACCTCATCCTGAGTTTCCAAATCAGTCCTTCTCTATAGAGAAAAATGGGAAAATTTGCTGTATTATAACCATCATGGAGGTAGGATGTATGGGACGAAGCAAAGTAAATGCCATGAATAACAATACTTACACATAAATCCTGGACAAACACCTGCAACTGGCATTTTCCTTCATCTTCAGTATAATATTTCCAAGATGGGAAGATACGCACATACAATTTAACAACATCAAATGCGATAGATGCTAACCTACGACTGGCTGGTTGTGCTTCCTCCACGGGAATAGGCGTACTAACTGGTGGAGCTGGGGTTCACCGTGATATTACTGGTCCTTTGGGCACTGGAGCTGCCTTACTAACTGCTCTTGTTTGGGAGCTCTGTGGTGGAGATGGTGCTGTGTTAACAGGAACTGGGTTACTATCGGCTGGGGTTGGGGTTAGATTGGGTGAAGCTGGTTCTCTGTCCATCACAGTAGGGGTACAATCTGCAAGAGTTTGGGTTATGTGTGGTAGGGATGGTTCTTGTGCATGTACAACCGGGGTGCTATATCCACCAATAGGTAGCACTGTTTTATTTGAAGACCGTGTTTTTATTCTACTAGATACTGGCATCACCCGCTCCAATTCAAATGGCTGATAAACAGGAAACATAGTTGAATGTACAGACATTGTATGAGTGATAGATGCAATAGATAGTGTGGAAAAAAGAGGGCATGAAATAGTTGACATGTATATTGTTTAACTAAAACGGATAGCATGACATAATTTCACATATATGATGTCTATCTAAACTGGATATCATAGCATAACATAATTCAAAGATATGATGAATAACAAAACAGGATTGCATGACATAATTCACCTACATGTTATCTAAGTAATCAGGATCGCATCATTTAATTCACATATGTGATTTATATGCTAAACAGAGGGTATTCGATATGATGTCTGAACTAAGAACATGGTGTTGAATATTGTGTATATGATGTCTAAACTATGCAATGCAAGACACCGTATGCATGATATGAGCAGTATAACCATGCCAAGTTAGAGAGTACACCTCAGTAGGCGAATAGGACTGGTCATCTGTCTCTGAATCTATCTCTGAGGAGCTATCGGGACCCAACAAGAGATCTGCTTCGACAGGTAGCACTGTCTGCTATGAAGGCCTTGTTTTCACTCCAGATTTTTCCATATCCCACCCAAATGGCTGATTCACAGGAAGAGTAGTTTAATGTACAAAGATTGTCGACAAATGGAAATGTAATAAAGAAAAGGATGGGCAAGATATCATTCAAATATATGATGCCTAGTTAAACATGATGGCATTGCACATTTCATATATATTATGGTTGGCTAAAAGACATGAGACTGCATAATTCCCATATATGATATAGAAACTAAACAGGTGGCAGTACAGAACATGTCTAAAGTAAGAAGATGACATATATGATGTCAAAAGTAGGCACTGCAAGGCAACATATGCATGATATGACTAACATCATCATGCCAAGGTAGAGCAAACACCTTGGGGGGTAAACAGGAGTGGTCAGCGGCGTCTGAATCCGCCTCAGAACAGATATCTTCCTCTGGATTACAATCTAGAGAGGGGTGGGGAGGGTTTGCCATTGAACCCACCATGGAGCGATGTCTGCATGACATTGTATTGCCGCGCAAAACTCTTCTCTTTTTCTCTACATGTTCAGCATGACTGTGTACAATATCTGACATGCATACGAAAAAATATGGTGAGATTATGTAAGGAGAGCATGCTGAAATTTAGAGTGATGGTAACAACCAGTGGATGGATCCGAAAATAATGATAGCAGGCTGATGATTCCTTTAAATTAATAAAAAGACAGATGATGATTGCTTTACTATTTGTTTCCCACCCAAGATGAACAACATAGGCATACCCTAGGTGAACCAGATATTAGACAGACATACTATTCATTGTTGCCTCGATATGTGCCCCACAACTAATTTAGAACTCAAGTTTGAACATGAATTTGGACTTGAGTTGGGAGTCCAAGAGCTGAACAGGACGATAAAGTAGCAGGTAAGTTTAAGCAATGCATAACATAAGCAGAAACAAAAGAGTGCGACCTCTCTTGTGGACCCGTGTACTCCTCAGGTTCATCTGCTGAGTCGATGATGGTGATGCCGTTGGGGTGCGTGCTGGCGGCAGGGAAGGAGATCTGAGGTGGCGAAAGACGGTCAGGAGTCGTGATGTCTGGTTTGGTGGATGCTTCTGTCGATGGAGCAGCTCAGATGAGGTGGACGACATCGCGACAGGAGCAGGACAAACCACACAAAGTTCCCTTCGACACGTACCTGAACTGAAGAAATTCTGTAAGGGCTCATTTGTCTTGCATGATTCTTAAAACGCAAGGATAGGAAAAACACCGGAATAGGATAGGAAAATGCACATGGTAAACAGAGCATTTGTAAACACATGATTTCTATCAACTTGGGTGTTTGGTTTACAGGAATTGGAAGAGCAGAGGAATGCAAAGAAACATGGCCAAAATAAAGAGAAACCATATGAAAGCGTGTACAGTTAGAATGTTATTCTGGCACTAATGCACTTGGGCTTGTTTTCATGCATAGGATTTTGAAAAGTAGGTCCAGGTGGATGTTTTGCTTCATTCCTTTCAACAAAATGCATGAATAATTGAATAGTAGAGTGCCATTGGAAAATTCCCTATTGCTATGTTTTTCCGTTGAACCAAAATAGCCCTAATGGATCGATTTGAATGTATAGTAATAAGTGACACAACAAGTGTACAACCTCTTTGCCGTAGCCGTGTCGACCTCAGCATCATTGGGTTGGTCGCTGAAGCAGTTGAGGCAGAGGTGGCCGTCGGAGGTGTGGAGGAAGATATGAGGGATCTGTAGACGGCGTCCAGGGCACTGCTCTATTGTGATGGATCGTTCTGTCATTGGAGCAGCTCTGGTGAGCCGTAAGACGTCAAGGCTGAAGCAACACAAGACATACATCGGCAATCTCAAGTGGGATTCTAATAGCATCTCCAATAGATGATGAAAAATGGATGTAAAATTAACATCACCAAAAACCACCTGACTACAACAGATGAGGTAAAAACTGTTGACTCTGAACTTAACTGTCAAAACTGAAATTAACTGTGGAATATGAATGCTACTGCCGAAACTGAACGCAATGGTAGCAGAGAGACACTTGACATGTAGTTTAGGGAGGGCCTGCAGTTCATCTTCAACCTGCACACCCCTGAGCCGCCTGCCACCACCGGCCAAACCACCGACCCCAGCGCCGCCTCGCCGCCCCGAAACAACTCGCCATCGCCGCCCCAGCCAGCCCTCTAGACCCCCGCCCCCCACCCTGAACCCTAAGATAGATAGTGGGGTACCTCTCTGGCGAGCCCCCATCCCCGCTGCGGGTGGTTCTTC